>NC_046333.1:124262860-124566193 GCF_000738735.6 Corvus cornix cornix | reverse complement strand
GCTCTCCATGGATCCATAAAATATGAAGATGACATCATCTTACTCAATGCTCATGTTTATTTGATGGTTCTTCGTGATCCGAAGTCCTTTGTTTCCTTCATTAAGCAGAAGAAAATGCAAAGTGAAACAAGAACCGGGGGAGAGAAAAAGCATAATTTAGACTTAAATCTAAGAGGATCCCATATTGTGTTTGACTGGTGAGATAATACCTTGCTGTTTCACTTCTACATGAAGTTTTCTATGCGATTTTTATATGAGGTATTAATTCTTATGGCATATCAAAATAAGCAATATTTTTTAAGATCAGAATTCTACTATGTGCCATGTTCATCATTGCACTCAAAGTACAGACCACAACAGAAGAAGTCAATTTTTTGTACAAAAACTGTTTTTAAAAAAGCAAGTTGTATAGCCTTATAGATGCAACAAGGAAAGTGATGGCATTGCAGGATTGTTCTGCAGCACTTAAAATGCCATCCATTAGTCTTACTGTTCATTAATAAACTAAAGCAAGTAGCTTTTATATGACATGTTTTATTTCTGTCTGTAAGTGGTAATAGATATTGCAACTGATAAGTGAAAAAAAAAAAATTCACAAGACTGTCAATAAGAGAGGTGTATGACTTTACAAAGAAGCATGCCCCAGAAGAGGGTTACTTACATTTTTCCCAGCCTCTGCAGGCCTCCACTGAACCAGGGAAATGCTTCCAGCACAGTAAAGTGTTGTGTTTCCCTCCATGACAGCAAAGGGAACAAATGCAACAGCTGCTTCCTAGGAAATTGCAGCCAAAATGAGTAATATGGGTGCTCCTGGAAAAAGAATGGATACCTCCTACACCCCTCACATGTATTCTAGTCTTGAAAATGTTTATATAATCCCAATCCAATCTACAGCAGGCTACTCAGTTATCCCAGGCTGAACTGTTTGGTTAGCCTAATCCTTCTTACCGTGTAAGCACTCATGCCAGAAATCAAATAAATAATAATAATAATAATGCTAAGTAGTGCTCCTTGAGAGAATGTAATAATTTTGATTTGAAACTTCTGCACTAGTGAAAGCTGTCAGAGACAACAACCATCTTTGGAAAATTCCTGCTCCTCATAAATTAAGGCTGTTATGGTGGTTATACTTTTTCCTCTTACATTTTTTATGTGTTTTATTTTCATTTTTAATTTTCAGAAAAACAAGTACCCCTAGCAAAGAATCTAGTTTGCAATAACACAAATCTGTGAAAGTACAAATGACTCCGTCAATAAGAACTCATTCATTTCAATAAGAACTCATTTCATTATGGTTGTGACTGGTCTTTGCAATGTTTTCTTTCAGTATTTTGAGGCAGCTCACAATCAGCAAATTCACATCTACCAGGAACTTACCCTCTTACTCAGATGAACTGGAAGAATTAAGTGGCAAACACCGATTCTGCCAGTATTGCTGGTTCTTAGCCAGTCAAAGCTCTCAGCAAAGATGACTTGCACAGAATTATACTTTTTTTGGCAAAAATATTTTTAAAATATGATATGACAGGATAAAAAAAAGCCAAAACAAAATGAAAACCCAAGTGTGCCTCCTTATTTCACCCTTGAACATAAACATAAATTACATACTGGAAATTGTTCCACGCATAACAAGAGGCTTACAGGAATGTCAAAAACAATGCATGTGTGTTGCTAAAACCTTCAAAACTCTGATAAAATCAAAACTTTAGGCTTCTTACCACCATTACAGGGCAAGAAAATATTTTATTTGTATGTAAGGAATCAAATTATATCATAATTGCTTTTCACAGGGAAACCATTGATTTTAAGATGAGTGATCAGTTCTTGGGGACAAAGTAAAAACATAACCAGGAGTTACCAGTTAATTCTTTAAATAATCATTAAAATCAAAGAAACTCTCTTTTCTCTCCCCAGAAAACTACTCTTTTTAACTTCCACCTTCAAAGAATCAGCAAATACATTAGTGCAGTTGTGCTAAATCTGTTTTTGCTTTTAATTATGTAGGAGATATAAAAGTGTTTATATATAAAAAAAAAGTGTGAGAAACATGCTTTGAAAATATTTTCTATAGGACTGAAAGGTACTATTGGGTCATTTTATTTTGTCTCCAATAGCCTGCTAGCAACAGTATTTTTGTATTGTTACCACACCTTTTTTTTTTTTTTTTTTAATCTCTATTTATCTCTGCCACAACACAGGTTAAAGGTTAAAACACAAAGATAGGGGTTTTTTTCCCCTTGGTTAGAAGCCATCTTCCAGGATCTTGCCTGAAGTTATTTGCAAACTAATTACACACATCAATCACCCATTGGTTTATCTAGCATCAATTACCCATTAGTTTATCCAGCTCTTTCCCATAGTGCTCAGTCTCTAGATTTACCCTTGAGTAAACCCTGTTCTCCCTCTTTGGTAGACAATAATCAGCCAGTTCAGTTTGCTTCCTTTTGCACCAAAGGATCTCTGCCCCCTTGATATCGAGTGTCTGCATCAGTTCTTGTCAACTTTTATTTTTCCTGTGTATGCTCCAGTTGTCTTCCTTCAGATCTATATTTCAACAGCACCTTAGCACTAATGTTTCCTCTATTCATGGGAAATGCCTTTACTGATGATCTGCCTGTTCTCTCTGCCTAGAAATGAGAGTGATCTGGCATGATTATTCCTTAAAATAAGTCCTTAAAATTCCTTAAAATGCAAGCTGGAAAGGGAATGGAAATGAACAGCCCTTCTACAAAACACTTCAGACATCTGTACCAGTGAAAGAAATGTAGGATTCTGAATGGAAGCCCCTAAAAGTCTGAAATACTAGGTGTGGTTGCCCAGACCAGTTAGCATAGCTGAGAATGGATTGGGTAATTGATGTAGGCTGAATGTGGGGAGAAGAAACATCCTGTTATCTTGTACCAGGAGAGCATACCACTTGGCAGAGTGGTATATACTTTGGCAGTGGGAAGTGTTATGTTGGAAGTGACCTGGTGAAGGTGATGAGACCCAGAATCCCATCAGAGGAGTTACCCATGTAGTTGTCCAAAAATCTGTGTCCTAGTGTTGAGAAAGAAAAGCAAATTCTGCTAATGATTTCAGGGAGGAGAGAGTTTGGCAGAGAAGGTGAAGAAAGCAGGGAGAGAAGAAGACTTCCAATGGTCAGCAGTGCTGCCAGGAGAATCAGCTGTGCATACATAGGTAGGTCAAGTAGCAGAACATTATATGCTAGTTTAGCATTTCTAGGGGAAAAAAAAGAGGAAGAGGAACAAGGAACACCAAGAGAGAAGATACCAGTTTCAAGGAACTGATTATATTTCACTGGCAGAAAGGAAGTACACCTCCAAAAATATTTAAGCAATTGAATCATCTAAAAAAAAAAAAAAAAAAAAAGAGGAAACTTAAAAATTGAGAGCAGTTGTGGGTCCTCAATAATCTGAACTCAAGAAGAAAGTAAACAATAGCAAATGAATGAGGGGCAAAAATCATTTTGAAGCATGAAGGACAGAATGTGGCTGTTCAAAGTACACAAGCAGATCCAACAGGCAAAGGTCATAAAGAACAGAAGAAAACATGCTGTCCACACGTATTGTAATGGGAATGTTTATTATTCATATTGTAAGGGCAATGTTTACTCATTGTCTGCTTTAGAGTCCCACTCACAAGTCTGTATTTTGCTTTGTGTTGGCTCATACCTACCAGGTGCATCTTCTTATTGAAATGCTTATTTTCCTACTCTTGCTCCCAGAATCACCTCAGCTCATCAAGGTTATTTACAGTATTTATCCTCCAGCATGCATTATACCCCTCACAGTTCCATGGCACACTCTCCATCACATAGCTAATATATGGGTTAGCATGGCACACAGAATACATCCTTGCAAAATTATTTTCTACGTCTTTGATAGTGCTCTCAGTGTCAAGTTTGTTTGAAATCTGAATTCTAGGTCATGCACCCAGCTAGTTATACATTGCCTTGGCCATGTATCTCTTACAAGTCTGTCATAAATAACAGTATCAAAAGCCCTAATAACACCAAGGCAGATTAAATTTACTGCTTCCTCTCTGTTCAAATGACATGTTATCCTAACAAAGAAAGAAGTAATAGTGGCTCAACACAACTTGTTGATTATAATTCATCTCATTTTGATCTTTCAAGTACTTACATGTATTTAGAAATTTTATTCCAGAATTTATCTGGAAATTGGAGATAGCTGACTGGTCTACAACCGCCCACCTATTCCTACTTTTCCTCTTTCCCTTCTTCTCTTCCCTACTTAAAATGAGTTCCACATCTTTTTTCTCAGCACTTTTCCTGTCTTTCAAGTCTTCAGAGAGCGCAAGCAGCTCTAATCTTCAAATAATTTCAAACAATTTTAATTTGGGTTTGCATAAAATGTTGGCTGATGCAACATCCTTCCTCTTAATTGCTGCTCTAAATTCTATTATTTGAGAAGGACTACTATTGAGTAGCTCTCAATAGTATAAATTACAGACACATCTCCCTACAAAGATTATTTCCATGTAGCTCAGAATCAGAGGCAAATAGACATGTTTTCAACCCCTTGTTGAAATTAAGACCACTGATATAAAGTTCAAAAGTTTGCACTTCACATAAAGTAAAAAATGAACAGGAGTATGTTCAAGTAACCAGTAAAAATTCTGTTACTCTCTTAGAAAAGGTGTATCAGATAACCTATTAAAAAAAAAAAAAAAAGGACTGGAAACAAAGAGTGAAAAAGATTAATATATTACAGTATTATGTTTACAACAATAAGCATCATAATTTATTTCATGGATGGCATATTTTTGTTTTCTCTCCTCATTTCTGAATCAAAGTCTTTGAATAGCCAGACACTTCTAATCACTACATTCCCAAAAGCAGAACACAGTGTAGCCTGAGAAAGGAGAGTATTGGTGGAAATGGAAGACAAGAAAACAATCCATATCTCATAACAGATGTCTGGTCTTTGTCATTTTAGATATTCTTCCTTCATGTTTGCTGATTCATTTCTTGACTCTCTCTTTCTTGGAAGTCTCAGCTACTTAGTCACACCCTTCACTTTTGTATCTTTTGAAAAATAACATAATTTTTACCTAGTGCTGACAGCTTGTCATCTTTCTCCCAAGAATTCAGACTGAGGGACGCTGATCTTGATGTGTATCCAAGATTGAAAGAATCTGCTTTTGGTTTTCATTTAATGAGCTAAAATCTGTAAAGGGCTGTGGTACATGAGATTGCACTGACATACTGAAATCCATTTTCATTTACAACTCTTCTCAGTGCAATTCTCTAATTTTTAACCCTTTATTTAAAGGAAGCTTGTCAGGCATAGCCTTCCCTGTTGGAGAAGAACTTGAAGGATTAGAGCTCAGGGTCAGAAGGACATAGATCTGTCTTCCCCCAGAGCAAGCATCCCTACCTGGACCCCAATTTTGCGAAACTGGTGCAAAACACTTCTCCTAGTTTCTTGTAACAGCAGTGTTTGACCTCCTCTCAGGAGTAGGCCCCCTGGAGTAATTTTGCTTTTCCCGGTTCTTTGTTCTTTCTGCAGTCAACAGTTCAGAAATGAAGGGCTAGCCTACAGGAACCCTGGGGATGTACTGTCACCAATTTTCAAGCCTGAAAAGTTGGCTAAAAAGTCCACATCATTCAGACATGGCTATACCCAAAATCATGACAGTAAAGACAAATGAAGTTTTACTTATGTAATAAAATCCTCAATAATTAGGCTAGGGAAAAATCTATTTAAAATATATCTCATGTACCACCACAATGCCATGACATACCACTGAAGAAGATGAAGTCTAACAAACACACACGAAAAAAACCCCAAAAATCCTGAGAGTAGAGCGGATATGCAAAGGAGCAAATAAAACCCTGTAAAACTAATGGTTAGTTCAGGTTTGTTTAGTTGCTTTTTTTTAAATTGAGAGAGAAGACCTGGGTGGCTATAATTTCATTACAGGGAGCATTACCCTTATTTAATATTAGAATGGAAGTTCTCAAGTGCTTTTATGATGTGGTTGTATCACAGTGAATATACAAAACTCACTAATTCCATTTGCAGTCACACAAGATTCCTGTCTACCCTGCAGAACTGGATGAGACACCATCATCTAAGCATGAAGTGTCTGGAGCAGTGCCTGCTCAACATGAGCAACCAGCTGTCTTAAGGCCACCAACAAGTGTTTGCAGATCAGAAATTCCAAAATCCTTCAATAAACAAATATTTAGAGCATCCATGTTTACAAAAATATTTTCCTGCTACATTTTCCAAACCCACAGAATAGAGACAGAAAAGCGGTGAAAGGTCACCAGAAAACACCATTCCAACATCTGTGCTTCCTTTAAGCTCTTCAAAATGCAGACATGATGACTCGTACAAACTCACACATGATCACAAATGTAATACAGTTTTTCAGGGCAACACAAATCTGAGGACAAAAATATGAGCACACTTAGTGTCATCTACTTTTCACCTTTGCTGTTTAGAAAAGGGCAAGCAATTTTTGGTACTGCTCCATTAGGAAAAACCATCACAAAGAATGACAGAGCTGTGTTAGGACACTTCAGACATTCCCCTAAAGCCCTGCTCCTGCACAGAGTGGTGGTAGTACAGCACCACGAACTGAAAAAAAACAAAACAGGGACTGAGCCATACTTGGTTTTCTCTAGCTTTGCTTCTCAGGTTGGCTGCAAACTGCAAGGTTTCATAATTCCCTCTCTCATGTTGATTATCTGATTTACAACAAAGCACAAGTTTATATTAAAGCCACTCCTTCTTTCAAGGCATTGAATTTCTTTCACCCAGCTACCAATTTCACAAAACTTGGAGGAACTGTGTATCTTCATGATAGCCAGCTTGCTGTTCATATAAACCAATGAAACCAGCATTTTGAGATAATAAGGTACAAATCCTTTGGTAGGAGTGCTTAAAAGACAGCATTAGGCTAAGAGGAGGTGGATGCAGTGATGATGTAGTGTGTAGGGAAGGACTCCTTAAAAAATATATTTGCTTATGAACCAAGGATTAACTGGCTCTAAATAAATTCTCTTCAGTAAAGTACTGACAACAATTAAACATTTCCAAAATTTACTTAAGTTGATTCCATTTCTAAGGTTTGGAAATCTTGGCTTTAACAATCTTATGTATTCTATTGAGCCTTTGAAATTTTTTTCTCATGACCACAAAAATCTCATATATTTTTTGCACAAGAAACGGTTGATAATGAGGGTTGTCCAATTCCTGTATAATCCTTTCACTAAAAAGGAAGAAGATCTAATGGAAAAAAGTTGAGATTATAAATGTTTTATAGTTTGCAACCACATACAAAATGTTACCAGTACTATGACAGGGTGTTTTGCACACTGGTGATTGGTTACAAATCAACTGTACAATAATTTAAGAATACATTACACATGTATTCTTAAATACATTAATGTAATGCAATATTATATGTATAATATAATAAACAGGATTCTATCAAATGAGAAAGTAAAATGTGTGCTTTTTCAAAGACACTGCTTTTGCAATATTTAAACAGTAACTACTGGTTATGGTCTAACTATGAAAGAAGCTTGACAGGTCTGCGTCCAACAACTACTGCATTATAGTGTGACTTGGTGCTACAAGGAAGTAAATTATTTAATAAGTGAATCACCAAAGTTTATAAAAGAAGAATTTACATCCTTCAGTGTCAGCACTTTACACCCTCACATATCAAATCACTATGCCACCACTTCTCAGAATAGTAACCTGAATAGATTTGCAGCCCAGAATTTTAGATTAATTAGGAAGACAAGGTATTTGAGAAACCAATCCACTTCTGCACTCGTTATTCTTTTTTTATTTTTTCTAATTTCATCTTTCCAAGAGTGAAGAGTATGGATCCAGAAAGAGACATCTTACAAATATGGGACATTAGGAAAGTTTGGTGCATTTGGAAGGAATTAGTAGAAGTTAAACTACTACGAAAAGTCACCTAATCTGTTTTTGAAGCACATACAGTTTCAGATAAACACATACAACAGGAAGTCAGAATGTTATAATCTCAAATAAACCAGCAGCTATAGGAATACTTATTAAAACCCCTAGGAGTACACAGCAAATCTGACCTTGTTAAATTGGCATCTGTTAAGGACATGGCCTAAGCCAGAGATGAGCTACAGGGAAAGTTTCATACCCACTGCAGTTTTGTACTGCAGTACAAATTTGATGTGTAAACCATCAGCCATTTAAGTTTCCAAATTGGCAAGGCTACAGCTCCAGTTATCAGAGCACAGTATTTGATGTAATCCCTCAAACATGTTTTGTAGCTAACAAAAAGGTAAACATGTCTATGCAGAATTTAACGCTGCAGGCTACCTAGACTGCCAAGTTTCAGCTGCATATGTTGGCCAAAATCTGTCACACTAAACAAGGATTGCAGAGCACATCTCTCCCAACCTCTGAACTGTGTTCCAGTCACCTAAATTAGGAGGCAGAAGACAGGAACTCAGAATGACCATTGGGCCTTTGTGGTTTTGGAGATGAGACTAAATATATATTCTCATTTTTTGCAAGTTGCTGAATTTAGGCAACTTTCTTTGTTAAAGACCTACTCAGGGTTCTCCAATGTGATTTCAGGTAAGACAAAAAAAGGCATTTTTGTTCAATAAATCTTTTTTATTCTGAGCTCAAACAGTTTTTGTTCTACAAATGCATTTGAAATAACATGGCATCTTGAGGTGTATAATTATTCACTTTAATTTAAAAATATCAGGTGGACCATCAGTTTTACTCAACACCTAAGTGGCAGAATTCAAATTTTGAATTTATTGAATTCATTTTTGGCTTACTGACCTGTTTGACTTGAAATTCCACCAGAAATAATAAATGTGTAACAGAAAGAATTCTTCTGGTTTCTAACCAGCCTTTATATCCCATAATTACCTTCTACTGGTGAAAATGTAGAGCATTACTTCTACCTAATGGGTCATTTTCTTCAGAGCAAGAGGCAAATGACCTATTAGATAAAAGATAATTTTATCTGCCTGCTTCTTTTTCCATGTCAATGAAACAACCAGGAGGACACTTAGCAGTGGTAGTTCTGAGTGTGCAGGCACCATGTTAATTTTTAATGACAGCACTGAGTGACAGTGGCACTTGGGTGAAGCAGTTAACTGCATAATAATCACTGTGGCGAATGCCACTGGATTCAGTTAGCAATACACTTACCAGTTTATCACTCTATAAATCAAATAAACCATCTTTCAGCCTTGGCCCTTCTACAGATACTACTTTTCTGCATATCTTATTCAGAAGCATGTACCTCTGAAATCAATCTGTATTCATGGGCAAATCTGTATTCATGGGTAATCTGTATTCAAGGGCAAAAAACCTGATTGTCTCACAGATGACACAGAAAGGGGAAAGCAAACAAAATCTTCATTGGTTATTGAAAAGCAGGATAGCGAATTAAATTGCTTGTTGATAAAGTTCAAAACAAATAATAAATTACATAAGAAACAGCATGAAAATGTTTCCACTATATGCAACACCTTTGATTTTGGCCCTAACACTGTTGAGCAATGAAACACTTTCCATAAGCATTTGCCGCTTATTTTCACGCTGCTCCAAAGCAGGTCCTTTTTTCCCACCCCACTGTAGCAAGGGAAACAGCAAGGGAAGGGCACCCTTTAACGCACATACAGACAGACCCAGCCAACACTGACAGATACCTGCAAAAGCCAGAACAAATATTTGCTACAGCTGGCAGATTGTATCAAGTTTTAACTGGAATATTAGAAATGTTTTGTGTGAACTATGCCAATTTTCTCCCATTTGTGGGCAGCTAGAGTGAACAAGTTCCATCCTAGCAAGTATTTTTCTTCAGCGCTTCTCCTCCTTTCAGAAGTCAACCAGCCTGTTTTTACTTAAATTTTCCTGAAATAATCTATCAATAGTATTGTCAGGCTGGGAACAGACATGTCTTTATTCAGCTTAAATAAGAAAAAAGCAGCAGCCAAGAAGCTCTTGGATCAACAATTTTACATATAACTAATGTCAAAAATTATCTGGGGGGAGGGGGTGTTCCAGCTTAAAAACTCTATTCTAGTCGATTTTCTCCCCTCAAAGTAGCCTTGGAAAAAAAGACCTTCAACCTTTTTTGGTGAAGATACTAGTAAAGGATGACACTTGAGATATCCTGATAATAATAGAAGCTAAAGACATCTTACTTAGAGAAACATGCTTTATTCTCTTTTACCACACTTGTATTGCACAATTTTTTTTAATCTTCTAATTCTTCAGCACTTCTTACAGAGATATTGAAAACCAAAACCTGTATGTCAATCCTAGTCCTCACTTCCAAAAGTGTTTTCAAATTGCAAGAAATGGATAATTTAATTTTAAAAAGCATGAGCACTGTTGAGAGCACCAACAGGCAGATCTCCCCTAGTAAGCAAGGCAACATATCAGCAACTTCATTCTCTTGGGGCTAAAGTATCCTGCATTGCTGATTGCACCTTAAGCTTCTCCACACTGTTTAGCTTACAGCCTTGTTCCAGAAATCACTGTGAGGCACATAAACTTGTGCAGCAGCAACTGCACCCTCATGCATGCTGCCAAACCACTTCCAGCCCGCCCTGTTTCAGGAACAGCCCTCACCTGACTCCTGGTTTTGTTTAGCTGCTGGCTCTGTTCGATTGCCACGTAGCACATGGCAGAGTTTCACATGCAGCACAACCACAGCCTGTCTCACATCCAGAGCATCACGCAGAAAGCTGCCTGGCTGAAAGATGAGACCCATTTCCAGAATACTCACTTTCCCCCCTCCTCCTCTTCCCATTTATTTGGTGCCCCTGTTTGGACAGGAACAATCAATGAGTTTCTTACCATCTGGTCTGGCACTGGCCTGCTTTTAGATACTCCTCCTGGTTCTACCTAAGCCACTCATCCAAGCTGTGCTCCAGGGCTTAGCAGTGGTAACTCCAACCTTGACAATCCTGAGCAAGTTTTAAATTTCTGGACCTGAAAGCTTTTTGAAATACTTCTAGAAAAGGGCAAAGAATATATTTAATTGGCACCAGAAGGACCTGGGAGGCAGGTATCCTACTGAATCCAGACATCCAAGGGAGGGAAGCTGGCATCCCATTGAATTTTCTATTGATGTGCCTGGTGAAAAATGTCTTGATCACTTTCTGAAGCTTGTGTTGGAAACACCTCCCCAGGCAAGGAGCAAAAGGATGTCATCCTGTTCCCCCTCCCTAAAGGGGCTACCCTGTCTTGTTCTGACCACAGCAATTTCTGGACTGCCTGGGTAGATCTCCTTTTGGGTTGCAGACAAGCTTGAAAGGTCACTGTAGGATGTAGGTTTTCTCAACAGGCTCTTAGGTAATTTGCCAAGTCAGAAGTTACTGACAATGGAGGGTTTCTTTGTGGTGCAATGGCTAAACAGATCTTTTGATAGAGTCAGAGAGAAGCACTTTTCCAGCAGTTTAAGCTTCCATCACCTGGTTAAAAGTTATTCCAGAATCCTTCCTCAGGTGGCTTCTAGATGAACAGAGGACACTTGTGACTTGACTTGTTACAGCCTTGTGCCACACATCAACTCCAAACAGTGTGAACAGGAAGGACAGAAGAGACATAATCTTTCAAGGAGAAAAATGGAAAAGCTGGTAATTCCTAGCACTTGCCATACACTAAGCAACTCTTGGTAAGCTATATACACACTAATACCAACATGCAAAATGCACTGAGAACCCAGCCCAAGAATGGCCAGTCTTGGGAGATGGAGCCTAACTGGGAGTAATGACAGGGGTGCCCATGCACCATTGTATCCTCACATTATTCTTTATGCAATCAAGGGAACATACTTCTGATCTTCCAGTGCAAACTCTTGTATAATATAGTCTTCACAGCTGCATATGCTCCACTGTATCAACTAAAACACTTATTGTGAGACAAACTTGGCTTTTGAACAATTTTGTAACCCATGCAGATAGCACCGGTTTGTTTCTGCTATTTTACTCAGCTATGGTGAGGTGGCAGGAGCGGGGGGTTCATGGTCACTGGCTGCTGTGGGACCAAGGGAGTTCATACAATAGTTTGGGTTGGAAGAGACCTTAAAGATCATATTGTTCCAACCCCCCTGCTGTGGGCAGGGACACCTTCCGCTAGAGGAGGTTGGTCAATGCCCTGCTGACCTGGCCTTGCTGCCTCCATACTGAGACCCTGAGGGCAAGTTCTTCTGGGTCCATTCTCTATTTACTATCTCCAAATGCTAACAGGCCAAGGTGTCTTGATTTATACAACAGTAGAGATTTGTTTTGTTCTTTTACAAGGGTCAGAAAATTTAGTACTTTCTTTGCATCTGTCTCCTAGACTCACATAGGAACTCTTTTCCTAAAAGCACACAAACCAAGGAAGTTCCCATTCTTCTGCTTGCTAAACAGTAACAGTGAGCTCTGATTCCCAGTGAGGAGAAATTTACATGCCAGGGAAATGGAGGGGATGGCAATTTCAGCTTGTGCCCCAGGATCTGCAGCTAGAGGAAGCTGTCCTTACATCTCCTTAACGCCTCAGTCCAAACCCATGGAAGCAAAGGTGCTAGCATATTCACCAATTGGCACTGCAGAAGCCTTTTGTCTGGGTTCACAAGCTGTGTTATGACCACCAGTGGGTAATATTTGCATTCAAAAAGACCCTTATAAACAGAGTGGGGCACAAGGAATACTGAATTGGGGCAGGATAAGTGCAAGAAGAATGTCGCATGGATTTGAGACTGGTATTTTTCCCAGGAATACCCCAAGTAAGGGTGCATTTGCCGTACCAGAAGTCCCTTGAGGGATCATAACACAAATATGCCAACACTGTGCTACAGGGATCTCTTTCTAAGGTATTCTTCAGAAGCAACTGAAGACAGTGTATATGATGCCATAATATCTGCAAGGCTCTGCCTCTGTGGAAGATGGGGCAGTTCTACCCCTTACAAAGCCCTCCTGATTTGCCACTAGTGGACTAGCATTCCCAAAGAGACCCATGTCCCCCTGCCGAAACCCCTGTTCACCTCCTTAAATGTCCTGGTCACACAGTCTTACCTGAACACATCTTCAGCTGCCTTGCTCACAGCCTTGCCCTAGTCTTAGCCATACACAGACAAAAGGCACTAAATTGTATCATCTGGGTCAGGAAAGATAACAGATAATGCTGGATGTGACACACAGAGAAAATGCCACAGCTTCTTAGTGCCCATATAAAAACACATCAAATAAAACACGTGGCAAAACGGAACTCTGCCTGTGAAATGACTTGCAAATTACTGGCCAGTTATTTTCACTTCCAAAACTGTATGGCCCAGAATTCCAACAAATAAACCAGGGATAAAAAGTAAGAGATGTGTAGTATATTTCTTTAATACCTCTAGAGAGGAAGGAGTTAAAACTCCTGAGTCAGGAAACCTTTACTAGTACTGTACAAGCCTTTATTAGCTGCATCTCCTATTGCTGTTGTTTCTTCATAATTACTTGCCTTTTTAATACCTTGAAAGAGACCCAAACCTTTGATGCAAGGTGGGACGTTCTAGAATATGTTTCTGAAATCACAACAGCCTACTAAAGAGTGATTAATTAGACAGCAGTAATTGTGGATGCAAGGCAAGGAGAGTCTCAACAGTCGTGTTTAGCTTTGGCTCTTCATCATCATTCTGAAAAGTGTCACTTGAATATTTTGGGGACAATTTTTGAACGTGATTTAAAACAATAACAAAAGAGTTACTACTGGCACTCATTTCTTCCCTTTCATTTTATAGCTCACATCATAATTTTATCTATTTTCTGTAGGTTAGAATAATTTCAGGTCATTTTTTTAGAGCTGGTGTTATCTCTGCTGAGGGAGAGAAAATAAACCAAAGGCAATAAAAGGCTCAAACACCACAGAACAAGCACACACATATCCACTCACTGTTTCAAATTCAGCCCTTTAAAATGGATACAATAAAGCAACTAACTGCTCTTGCAAAATACTGTGGCTAGATCTTCATGTAATATATAAGTGTACATTGTTAAAAAAAGAAATTCAAGTCTCAGCGTGCACGACTTTTGATTTCCAAGTGATGCTTATTGGGCAAACTGCATCATATTTTAATTGTAATTTTTCTTCTTTCTTAACCACCCCCTCCCACTCTAACCATGCACAGACCACACACTCACTGCAAATAAGGAAGAAAGGTGCATTTATAATGGTTTACACTACTATTACAACATAATTTGTAATCTTCAAAGATATAGATGTGTTTGGAATTACTTTAGGGCAACTCCAGACAGCAGCAAAATAAATGTCAGAAATAACTCAAATCTTCAAAGGGGAAATGCTCTATTTTCATTCACGTTTCAAATCTGCAAATTAATCTTTTGCTTACAAATAAGCATGCAAGATAGGTATGTTAAACTGGGGCTAAGCAGGCATAGGCTTGCAGGATTAGGCCCACAAAATCTGCATTTACAATAAGAGTTCTCTATTTTAAACCATTTGTCTTGATTTTTTTAAAATTAAATCAGTTTTAAGAACAGGCTTCCTCTTCAGGATAATTTACCAACATGCAATAAATGCAGCTTCTTGATAGTAAAGAGTACATCTCATAAGGTTTTTTAAGTGGGTGGATTTAAACATGTTTCTGGACTAAACAAATCAAGTCAAAGGTGATCAAGTAAAACCATAGCAAGGCTGGAAAGGAATGATTAGCAAAATAAAAAAACCCTGAAGTTCACAGAATTCATCACATTTAAGTAAGTTTTCACACTGTGAGAAAGGAGTCAGCTTTATGTTATGTATGAAGGACACAGAATATCTTTTTCTAAAACAAACATTTAATCAGAAAAGGGATTTTACAAGGAAAACTGGAGAAAAATCTAACAAAATCCCCCACACCTCTTTCAGATGGAGAAAAAAATGTCTTTTAATTAATTTAGGAACAAATCTAAACCCTTCATCAGAACTATAACAGACATTTATTAATACAAAGCAAGGATAAAATAACCTTTAGCATCCTGCATTATTATATTTCCAAGATTTAAGACCCGAAACTCATTCCTCAGGTAGTCCTCTGGTTCTAAAAAAATTGTAGAGATTTAATTTTACTCCCTGGCACAAGGGCTCCAATTAAGTTGCTGTCACTTTTCAGGGTGATTTTCTGGCTGCCTTTAAAACCAGGAGGAAGACTTCCAGTTCTCTTAAAAAAAAAATAAAACAAAAGCATATTAAAAGGAAAAAAAAGGAAAAGAAAGGAAAATGGAAGAAATTGAGTACTATTTCAGTGACAGTTTGCCTGAAATCAACTCAGTAACCACATTTTCTCAAAACAAATAATGGGCAATGAAGGAGAGGAGATGAGAAAACTATAAAGTGCAAAAAATGCTTTTTTGTACTTGTATAAGTAACATTGTAAAAAGAAAGACCACTAAGACACAGAGGTTCACTCAAATAATACCAAATATTTTACTATAATTTTGGAAAAGAAACTCTTGAAAGAACAACACCAAACCCAAATGAAATTCCACAACCCTGAAACGCAATGAAATTTTCATAATTTCAATATGGATTAATGTCTGCAATGATTATTGCTGTTACCAGACCTCCCCATCTCCCTAAAAACGCACTTGTTAAAGTAGGAAAAGTAAAAGAATATGCATTGAGAGAAACCAACACCCAAATCCTTCTTTCTTCTGTGCCTCACTAAAGCAGGAACAAGATTTTCATAATTTGTCCTGGTTGAAATATTCATTTCTCCCACATTCAGCCATGTCTGAAGCACGAAAACAAACAAGAACCATCTCAAAACCTCCATGCAGTGAGGAGAACTGTCCTGCTGAAGCCTCTCATCGCTCCCAAGCTGACACAAGCAGATGATGTGACCCAGGGGCACAGTCCCAGCTGGGTTTCGGGCACACCCAGGCCCCAGCAAACACAGACCAGGAACAATTCTCGTGCCTGATGGAAGCCGGGGCAAAGCCGGATTCATGCAGCGGGCTCTGGGGCAGTGGCCCGGCAGCCAGGGATGAGGAGCCTCATTGCCACCATCTTCTCCATACTGGTAGTGCTGCTCCTGGGGAACTTCCCCTTCCCAGTGGTGGTTTCTCAAAATACCCACGTTTGGCATACTGCTCTTGCTAAAATCTTTATTGGCATCTTCCTGCACAGCACGACAGGAAGAGAAAGTAATTACCACTTCTGTTTCACAGCTTGATAACAAAACATTTGTGTGAGCTTCCCACACTTCCACAAAACTTATCTTAATAGTTTTCCAGAAATATTTTTGTTCTTTTTTTCTTTAATTCTCACCAAAGGAAAAGAGATTCATGCATTACATCTGAATTAACGTAAGATATAATTCTGCATTAAAAACAGTTTATCAGTCAGCTTATGTAGTTTTTTTCAGTGCTCACCTCAGTGACAGGACAAATGATTTGTACACAAAAAGTAGCAACAATAATTACAAAAAAAAAAAGGGTGTTCTAGTGCAATGATAAAATTAGGTCCCTTGATCTTGCCTAAATACAGCAGATTAGAACTTCCCAGACCTGAGTACCAATGAGAGTTTTGGGTGCACAATAAACAGAACCCTGAATCCCAGTTAAGTAGGGATCCTCTTGTGGGTTCGGATTAATTTGGAGGAAGGAGTAGGGGGGAATATGCCTCTTCTTCTTCCCATCCCCCCTAGTTAGTTGAGAAAGAATTGTCAGAGATATTTATTCTTAAAAATAAGAACATAATAACAGTGGTCAGACTTTCCTGAGTTCCACCAGTTTGTGACAACTGGAGCACATACATTTCATTCCAAAATGACAGAAAAAATGTGTAACTTTTTAACTAATGTTATTCAATTATACAATAATTCACTAATGGTACTGTAAGTTCGCAAGCAGCCTAAAGTCAAATCTAAAGTCATGATCAAAAGAGCTTTTCAAGCTGACAAGCAACAGCTGGATAAAGACAGCAACAGTCCCAGAAGTACTTAGTCTTTGGAGAACTGAATCTTAACAAGAAATTATGTGCTTTGCAATCATGTAGCTCTCACATAGCAGTATTAGTATTCTGGTGGAGGTTAATATGTAATGCCTGCTTTTCTAAGAATAAATTTGACCATGTCAGGAGACAACTGGATCTCTAAATTTAAACTTGTTTAGAGAAACTGTCCTCAGGAAAACTACTGAACATGAAATACGTTCATATATGAACAGCTAAAATTACTGGTGCCTTTCAGTTGTTAGATATGCAATTTGCAGTACCCTCCTTTATGGTTTAAAAAGCTATTTTCATAAATAGTGTGAAAGAGAAAACTGCACACATTTGCAGCAATGCCCTGCATTGGACTACATCTTTCCAGAGATTGCTTATTTGGAATCTTACTTAGTCAAATTATCTACATAATAAAGCTAATATATCTCCTATTAAAATAGTCGGCTCTATAAACTGCCAAGGTATGAAAGTGAAGTGGGACACCTAGTGTCTCGGGCATTCTACAGAAACATTTCAGTTTTATTCTCCCCCCAAAGGTTTTACCCACAGCCCCTGTCAAGCTGCAGTTGAATTCCACTCCAGAGGGGAGGCCTCCACTACAGCTCAGCACCAACCGTGTTTCAAGAAACAGGAAAACTGATACCAGTCATTTAAACAAGGTAAGTCTCAGCTGGGATAAACTTTTATATGTGCAGGACTCCTTCCATGATTCCTTGATTAAAATGGGTTGTTAAGATGATATTCTCATAATTGGTCTTAAATTCCTTCTTTTAATTTTTCAACTGGTTGGTGTTTGTTTTTCCTTTAAAAAATACAGTATTCTCTGAACATTTGAATTTGATCTTTCTGCAGGCAATCTTTTCAGAAAAAAGCCCCACAACATTGCTAAATTAAAACTTTGAAAATAAAATGCATATAGCGATTCAAAATGTTTTTCAAAGCACATAAAAGTTACAGAAAAAGTTTGAATATTTAAGCATGCTCTACATACAAATACATCAAACAACATCTTTATCACAAGTTTATGCCACGGTCCAGGGTTAGGTCACAAAGGAGGGATTGACTGGGATCTAAACACATGATATGGGGCAAAGTACAGATCACACCATCTATTTCACTTTGACTGAAAAGAAAGTTTCCCATACATTTAACAGGCATTTCATCTTAAAAAAAAAAAAAAAGAAAAACCGAAAAAAAGAAAAAAAAGAAAAAAAAGAAAAAAGAAAAAAAGAAAAAAGAAAAAAAAGAAAAAAAAGAAAAAAGAAAAAAAAAAAAAAGAAAAAAAAGAAAAAAGAAAAAAAAAAAAGAAAAAAAGAAAAAATGAAAGAAGTTAAAATCCTTCCACTACTGAAGAAAATAGCAAAACTTCTGTTAAAGACTCCAGCATCACCTCTCAGTCATGTTTCCGTTAGTGTTAAGCCACTATGCTGACTTCTTCCATCAATTACATTATTTAAAGAAAAAATTAAAATGAAGCAATTATCAGTCTTCCTGATGTTTCAGCCAGAAAACTAACACAAACAAAGCAGCTAAAGAAGCTTTTCCTTTATATTTTGCACCCTGACAATCTGCATAAACTATCTCATTTTCTGAACGCACATGTACTATCATAAGAGATTGGAAGAACTACTTGCCTAGAAGTAAAGTTGATCTTGGTGATATGATTTTGTGTGACTGGAGCTTCATGGGGCAGCTTTTTCAAAATATTTAACTATTGAAAGTGCAAGTCTGTAAGTACCAGACCCTAGAAACCATCACAAATTTGCTTGCATTACACCAGGCACTAATCTCCCCCCAAAAGAAGAGCCCTGTAGCATTCTCTGAGTTGCACATGCCAGCAAATTGGAATGCACAGAGATGTTTTCAGGCAGTATTTGACATAAGACAGAAAAGAAAAAAAAATAAATGAAAACAAGCAAAAAAACCCCAACTTAAGACACAATAAGAACTAGATAATTTAGTCATTAATGAGGCAAATTCCTTGTTCAAATTCAAGAACTGAACAATCCATCACATCCAGCCTGGCATTCATTAAAGGAACAAGCAAGGACAGGCGCTCCTTGTGTGGAACTGTGTTGATATTGATCCCTATTCTTTGCCATCATAGTGATGGGCAGTCATTTGTAAAGTCAAGCAGCTCAAAGTAAAGGGTTGGAAAACCACCTCCCTCTGGAATCTTGGCAGAATACTTTTGAAGAAGAATTGACTAAATTCTTTTCCAAAGAAAAAGATATGGGAAATGTATAGCCAATCTAAAGCAGAGTGTAATTCACAGACATTGAAGAGGACTAAGAACCTCCTTACACGGGACAGAAGCAGCACAACTTCAGTTCAAGAGAATGGGAGGAAATTATCCTGAGCATTCCACATATTTGCTCCCTAATAGTCACACCTCAATATCTTTCTTTCCTTAGAAAAGCACTCTTGTGAGAAGAAAGAGGGGTTGTGGAATCAGCTCTCTGTGCTCATGTAGAGCAGGAAAAGTGATATAGAACTCAAAACTCAGAAAGTATTCTGGGCAGGAGATGTGAAGGGGACGCTACTAAGAGATTTCATATCCTGTTTTATTCCAAGCCTTTTCAACTGCACATGACAATTTTTGCATTCTGAATTTACCTAGAAAAACACATCTTGCTACACGTTTGCCTCTTACAGTTTGGGTTTTAGCGTGTCTTCCACGCTAAAGCACCTTCCTGAGCCATTCACCATCCTTTCTTAATCCTCTCAGATTCCACAAGATGAACTTTGAGGGGGAAGGGTGGGGTGGAGGAGGGGTGTAGACGACGAACTCTGCTGAAACCATTCACCTTGCGCTTCTGAGCCCATGCCAACAGCCTGGGGTAACCCTTGACCAGAGACAGAGCCCTCTTGGCAGTCCCTCCTCCCACAAACCCATCCAAGGGCAGCCCATCAGCTTTCAAAGCAAGCCGCTCTCCTCCGAAAAAGCGACTGCACATCACGGAGTGATTTTTTTTTTTTTTTTTTTTTTTTTAAGGATATCCTCCCCGCGGATGAGCGGCTCTTTCACGAGTAGTGCCAAGATCCATCATTCCTCGTCCGGCCGCACACATGGCACTGGGCGTGTAGCCGGGGGCTCTATGTAACCCCCGCCGGCACGGCCCGGCCCCGCCACTGCCGCTCCGCCCGCCCCGAGGTGCTCGCCGACCCCGCCGCGGCGGAGCGGGGATGCCGCCTGCCCCGGGGGCCAGCGCAGCCGCCCGCGCCCGCCGCCGGCCCGCGGGCAGCCACCCGCCGCGGCGGAGCCAGAAAGTGAAAGTAGCCGCGGCCGGCGGAGCCCCCATGGGAAGGGCAAAGCCGGCCCGTCCCGCCGCCGCCTCGGACAGCGCCCGCGGCCCCCCCGGGCGGGCGGGCGGCGGGGGGCTGCTGAGCCCGGCCCGGCACGCCGGCCCCTCTCGGCCCCTGCGCGGCGCTCCGCGGGCCTGCGGGCGTCATGGGGCGAGGCGGCGCCGCCACCATGACCGCGGACCCCGTCCGCGCAGCTCCCCGACAGCCTCCCCACGGACCATGTTCCATGGTAAAGGAAGCGCGCCCCGCACCGCACCGCTCTGCAGACGGCGCCCCGCTTCGCCTGCCTCCGGGCTGCACTGGGCTCCGCCGGCGCTGCTCCGCACCCCCGGCTGGCTCCTCACCTGGTCCGCTGGCTCCCAGCCGTCGGCCCCGCCCGTCTCGCCTGCTCTGCCCGGCGCGGGGCTGCCCGGTGCCTTTTAAACCCCTGGTGACGGCCGGGGAAATTCCCAGTTTTGCTTTTCTTTTCCCTTTCCCCCGTGGAATGAAAGTAAAAGAGACCGGTTCCCATCACGCCTGCTTGCCGGGAAGGGCAGCTCGGGAGTGGCAGAGGCAGCGGGACAGAGCGGGGCGGGGGAGCTGCGGGAAGCATTGCCCCGCGCCGGTCCGCGCTGCGCCCACCGCCGGCACCTGCCTTCCCGTGGGCATCTGCCTTCCCGTGGGCACTGCCTCCCGTGGGCATCTGCCTCCCGTGGGCACCTGCCTCCCGTGGGCATCTGCCTTCCCGCGGGTGCGCCCGGAGCTGGTGCCGCGCAGTGCCGGGGGTGCCTCGCCTCCGGGCAGGAGCGCTCGCCCTCCGCCCCTCCGCACGGGTCCAGCGGGGGCAGAGGGAGAAGAACTGGCAATGACCCGCTCCCCGCGGGAGCTGGCGGGCTGCGGAGCGGGGCCCGGGGACAGAGGGAGCCGCCCGCCGAGATTGGGGTGGGTTGTGGGGCACCGGGGCTGCTGCAAGGATCCCGCTGGGTGCGGCCGAGGACGCGCCTCGGGCTGTATGCACAGGAGGGGATTTTAACATTAAAAAGCCAAGAGGTTTTTTTAAAGTATTTGGAAATACTGGAATACTAGCTCTTCCTGTCTTTTCTAGGAGAATTTTTGGGGCTTTCCAGATATGACTTAGGAGTTTCTGGGAGTTCACTGGAAAGATGTGCTATTACCAGTAATACACGCTCTCCTTCTTTTGAATTGCTGGTCATATGGAGTGCCATAGACTCCATTCTTTGGAAGTTACCTAACTTTAAGAAAATCCCTTTCAATTTTCAGTCTACATCTCCTAGAATTTTTTATGACACTTGTCTAATGTTTTTTCTAGAGGATTTATTTAGGAATGTCTAAAAAGATTTGATCACCATCCTGCAGTGGCTCAAGGGACTTCCTGAGTGTGCAACTCGTGACCTGCTTTTACTCTGTAATTTCCTCATTTAAAAAAGATTTGCAATCTGTATGGGACAGAGAAAGTAAAAATGACAAAATAAAAGTGGCTTTGCGTGTTTCACCTCTTATCCCCACTTGTTGCCAGACAACCAAGTTTAAAGTGATGGAGTCAGTAAGGTTGCTTTAATTTAGAGGATTGCTGTTTTTGTCCCTTGAAGCATGTTTGTGAAGCAGCATATCCAAGTTGTTTGTATCACCCTATTTGCAAACAAGCATCACAGTTTATCTTTCGCACTGGAATCGACAGGTGCAATGAGAGATTGGGAAAAATGTTGCCCTATAATTGAGTTCTTGAATGTTTTTTGTAAACGTCTTTTAAAATATTAAATCTTAGTCCTTCAAACTGATAAATCATTCAACAGAGATATTGTTAGTGTAGGGATTTACAAAGATAATGCTCTGTGGAAGTCAGATGTGTCCACTGCGAGCTTGAAGATCATAATAGAGTCACCTTACAGAGTTTTTAAATTTATTGCATGTAGGACCCATTTAAGATCCACTAGTCAGGAAAAGCATGCATTCTTCTTTGAAGATTCATTCTGCTGTGTGTGGTGGGATTTGGCTGGAATGGGCTGTAAATGGACTGTGCTTCTTTTAATGGCAGTGAGCATGTGGTGTGACCACAGTTTTTGCATCACAGAAGTGGGTGGGTCAGTAAAAGTTATGGTCAAATTTTATTGCTTTCTTCTTAATTGCTTAAAATTTCTCTCTGAGGCTGTGATTTACTAGTGATGCCCAAGTCCAGAGATGCCTGTCTCTTGAGTGCTGAACTGGCTGTACCCAACAGCCCACCCTCACCAGAGAGCAAGGAAAGTAGCAGCTGGGGCCAGGACATCCCTTCTTCCTTTCCTGGCTGCTATCCCACAGCTACTCTGTATGCAGTTGTTGTTCTTACTCAGTAGTGGAGATGGGTAGAAACAGTGCATACTCCTCCAGAATCCTGCTGGGGTCTTTGCTAGTCCTGCAACATAAATTTCTAGCTTTGGGGTTTTTTTCAAAACCTTCCATTTAAGCATCATCCTAGCCAGACTAGCAATAGGCCAGAGTCCAATTATGAGCTTCCTAATAATGTATTATTGCGTGCTTAGTCTCCCTCATTCCCAGTGCCAGGTGAATCACCTGCAGCCTCCTATCAGTCCCTTCAGGCTTTTTCGATGTTTCGGTCTTTTCTCTCTGCCCATCCTCACAGAACTCATATTTTCCTGGATGTCATACAAGGACAGAACACCAGGGGTCTGAGCAAAGCAAGATGGTCCATTAAAGGGAGAAACAAAGTGAGTGGTAGTGGCAGAGAAGGTTGTGTTGCTGCTTTATCTCATTTTACAGCCAGTAGCATGGATTTGTACATTTGGTCAGCCTGAAAATGTGCTTAAATACACCTTTGTTGTAAAGCTGTGTTCATGGGGATTTGTAGAAGTTATCAAAGGAAAAAAGGACAATCGACAATCAAGGTGAGATTCGTCTGCCAATTAAGACACTTGAATGTCTAAACATACATGATTAAAACACTCCTCTACATATGTCCGATGTGGTTATGGTCCAATAAAAGTCAATGCTTGCAGTGAAGCCTGGAGATGAATTCAGCCCAAGCAGTCACCAAGTATCTGGCCAGCTCAATAGTTGTAGGCTCTTATCCACGCTGGCTAAATCATCTTTGGGTGTGAGGGAGTTTAGACACTCAAAGAGTGTCTTAATCTGGAGCTGAATCCTTCCCTCAAGCAAGGCACAAGTCATTTGGTTGTACAAAGATCCCTTTTAAACTCTTTCACAGATTACAGAATGTATTTGTTAATACAGCACACACACTGTGACATTAATATGTGCCTAACTGTTCTTCTTGTAATCCAGCCTTTTTCAGATCTACCTTACCAGTTCTGCCACTGCTCCTTGTTCTGTCTCCAGTGAATTCATCTAGTTGTGCAATGGGAAATAAAACAACTGAAATCCGTATGAAGTACGAGAATATACTAAGTCACGACATCAATGAGCTGGTAGGTAATAGCTCTTGGGCTTCCAAAAAAATGTTGATTATTTTTAGATGCTAACAATTAATAATAAAAGCTCTAATGTTAAAACATGATAAAAGACCAATGTAAAATCTCACGTTATGATGGAATGGTGGTTTTATTTGAGGGGGTGGAGCAATTCAGTCTCTTTAAAATCTCTGAAATCTGTAGGTACTGCCTATTGGCATGTACAAATACTATGATACAGTTTTTTGTGCCTGTGCATCATGTACCATTTGGCCATGTCTTGGTTTGAAAGACAGGTGTCTGCTAAGGAAGGCAGAAGCCTCCCTTGGAATAGCAGATGCAACCCCCTTCCCTCCGAGTTATTATAATTTTGAAATCAAGGGGCTTTTAGGCAATGATGTGGAAAATAGGAATAACAGTTCTTTACTATTATATATGTGTATAACCAGTCAAACAAACAGCAATAACTCTGGCAGTAACAGCGAACAATCACAAACCCAGTGCCAGCCTTCTCGGCTGTCAGGCCCTTTCCCCTCGGGTGCAGTTCCGCTCGCAGCCGGCAGGGGCGCTGGCGGCTCCCGGTGAGCAGGGCAGGTGCGATGGTTCCCCCGCGGCTGCAGGGGGCGCTCCGGAGCGAGCTCGGGGAGCACGCGGCACTGGCGGCCTGGGATCCCGGGAAGGGATGGGACAAAGGCTTCACAAACCCCTGGGCAGCCGATCCCGGTGTCTGGCGGGACCCTCGGGAACAGCAGGCTGGAACGGCAGGGACAAGCACAAATCCCGGGTGGCAGATGAGGTGTATCCAAATGGGGAACCCCCCGGAGGTCTGGGCAGGCAGGTCGAAGGCTCGAAGCAGCGGCGGGGCAGGGCGGCCACATCCCAGCTCCCAGTGGGGTGGGGAAGGAGGGCTTTGGGATCCCGGGGCTTCTCCAGCAGAAGGAAAAGCAGCCAAAGAAAGCAGCTTCCCTCTCTGTCCAAATGCTGGGGACCAACTGCCCACACACCCAGGTGTAGACAAAGGAGTAGCCAGCTCTTTTGTTTTTCTTAACTACCCAGCCATTTGTCCCCGTACGTATGGGAAAATTCTTTTAACAGGAAAAAAAAAAAAAAACCAAACCAGGAGAGCTCCTAAAACCCCAACATTATCCACTCCGAATTTTTCCCATACTAACATGTTACATGAAACTTAACCCTTTTAACCATATAAATACATGCATCACCCAAATTATATATATATATACATGCTGATACATATATACAGAGCCATGGGTAGGTCACCCTAAAACAAGGTCCCCTTGAGGTAAGCATCGGGTCTCTCCATCCTTTTGCATCACCCACCAGATGCAACCTGGTCCCTGAGCAAAGACAACACCACGGATGGGTCTGTCTTTGCTCGAGGCAGAACTAACCCCCCAAACAGTTTTCCAAGCATACCTCTCATGTGCACCACAGGCCATAAATCATGTATTTCATTAAAAAGTACTATTTTCTAAAGTAGTTTCATGACTACTTCTGTTAGTATATTTTTATCAAGAGAAGAGAGCATTACACAACCTGTAATTTGTTCTACTAATTAGAGACTTCTTGAGTGAAGTTTTATGTTGTCCATTGAATACAAATGCACAGAGGCACAAAATTCATATGACAGTAAAAGTTTCTTCGTATCTTAATAGGTTTCTTTGTACCTATTAACATACCTTGTTTAGCCAACAAAAATTATCTTTTCTAGATGGCAGAAGAACTTAACATTCTCATGTAAATCTCCTCCATTATGGCTTTATCAGCCACATTTATTGCAGCTTTGCAAATAAGTTTCATAAGTTTACCAATCCATGCCCAAAATTTACCTTCCAACTCTTCCTCATGAATTACTAGCAATTAAAATCATCTGTCAAGAACACTACCATGGGAGAACACTTACCACAGTTGTATTAGTAGAGGCATTCCCACAAAAATGAGATTTTCTGACAGGTTGTCACTAAATGAGAATTCACCATTCTGTTGCAGTCTTAAATCAAGATCTATTTGCATTAAATACAAATAATATACAGTGCTTTTCCAAGGGCAAAATCAGGAGTCATTGCATTTCTTCACACGTATGAAGCATTATGGCAGTGGTTTTCAACCCTTCTGTACCAAGACACATCAACCCTCATCTGGAAACAAAATACCTTTAGGGTCAGGGAAAGATCATTTAACATTTCGATCACGTTATGTTTGTTGAGATTATGAGAGAAATGTACTTCTCTGCAGATAAATTACTTTATCCTGAATGAGGCATCACATTTGGGGAGAATATTAATGGCCATATTAGAATAGATAAGTATTCCCTTTAGTTTGCTGTCTTATTTCTGACAAAGATAAGTATTCCCTAGAGAACAAAAATAAACCCTCTTGGTGAGCAGTTAGAAGATAGCTGACCTATAAGAGAGAATGATACGAAGGAATAACACCCTCCGGCAGGCAGATCCTGCTGCCTTCCTGTGGTGGAGAGCCACGAGGTGCACCCCAGCCCTGCTCAAGATGCAGGGTCAGGGAGGCTGGGGGACTGTCCCAGCATGGATGGGGCAATGCTTTGCCACTATCTTGTTGTAGCATAGAGCTTGATGCAGTCGGTGCCCCAGGTTGCCATCAAGGATTGGAATGGAGGAATGCCATTATTCCAGATATATTTTGGAAGTATTTTTTTCTTTTTTTAGTTGCAATAAGTATTATAGAGATTTTTTAAGACATAGAGGTTTTTTAGAAGACTGTATGAAGAGTTATCAAAATAAATACATAAATAAATAAAACCTTCATGAATTAATGTTCGTGAAAACTAATGGGAATGTACTGAGCTCTGAAGCTTTTACTTCCTAGAAGACATACACAAGCAACTCCTGTGCAAGTTTCTTCATTTTTTTGTCTTTACTTTTCCCCATTTAAGAGAAATTTGTCTTCTATGTAAAATCAGTGTATTGTCACTATAAGTTAACAACAAATATTATGGATTCTGTGTGAGTGATAGAAACTGCCCACTAGGCACTTTCCTGCAATTGCAGAGTCAATAGCTTTCAGTCCCTCAGCCTGATGGTTGGATCAGCTATGGGTTTGCTACAGAGCAGGCTAGTGAGTTATATACTAGATCTCTGTAAAGTAATTTAATTTTCACTAATGCCTTTTCTGAGGTCAGGATTTCCCTTAGGTTGGTTTAGTCACAGCCAATAAACTGCCTTCAGACAGGGTTACTGTACATAATACTAAAGGTGATCTGAGAAAACTAGTGATGATGGGGAAATCCCGCAGCAGTAAGCAAATGAAGCAACAGATATACAGTTTCTAGGGTGAATATATGTATATATAATTATAAATTTTGGTGCTGTGTGACTGCAGCAACATTTCATTCTGTTCTGGTGAAAGAAAAGATGTGCATTAGCATCCAGATATTGGTGGTTGGGTTTTTAAATTTGGTTTTGTTGTTTTGTATTTTTTTTCTTTGTCAGTGAGTATTTGATTCCTCAAACTCTGGTTTTGAAAACCCTTTCTGGACAAAGTTCTATTTATCTTGAATGAACTTCTGAAACACAGGCAATTTCTGCATAAAAACTTTAAGAATTAACTGTCTAATGTGTTCATGCACATGCCTAAGTGAAGAGATCTAAAACAATACTGTAGTGAGCTAACTTTTTTAAAGCCCTTTGGCTTAACTGGATTATCTGGATACAGGCTGAAGAAGACGACAAAGGTTCTGTTGAGTTGGCTTGCATTGTCATCTTGATCACAGGTGTGAAAGTGGAAGAAAAAACAACAAGAGAGCATAAACTATTGATAAAATACTACGATCAGGCAAAACACCATGTGATGATGCTTAGGCCATCATATGTTATTACATATGCCAAGTGAGTGCTACCATCTGTTTAGAGCTGAGACATGTATTTATGGAGACTAACATTGACAAACACTGTATTCAGTGTATTCAATGTTACAGTTCAAATGTAAGATTTAAACATTGCTCTATGCTCCAAAATTTCCAAAGAACAAAGCAATTCAGTAGAATATGAAGATTTAAATTGAACAGATTTGTGTCCAGTTCTGGGCTCCCCAAAATGAGAGGAATATGGAGCTACTGGAGAGACTCCAGCAAGAGGCCATGAAGATGCTGAAGGGACTGGAGCATCTCTCTAATGAGGAAAGGCTGAAAGAGCTGGGACTGTTCAGCCTGGAGAAGACTCAGAGGGATTTCATCAATGTGTAGAAATATCTGAAGTGAGGGGGCAAAGGGTACAGAGCCAGGCTCTTACCAACAGTGCCCAGTGACAGGACAGGAGCAGTGGGCGCACTCACACACAGGAGGTTCCCTCTGGATATCAGGAAAGAGCTTTTCATTGTGAGTGTGACCAAGCACTGGCACAGTACTTCTATGTCTAAACATGTATGATATTTTACAGGTAAATATGTCTGCAGAGAATCGTGACAGGTGCTGCAAGAATAAAAAATATGAAAATATCAAAGAGTTTTTCTGCAATGATACTGAGGTAAAATTTAACTTTTCAGAATTTAGAGAATACAAACTCAAATGAGTTCTTTGTACAGTCCAGTCCCTGAATAAAATAGTGTGATATAGTAGTATTTACTTTTGAAAGTCAAATCACAATGTTCAGGATGGTTTGTTTGTTGAATCTGGAATCATATGACGTGTTAAGTAAATTGATATTTTAAACATTTAAATATTAAGCAATTCCATATCCAAGAAATGTGGGTGTTTTTTTCTTAGAAGAAGAAAATAATATAGAAGATTCTTCTATATTTTTAATGCAAAACAGGCACAACACTTTATTTTTTGCAATAGAAGTAAACATGAAAATTTCTCAACCTCTGTTTTTATTTCTCTAGAGAAAATTATATTAGCTAAGCTTTTCACTTCAGATCTGAAAGCTTTCAAATAGTAGTTTGGGCAGATCCCAAATGCCAGAAAGCACAATTGTCAGCTGTTGCTAAAGATTTTATAATAACTTGATAAAAGGACTGGCTGCAAAAATAATTTGTTTTCCTAACTGCACCAACTGATTTCATTATGGCTGTGATTTCTCCCTAACATCCTTATGCTACTATTATTACTACTAAAAATTGCTGCTTTAAATATCTTGAAGAGATGGCAGGTAAGTTAGATTAGTTATGTGTTTTATTGAAAAAGATTTGCACTGTGAAAGCAAGAGAAACCAATAGTAATAGATGGAGGGTCTGGGGTTCTTTTAAAGACAAACCAACATTGCAAAGAATTAATGGTGCACAAACTTTTCAAGACATATTTTCCTTGCTCTCTTGACAGGAAATAGAATCACTACAGAGCATGGCATGCAACATGCTCAGATTCTTTAATAAGACGAGAATCAGCAAAGCCTTTAGATGGAAAGCAGCATTTGTCTCATGTGGGACATTACAGGTTCTACAGTGCAAATGTGAAAGACCTAAAAAAGAAAAGGTGAGTTGTACTCGTTCTACAGTTTAACTATTTGACTTATTTTCTAGAGGCCTTCAACACAGACTATCTGAAAGATAAAACTATTGTGCACATGCTCCTCCATGCCAGAGGAATTTTGCTCTGTATAGCATTTGTCTTGTAGTAGACATTAAG
This sequence comes from Corvus cornix cornix, assembly GCF_000738735.6. NCBI lineage: Eukaryota > Metazoa > Chordata > Aves > Passeriformes > Corvidae > Corvus > Corvus cornix. Next base: position 124,536,890 of record NC_046333.1, on the reverse strand, counting down.
CCCAGTACAAAGACTAAGACAATCATCTGTAAGTCTATGGTGAAGATTTCTTATCTGGTGAAATATCTGAGTTAATTCTCGTGAGAGACAAAGACCAGACTTGTGCAAAGAAGGCGTTTAAACTTCTCCAGAGTATAAAATCGTAGCTGTTACTTTTCACTAACCCTAAGAGCAATGTTTAATTTGATTTGTTTCAACAGTTAGGGTGAGTTTCTCTCTTTTCTGTAATTTCTCTGGTCTTTATTTTAACCACAGTATCTCAAATTCAACAAGAACAATTAAGTATGATAATATTTGGATTTTTAGTCACTGGCAGAATATTCTTTTTGATGTGCCACTCAAATGTAGCACAGTGATCTACAGACTACTGTAGCAAAGGAAGAGTGTTAAGTGTGGTTCAGTGTTACCTATTGAACACAAAAATATTAAACAACATCAAAAAGTCTCCACATAGGCACCAAAGAATATAATGCTTAAACAGATGCATTGAAGGCTTCATTTAACTCATTCTTTTTCTCCGTGATGTGGAGAGACTTATAATCTGGGACCAGATCTTCAAAGTAATATTGGTGTGTCTATATTTTGCTTTGTCACCTCTGGTGAATCCAATATTTGCGTTACATTAAAAGGCATCCCAGTCAAGTTATAGAAGTCAGCGTCATCCTTACAACTGCCTAACCTCATGGATTCCTGTTTTTATTTAAAGATCAATAAAAGTAATTTAGCAAAGAATTATGAGCAGTCATTGAATATGAACAAGAACCACAATAGTTTTGTCTGGCTGAGATCCTGAACACTAGGGCACAGCACCAGCCCCTGGAACTGGTCTGTCTTTTTCCACTAGTCTCAACACATACAGTCAAAGTTTGGCTCACAGTTTAATTGGCTTTATTTTCTCAGTCCTTCAGACAACAGAGGATAAATTTTAAACTATGATAGAGGATGTATATGTTCTCAGTTGGACACACTGGGTTTCAAGTGTCCTTATTTGCTGTGTGTTAAAGCCACGTTCTCACAGTCCCGTGGGCAGGGTCTCTCCAGTATTCAGATGTAATGCAACTGGTTTGCTTTGAAAGATGGCTATAGGAATAGAATAAGCAGTTCTCAGATAACAATACAATCTATTCTGTTTCAGGTTTGCCCACGTGTATTTAATACAGAAGATACAGAGACAGGTAAACAGTCCAAAAAGAAATGTAACCAAGAAGTTTGTGAACTGAAAGAAAATATATCTAGCCTTCGATCCTGCTGGAATAAATTTGAAAAAATAATTTCCAGGTGATTCCAGGTGAATCCTGCTCTTTTCTTTCAAAGTGGCATTACTTGGTATCTTTGCATTTTATATGCATTCTTCAAGTAAACTTGCTCGCTTATATGAACACTTTATGCCAGAATTCTGATGGAAGGCCACTGCCTTGTTCCTGGAGATAACAGAAATGGCTGAACCAAGCTGCTGAACTCCAAGAAGTGGAAATAGAAGACCAGCATTTGAAACAAAGAACTCTGCAGAAATCTGTGTCCAACCTTTGGGCTCTGGAAACTACTTTGAATTTTCTGACTTCTCAAGTAACTTTATAATACTGTCATATGAAAGCAACCACTTACATGTCTACTGCAATTTATAAAAACATCTTGGAAGCTGCAGGTGAAGAAAACAGTATAAAAAAGTAGCTGGTTTCTTTATAGCTATGAAGAAGGTATCAAGGACCAAAAGTAACAATTTACCAAAGCAGCAGCTTATCTTGAGTATGTTCTCCTGACACAAATGTTTTTGGTATGGGTCTGATGGGTCTGCAAACTGATTTGGGTTTGGAAAAACAGGGAGAAATTTAGCTTTTTAAAAAAACTTAGGAAGGGTACTGACTTTTAAGACATGCAGCATGCTTCTGCTGGCTGAAGCAGAGGCAAGACAGTGAGGCCCGTGGAAGAAGAAAAAGGACATGCCTGAATGTAAATTTGTTCAGTTGACTGGAAACAGCACTATCCTCATACATTTGGTCAACCCACAGGTAGCTGCAGGAGGAGCTAGAATTCCTCAGCTTTGGACTATGATTTCTCATATACAATTATTTTATATAACATGTTTTAAGATGTTAGACAAACATGACTTAAAATGTGTGAATATTGTCAGAGAATAATATATTGGCATTTAACTAATAAAGTACTCATATTTAATTTTGAATAAATATAAGTATTTTTATAGTTGTTTATAACTCTTTTGCAGTTTCTTACTTTGATATAACTCTTTTGGTAATAAAATATTTGTCTTCTATGGAATTGGGCTGTTCACTTTTTGACTGCCATTACTCCCTTTTTATTTTTTTTTTCAGAGATAGTCAGTCATTTGAAGCAAAGCTGGGGACTTCCTGTTTTAAAATACCTATTTCCTAGCTGCTTGTAACCTGCCCAGTTTAGGTAAACATTTCCATACCAGCCATCTACCTTGGACTAAATACTTCAGGAAAGCTTTAGTTAAGCCAGCCTGTTGTTTCCTGGTTGAAAGTAAACTAATATAAATTGTTTTATCTGTGCTTAAAGAATTTTTCTGTAAAACTACTCTGTACAAATTTCGGTGTTCAGAACAATCACCTGAAAAAGCAGTAGGATGTGCTTCAAAGAACTGTTTGCTCAGTTGACTGTAAACAGCACTAGCCTTATGTATTTGACTGGAACAAGATGGCTGTACTGAAACTGTGAGGGAAGAGGTTAAGAGCAAAGCAAGCATGCCATGCTTTCCTGGAATACATCTTCTCCAATCCCCTATCTATTTATGGTGACAATGAGGCAGGATTGGTAACTTTGTAAAACTGTGATTGTGATTTTCACATATGCTCTTTAGCTCTTCATGTAAGAGATTGCAACTTTAACTCCTAACACTTTAAAAAACTGAAACCAACCCCAACCCATAAATCTTTTATGGAACAGGGAAAGGAAACATTTCCCAGGATTATACTGCAGATAAGAGAATGCAATCACAGTTACAAACCCTTCTTCTGAAATGTGACCCAGGAGACTGCAGATTCAGTTGGTCTGTGAGACTGAAAAAAAGGTGTTCTGATATTTTTTGGAAATTCAGGAACAGTTAAAAGCCAACACTTATTTCCTAATAACCACTTGGCAAGGAAAGGGCAATGTGAATTAAAGCAAAAATACACAGATGCATTATTAGCTGCTACAAAATTCAAAGGTCAGTCAGTTTAAATTAAGCCACAGTTCACAACGTAAGTCTTGAGAGAAATAAAGCAATTCCAGGACTACCCTGGGGAAAGACCAAGGGTTGATCCAGAGCAGAAATTTACATAGTGATTATGAAATAGTGGATTTTTTCTGACTACTTCTTATTAAATATCCTGCCTGATTCTTGTTGCCAAATTTCTTGAGTCACTGCTTACATGCAAACACTAACTGCTAAATGCAGTGACTGGTGCTCTTTGGTTTGTTCCTTGCATTTGAGAACTTCCTCTTGTGTCCTGAGCTTACAAATGTGGCACTAAAGTGCTTTTCAGGAATTGGCAAAGGGATGAAAACCATGCATGGTATTACCACCATCATACCAACCTCCCTGCCACTTTCACTTATGCATTTATGTATTTATTTGGCCATAGAAAAGAAATAATATGAATAGGTCAAAACCATGATTTAGAAGTACATGGAATTTTTTGGGAAGGTGTCAAGGATAAAAAAGTAGGTATTTAAATTAAAAGAATTTTAGCACAAACACAACACAACCTCTTGCTGTTGCAAGAAGTTCAAGTTTGAGACCATCTAAGGAACAAGTCCATAGGACCTGATGCGATACATCTGTGGGTTCTGAGGGAACTGGCAGAGGAAGTGTCTAAGTCACTATCCATCATACTTGAGAAGACATGGTAGTCCAGTCCCTTTGGATGGCATCCAGTCCTTCTGGTGTATCAACTGCACTGCTCAGGTTTATGTCATCTGCAAGCTTGCTCAGGGTGCACTTGGTCTCACTGTGTGATAGATGAAGATATTAAAAGAGCACCAGTCCCAAAACAAGAGTCCTGAGGGACAGCACTCGTTACCAGCCTCCACCTGGACACAGAGACACTGACCACAACTTTCTGGCTGCATCCATCCTGTCAATTCCTTTTCCACTGAACAGTCTACCCTTCAAATCCCTATCTCTCAAAGTAAACTAAAGAGGTCAGTAGAAGGAAGTTTCCCCTAAAAAAAGGAATGAAAAGAGGAATTGATTTCTATTCATCCATATTTAGCAATCCAAACCTTATTGTAACTTCTGCTCACATATGTGAACTTCTGAAGAAAAATACAAACTTCTGCTTTTTTTTTCTTAATAATTTCATCAACAAAATAGTGTTCAAATGTCATGAAGGAGAACAAATCCAGATCAAGCTTAAGTTTACTATCCCTTATAGTTTTATTATTAAGAAAAAGAAATACTACAGATATCACAGTGATGAGCTCTACATAAACTAAATTCACAGTATAACTGGAGAAACAGAGGAGACACAGAGTTAAGTTTATATAAGCAGATCACACTGATTTAAATATCTGGTATGTTTTTCAAGTGACTTAGGAATCCAAATCTCATCTCACTCAATTTAAAAACCCTATTTTTTGTGTACCTGAGATCAGACATCACAATATTCTTAAGGTTGAAATTATATTACCTACCTGTATGCTATGTTATTTAAGATAATTTCACATTTGACTACAAAAATTTGCACATCACAAGAAGTTTTATTGACATATTTGCTTTATTGTTAACAAGTGGCAAATTAGCATTAGGTGGTGATTTACATTTATTAATTAAAACAGAACTGACACTTTAAAATAAACATAATATATGAAATAAGATGCAAACAAACCCAGGAATTCTGGCAAAAAAACCCCCACTGGATGGTCACAAACAAATATTCCACATACTGAGGGGCAAGGCAAACATAATAAATGCAATGATGAAAGAATTAATCACCTCCAACACATGAATGAACACGCCATTTAAAAACATGGAACATCAATAAATAAACTTATGAAGAGAAACATATTAAATGTCATGTGAAGGATGAACACCAAGAGCTAGAAAGATCATATACAGTAGGTTTTGTAACAGTTGCAGTGTGCTCAGCACTTCACAGATCCTACCCAAATCCATTCATAGTTCTGCCAGAAAGCCAAACAGAAATAAAGAACTATGGTAAAACATGCACTTCTATTCAGAATGTGGGTTCAATATTCAGCTATATTAAACTGAGTATTTCATTTGCTGACTCCAATGTTCAAATTGGGGAAATTTAATTTCCCTACTACTCATTTTTGTAAAGAACAATCACTAATTAAGAGAAAATACAAAGAAACTGTTTTCTGGCAAGATGAAGTGGAATGGGACTAAATAGGATCCTCCAGAAATGTGTATTATTCTGGAATGACGTAACACCAAAAAACCAAACCCAAAACAAAACAAAAAACAAACTAGTATGCAAGAGTAATCTCTTATACTGTGAATACTGGAACAAAAATATCAACCAAGTAACTACTGAATCCAGCTAATGGAGTCTTTTACCTAACACTTCTTCCAACAACACAATTAGGTCACTCAAACCTTACTTAGCGAGTTGGAAAAACACCAACCAAACCAACCAGCAACAAAACAATCACAAGTTGGAGTAAGCTGTACTTGAAAGGCAATAAAACTATTTTCACCAGAGTCACTAAAACAAATTTTACCAAAGATGAAAATTCTACCTTCTCATACAACCCATACAACTATTCATAGCTTAGCCAAACTGGATAGAAGTAAAATTGAAAAAAGTGCTCTTACTAACCACAAATTTTTCAGCCAAGATTACAAACACTCATAACAGGTTTGTTCTTTGCAGATATACAAAGTCTATGTGATGGAAACTAGCACTTGTGACCTTTGTAATACGTAGACAATACAATTTAATTTTATATGCAGACTAATTACATAGTCTGCATCAGTGTGCACACACCTTGTTTATTAGCATTTAAAGTACTGCAGTCATACCTCCTTCCACTGACTCGGTGAGCAGGCATCATGGAAACGCTCCCTGCATTTCAGGCACTAACTCTCAGCTGTGATGGTGAATTAGGAGCTAGTCGCTTTCAGATGACAGAGAACTTCCATGCTGGATAAAGACCAGTTTAGGTGTTACAATAAAGTTTGGAGCTCCCATCCTGTGAAGGCGCAGGACGCGTGGCTGCACTGGAGCAGCTGCTGCCCCAGCACCGCGGGAGAGGCTCAGCGCCAGAGCACCATGGAGAGTTCCCCCTGCCTGCTGCCCTCCCGGCCAGGGAACTCTCAGGTGGAGCTTCCCCACTCCCTCCAGGGAGTTCAAGGGCTCTTCGAGTCTCTTTGGCAAATTTGAAAAATTCTGCCTATATGTTTGTTTCATAGTTACAACCTGAAATGGGGGTGAAGCACCTCCCTGAAGTGGTGTATAAGATTAATTATCCATATAACACATATTTTAATTGCTGCATATTTAGAGATTCCACTTCTGAAACTACCTAGGGTGTGGGCATCATGCATAAATATAAACCTCTGTAAGGTACATCATATAGAGATTAAGCTATATGCTATGCTGTTTTTACTGTTGAAGCTAGTATTTTTCATAACTCCATTGCACTTCTATCAGCATAGTTCCAATGATCCTGCACTACTTCCTGGCACAGAGAGGTCCTTTGTATAAGATAGAATCACAGAAGTAGAATGGGAATGCAAACTCCCTCAGGCCAAACATCAAAACCAGCCTCTTCCTTGTTTCTTTAAATGAAATTTTACCTTTGACTTTCCTCCCCACCCCCACCCCCCCCTTTCTTTAATAAATGGAAGAACCTTAGTAAGAACATTAGGAAGATAAAATGGCAGACAGTAAAAGAAACTCTGTCATAGGGTTAGACATTGGTATAGGAATCATCACAACGATTGCATCACTAAATTCCACTATCAACAGACAGTGCATAGTCCATGTTTTTTCCTCTCATGAAAACCAAGGCATAAAGGTGTGGGGAAGACTAGGGCAAGACGGTCTGGATGTTGATTACCAATAAATTAAATCTGGGAACTTCCTGACACATGTAATACACTAAAGATTGAAAATTCAGTCCAACTCCCTAAACTTTTTTTCTTTAAATATAACAAATTTGTTTCCCACATTCAGTTCTGCAGGAACATTATGAAAACCAAGCTACTTTTTTGTATAAACATCCATTGAGATGGAATTACAATGATCTGTGCTGATAACTTGAGTAATACAGGTCAGGGTCTGCAACATCACAGACTTCAGAAACCTATGTCATTCAGTAACAAAACCAGCTGAGATAACACAGAACATATTGGGCCTCCCATAAGTCTTACCATACAGCAACAAACTACACAGTCAAGAAGAATTTCGACGTCTGCTTATATTTACTGTAGATTACAACACATACACATTATCCAATGTTACTATCAACAGTCAATTATGTTTCACAGACCTTCTTTGTAAGGCCAAATTAAAAGATTGGTTTTAAAAACCTTTGTTTCCATTCAGGTTAATTCCCTATCTAATCCCCATGGTAAATCACAGAAGTGTAAATGAAGCAAATGATGTGCTACTCAAGTAATTTACTAAATATATTCTGCATTGAAAGCAAAGAGTCTCACGAACAGCTCACAAAGCAGAAAATACAGTAATTGTATGAGGATTGATTTGAAACTAGGAATCTGCCACCTACAGTTCAAAGGAGAAACAGTCAATATTTTTTTTCCTACAGTTACAATAATCCTGGAAAATCTGAAAGGTATTTAGTACCATACTAAACATTCCCTTTGTAGAAAGCATTTTTAATAAATGGTAAAATGCATTTTCCAGCAGAAACAACTAAAAATTCATCAGGTCAGAGTAGATTCACTACCTAATCAAACCTATTCTGGACTGGTATCTTTGCTGATGGACTCTCAGCTCGCAATAGTTCAGTCTACAGACCTCCATGGCCCAAATCCAGGGCAATTTTTCCAAAGCACGCTTATCTATGGAAAGAACACAGAATTCCAGTTTTTCCAAGTACAGATACGAATGTGCCATAATATGGATCCTAGAATCTAAACTACCTAGAAAATAAATTGGCTAGGATTTGTCAGTTCTATCATAACCAGTCATCCATTCTATCATGCTCGGTAGCCAGCTTACACCAATAAGACCACACTGAATGAAGGATAATTAAAAAAAAATTGTATAAAAAGTGCAAGACATGCATTGAACTAATTTTAAAACATCAGTAGCTTGTGGCCTGCAACATGACTACATCAAGTCTCTTAAATCTCTCATTCTCTTAGACTGGTATCTGCTTTGAAGATGCTTTTCTTCAATCACGCTTTCTTCCAAAATTGCCCCATTGATAATCACAATTTTTGAGAATGCAAGCAATGACCATAATACTATAATGGAACACTACATTATATTTTGTATAAGTTACAAAGAAATTAAATGAATTGAAACTAATGGTGTTTGTGAGCTGAAAGTACCAGTTTCTGACAAAAAATGTATTTACTGTGGGGAAGGCACAGTTGTTTCAGATTGTTTTGTCACGCATAATGAAGATGGTGCAAGTACTTCAAAGCAAAACTTCACAAAATAAATTACTACATTAAGATACAAGTTAAGTGATTTGACTTGTGAATGGTTTTAGTATCCTGTGTATTTAGTAAAAAAACCAACAACTTCAAGTCTCTCCCTTCTTCCCAATGGATAAATGTGAAGTCTATTACTAACTTGAAGAGGTTGTTGTTCTGAAATCAAGAGTACACAAAACTGCAAAAAAAAAACCCCCACCACGGCAGGTATTGACACATAAACCTGTGAAGCACAGTTACTCCCCTATGCATTCATATGTGTAAGTTGTGCTATTTTCACAGGAGTAAGAATAAAAAAAGAGTCACTACTTACATCAAGACCTACTGCTCTAATAGCATTCATTTTTATAGAACTAATTTTTTTTTTTGGTATTGGATACATCAAGAAGGCTGTTTTCAAAATAAGAATTCAACATTTAGGTAGTATAAGCATAGACTTCGACTTTCAGGAAATGAGGGAAGAGACAAAAAAAAAAAAAAGAGCAGGACCTTTGGAAATAGGACAAAGCACAACACCTTTAGATATGCTAGTCATGGTGGAGCACAGGAGGAGGAAGACAAGTATTTCAAAACAAAAGGAACTTAACAAAATGAATCATAATAAAGTGAATACCATATTTTTCATTATAAATAGATAAAAATATGAACATGTTCTTACTGAAAAACAAAACATGGAAAGCCACAAAAAGAAAATCTTGCCTTTCTTCTTACATGCAAAGAGAATTCTCAGGTAGTCTTTCCACTTTGATTCTTTAAAAAAATCCTAGGAAGCAACTGGAAAGTCCAATTAGCATATTAATGTTAAAGAGTTTAAAGATCCAGACTTTTTACACTTTTATCCAGGAATTTATAAGGAGTTGCTCATGGTGTTTTCACTTAGAAAACAGCATCTAAATTACTGTCACAGATGCAGGAAATGCCTCCACAGAGAAACTTTTGAAGCCCAAGTTGTTCATGGCTAGTTCCCTCTAGGTGAGTATTACCCTACATAAGTGATTTAAAAAATCCTTTGTCTAGTAGGATTTACAAAAAAAACCCCAAACATTGAACCACTTCTGCTACCTAGGTTACTTAACATATTTTTACCTTACTTTTAAATATTTTCAACAAAGAGTAAAGAGTATTTCCTTGAATGGCACAGTTTTAGGTAGCTGCTATTTTTATGTACAATATATATATTTGTTTATAAATAACTGTGTAACCAGAAGATTGCACTCAGAAAATTACAAAATGGTGTTTCAATGTTTGCAGCATGAAGTCTACCTGGACGGAGTGCTCAAGCTTTCCATGCAACAGTACCTAGCAGATGTTCCAATTTCTTGTTTTCTTTCTGCTTTTAAGAATGTGTTCACACAACCATTCTTCGAATTCCACACTCACAGCAGAATTTCGCCCATTCCACTGGATACTTTGTTCCACATTCATGGCAGAACTTGGATAACTGCACAGGTGAAATTCCTTCACTGCTTTTTGCACTTCCTCCGTTGACTGAGGATGGGCAGTCTCTACTGTCATACCCAGTTTTCCCGTCAGACCTGAAAGTTCCCAGATGAAGAACATTCTCTGTAAGCCAGTTCAGTATAACTTGATGTAAAGTTAGTCTAATCCTTGCAATGAATATAGTTATTGTTACTGTCATTTTCGTGCCTGCACTTCCTATTTACAGTGGTATATCTTACATTCAACGCTATCCAGGCTCCCATAAATATCTCCAGATACCCACCTTCCGTGCAAGAAAACAAAAAACACCAAAGTTCTAGGAGCAGAATCAAATATTTCACTGACTACTTAGATTAACTGGAGTGTTTGAAAACTTAAAACTTAGCGTGTCAAAAAAAGAAAGGTTAAACCAGCAATACAATTTTCATCCTACCCTTTTAAAGGGTAGGACAAGACAATTTGTGTTCTTAGCATGCAGAATTCAGTTTCAACTGAAAGAATATTTTCTTATTTTTTCAACAGCTCCCAAGTGTTTTTTTGACATTTCTAAAAGGGTCTTCTGTGCACATCTGAGACAGCTGATGACAAAGGTGTGCTGTCAGATGATAAACATGCAAAATATATTGAGCATCTCAAACAAGCCAAATAGTATTGATCATCTATTAACTGCAGAGAATAATACATTCCCCAACTTCTTTTGTAGTACGTAATCCCCTTTAATGAAGGCTCTATTGATGACAAAAATCCATGAAGTTAAAAGCTACCTTAAGTAAATGTCTGAATTGCTAGTTTTTCTTCTGTTTGTTAGAGCACCCGTGCTCATGGCTCTTGCCACGCTAGGAGGGGTTGATGTCCGGGCTTTTGTTGTGCCCCTAAAATAGAAGAAATACCTGATGATTTATACACACACAGACAATACATGCAAGAATATGCATTTTCAAATTTTATATATATTTATATATATATAAGATATAGAAAAGTGCAGCAATCTACACATAAGTTAATTGTATGAAAAATAACTAATTTCCTACCAAAAGCAAACAGAGGAGCTTTGGTATGAACTTGCATGGTTTGAACTGTTATGACTTGAATCTTACAATGACAAATTAAATGAAACAGCAAGTCCCTTCCTGTTCATGTGTCTCACTTCCTAACAGGTAGATCCTGCACTACTGGCTGCTCAGTGGATTCTAATGTCTACCATGACAAATCACAAGTCACTTTTTAGGACTGGCAGGTCTTTTAGAAAAATAGAGAGCAGCTGACTGCAGGTTTTAGTAGTTTAAGATCTGTAGAAAGGATAACATTCTCAATACATTGTGACCAATATGAAGTTAGTCAACAAGACCTTTTTCTTCTTATATAATGCTGTAAATCCTTTTTCTTCAAAGCATAATTATATTTATGAATATAAATAGAAGGAGAAGAAAGAAACTGCATCCAGCATTAGGGCCTCAATTTTTTCTAAACTGTCACAGTGTTCCTAAAGTTGGCGTCAATATTATGATCACACAGATATGAAAACTGCTTTCCTCAGGACTCATGAGTTTTATGAGAAGCCAGTATACAATGAACAGCACATCCCAAACATTGAAAAAATCTTGCTGCTTGCTTTGATGAGTAGAGAAACATCAGAATCCCCTGAAAAATCTGAGTAACACTAAGAAAAATAAGTGGGAAGGGGCATTGATTTATCTTCAGTGACCAAGGACAGAAGTTTTCATCATTGCTCCAAGGAATTACCATTCACTGGGATTTCTTCTGCTTTGGCAAGTCTTCGACTACGACATCTTGTGCATGACCAAGTTTTTCTGTTCTCATTCTTGAACACCAATGCATAAACTCAATTTAAGTTGGGACTCACTCAAGAACATTAAAAAAAATTAAAACAAGACTCCATTAAAAAAATTAGTCCCAAGAGACCACCCATTCTCTTCAGATCAACCTAATTGCTCCTTTCAGAATTATAAACTATCTGGTCTTGGTTTGGTTTTGAAAACACATATAAGGAAATGCCTTCAACTCCAGTAGCTTCAAATCCAACAGTGACACAACTGAGGAACATGTAAAAACTCCTGAATTATAGACATGCTGCATAAAACATTTCTCCCTTCATGTCATGAACATGGAATAAAGATGGCTTTTCAGCTCCTTCTATCACTTCAACCAGTGGAAAAGTGATCAAATAATTAAGCACAAAGGTGGAAATCTGCAACTAAATTTAAGATTAAATAAATTGAAATTATATCTAAGTATTCAAGTCTAACAAGAATGGCTTCTACATGAAACAGGTAGAGTGCAATGATCAAAGATTATGGATCATTGGGCAGAACGCTAGCCTTCTCCATTAGTTTTCCTGTCTGCCCCCTGATTTAGCAAGGAGATTCTAAAGATGGACTTCACTGAAAATAAAAAATACTGTGCAGATTGAAAAGCACTGCATCATTTATATCAGAATTAAAACTTACTGAAAGTTATGTCAGCCTTTCAGAAGTTATAGAATTCCAGAATAAAAGTTCTAAATGTAACCTAAATTACACTGTTATGATGTACAAATGTTAAATACTCATCTTGTGCTATTTTCCCCATCTCATTATACAATGAAGAGAGACCTTTGCTTATAATTGAGTAAAAACTCATTAGAGCTCAATAGTAGAAAGAACATACTGGACTGCTACTTTACCTGTCATTGAAGACAGAAAAGCATATAAAGGAAAATTCAACTGTACACACAGAAACATTATGGGATCATCATGGATCAGGGATAATCAGGCAATGAAGCACAGAATAGAATTGTGTGTCAGTTTCTGTTTAGACAGCTCCAAGTAATTTAAAAAAATTCAAATTTATTACTGACTCAGTTTTCTCTGGATTTTCACCTTGGGACCAACATGCTACTTTTTCAAAACCAACAGCATTAATTTCTTAAATTGAAGTCTCTTCAGAATGTACTTTGAATCAGTTTTGAACATCATGTTAGGAGTCCTAGATATTTGAAATAAATTGACATGAAAACCAGTCCACTCTTCTTTCCTGTATTTCAACTGTATCATACAACCTTCATCCCCCTAGGTACTCTGAAAATTCACCTGCTGCTTTAGTACTAGGTGTATAGTAAAGAAATTTCAGAGAAATCAGTGTCTTAATACAGCATTCAGGCCACTGACTGAGCTGGGGAGGGGAGGAAATTGAAATACTGAAAAGCCACATTCAAAGTGCACAGTCCACCCTGTATATCAAAGGAGGCAAGGTCTCATGAACAGATAAAACATCACTCATTAAAGGTTTAACAGGATATCTCCATTCCAAGATGTTTAAACACAGCTTTCTGCATAATTTCTGCAGTCTTTTTGCACAACTAATTTTCTAAAAATATAGAAGAAACCCCAAATATATTTTCAGACTAGAAACTTCCCTTCCAATCTTATCCATTCTGTAATTTCTGACATTTTTGATAAGTAAATCAACACAAGGAGTAGGCTGCCACTGTCTACAACTTTATTCAGCCCAAATCTAGACACACAATTAGCATCACGTTTCATTTATGTTTGGTGAAAAAATCTTGAAATTACTTCCTTAAGCAGCAATCTGATCTCTGGAGACAGAGATCAGATATTTTTGGTTATTTCAACTTGTGCCACCACAGCTTGGTTTCTTCTGATCTGCCCCATCTCTACCTTCGCTATCTACTTGACCACTTCTGTTGTTTTTCCTGTTTGGTTGGATTTTGTGTTTTGTTTTTAGAAAGCTATATAAATCCCTGCTCTACACTGTATCACATGAAGTATGAATTGAGCATGACAGGAGATGAGACTGTGTACCAATATCAGCTGGAACTCTTAAAACCTAGACATACTTTAAAGGTATTTCTTATCCACTCCCTATTTAAAAAAAAGTAAGATTGAAAGTGAGTTCCCTTCCTAAAGCAGCTCATGTTGTACATCTAGTTGAATTACCACTGCTTGCAAAATAAAAATCTGAAAGTAATTTGTAAAAGAAGCTTGTCTTTTTCTAAGCATGCATTCGTGATTTGGTTGAATTCTATCATAAAATACTGCTACATAAAGCTTGCTTCCTAGACAGAGCGTTCAGATATTCTTGACAGCTGTCACTGTTATGTAACCACAACAGCTCATAGTTCTGTGCAAAGTCATAAATAACTTTCTGCTGACTAGTGGCATGCATCCTAAAGTCCAGAAACCTCTGCCATAAACTGCAACATTCCACATTGCTATGCTGAATTTATGAATGGTTAGGAACTATTCGCACTTGCTGAATGCTGTTGACATGCAGTGTACTGAATATCCTACTGCAAGTAAGGCAGATTTAATTCTTCAACTCAGTAGATACCAGAGGAAGAACAACAGGGACGGTATGAAGAGCAGGTAAGAAGTACCTATACTTTTAAAGAATTTCTCTCAAGAAGAATCAAATCACTGGTCTATGGATAGGGACTATTTTAAGCAATTGTAGTAACTCATTAAGCTAAATTTTCAACATCTTAACAATGTATTGCAGAATGAGAAACTGAGCTAATTTTTGATGGTTCACAGGACTCATAACTCTAACCAAACATGCAAAGGAGTAAATAAAAACATAATGAAATTCTGTTTGTCTAAAAAGAGCTCCCATTCCTTTAATTGCTTTTGCTTCTTCAAATAAAAGCCAAAGTCAAATATTCTTTCCCTGTCTCAAAGACACTAAAGCTTTGGTTACAGCATTAAGTGATTCAGACACATTTCTACTATGTAAAGCAATACATTTCATGTATGTGCCACATAATTCGTTACTTATTTCTCTTTTACAATATGAAAAAGCAGCCTATTTGAATTTGGCATCTTCCAAAATAAATCAAAGGCTTAACTACAATTTAGTACCTATTTCCTTTTTAAAAGATTAGAATAATTGGAATAACCTTCCTTCCAAACTTACCTCATATAAAGATTTCTGGATATTCAGAAGTCTTTATAAGATCTAAGTTAGACTTAACCAAAGACTTTACCTTTCATTACAAAGTCTGCCTTTCTCATGGTTTTGGACCATCACATCTACCATACAGATGTAGGAGTTAGAGAAATATTTGACCTTAAGAGAATAAAATTACTTTGTCAAAAACCAGTACAGTTATCAGGCTTAAATGCTTACTTCAACTTTGCATTACGCAAATCAGTTTTATCTCGGGTTTAGAAAGACAAGTTCATTACTTTTAATCTGTAATCAAGCACTGACAGAAGAAATCAAATCTGAAGGAAACCTTCACCTTCCCTGTCCTACTGTGAAGCTGTTTACCTCATGCTGATACTAATTATATAATCTATTCTTCTCCCACAGCACTTCTATTGAAGACATACTGGGCACCTGATGTTTGTCAAGGACATATGTCTCTGCTTAGGAGAAACATTTCTGCAAAAGAGATAAACCACACTGATTTTTAATTCTTACTTCTTTACAAGCAACAACTCATTTGGCCTTTGGATGGTACGGTCTGTTTTTGTATCAGTGTCATAAAACCTTTGCACATCTCTTCCAGTTTGCAGTGGTGGGCCTAACTTGTCCATCTTACTATTAAAATATATGAAGGGGTGCTCATAAGGACAGCGCTAAATTGCTATTCAAGTTACGCAAAAAAAAAAGAAATTAAAAATACTCACAATTCAATACTGATATTGCCAAAGAAATCCCATTGACTTAAAAAAAAAGTACAAATCAGACTTTAATTGTCCAGCAAACAAAAGGGTTTCTTCTTGTTTTGATAAGGAATGGATTTCATAGACATTGGATTACATTTCAAATACATTTTTAAAATTCTTTTTCAAACAAAATATTAATGCCAGTTATCCTCACACTCTGCACAATGTACTCACATTTAGTCTCTTTTAAGAACAGCTTTCATGATGTCATTCAACATTGGGAAAGGGGGGCTCATAATTACAAGTCATAGTAAGTTTAAAACATTAGAAAATAAAAGATATATAAGTACAAGCCACCTTAACTTTAGAATTAGCAAGAAGAAAAATTTTTCCTTTTTTCTTTGTTTTTGTTTTGGGAAGGCAGAATAGAGGACAGCCTGAAAGAAACCCAGCTTTGTTTTAACAACAAAACCCCCATTCACAATAGATAGTACTACATACACAGCCAATACTTTATTACTGTTTTTTTTTTACTATTATGGATAAAATTTCAAAACCAGAAAGAATAAATCAAAAAAATCAAATTTTAAAAACATTTAAAAAAAAGTTAACTAACAAAATAATAATTAAAAAAAAAAATCCCTTCCTCACATCATCATAAGGAAAACTGTAGCTTTTCAGAAATCGCACTTAGACTGGAAAATTAGATCAAGTTAAGATCTGCATTTTTATAATCTTATCATCATAAAGTAAAACCTACAAATAGCCTCCCAAACAGATGTTCTAGTTCAAATTAATTAACTATAGTTATACAGTTATCATAAACTAATGTTTGACCCAATATAAACTCTTTACATACTCCCAAGAAACTGAGAAGCAAGATTGAGGTCTGACACTGCAAAACACATACCTCAACCTAACATCGTCTTGGTTATTTTTGAACTTTAACAAATTATCAGCATAACCTGTGAACTCCAGGCACATACAGAGTAGAACACCAAAGAAATATCCCAGAAGCAGTCATAATACTATCAAAATAAAGAACTACAGTATTCTTTCACACCTTAACAAAACCAAAAACCCAAAGCTGACAGCCTTTTCACATTCTAATGGAAAAAACCATGATCACAAGAATCTTTCAAAATGCAAAGATCTCCAAGATGACTCCTTACATATCTTGATTTCATTGAACAAAGCCCTGTAAGTTATGGTATTCATAAAAGGAACAAACTGGTTTAAAATGATAATGTTTATAAAGGGTACAAATGCTTTATGGCAAACATGTAAGTGGAATTTAAAATTTACTGTTATTGATTTGGTGTGCGGTTCATATTGTATTTCAGCTGTAAGACAGTTGCGGATGTGTCACTAACAGACTTATTTTCCAGGAGGGAAATATTAACATTAAAGTGTATGTCTTAGCCCCAAAATAAAACATAAATTACAAATTAAATTCTATGGGTTCATTTGCCATATTAAAAAATATAATGTAATTTTCCAAGTCCCATTAAAAGAACAAACAAACATAACTGTTCACAAATGAAACATGAACAGACAATCTGTACAAGCAAAAGATCCCTGGCTGGCCACAAACAGTGGTGTCACGTTCTGCTGCGCAAAACAGTTTGCATGTGGGTGTGGAGCTCACCTGTTTGATTACCCTTTTTTCCTCCTGAACATCTGATTATTTCTGGCAGTGTCTTGGGGTGACTTTATGATGTGTATCCCATATTGCTGCCTATGCCCAGAAATTGATTTCTGTGCCTTTCTATACTTCTAAACTGAGCCTGAGAGGGGGAAGAAAAAACTGAGCAAAACTTCTTCAAAGCAGTTTGCAGCTTGTTCAAGGTCACACACAGATAGCAATTGGTTTCCCAGCTGTGGCAGGGGAGGGAGGAAACGCCCGGCTTGCTGTTTTCCCGAGGACAGTTTTTTTGGCCAGTGGTTCAGCTGCTTTTTCTCTGGAGAGAGACAGAGAGTTGAATTTTTCCTTCCCTGGAATTTTCTACTGGACTGCTTGATTGCTGTAACATCAGAGCACATCGGGAGGACTTTCCACCGGGCACAGAGGGCCTGGCCCTGGGCCAAGCCCCAGCTCTGAGGAGACCAAAGGGAGGACTCGAACACTTTCCCAGGTTTTTTCTCCACAGTGAGAGATTTTATTATTTAGCATTATTATCCTTTTCCCTTGTGTTTGTTAAATAAATAGTTTTATCTCCTTCACCTTCCTTCGAGGAAAATTTATTTTTCCCGAACCTGGTGGGGGAGGGGTGGTTGTGCCTTCTCTCACAGGATGTATTTCTAAATTTGGCCAAACCGGAACAGGCAGCTTACTACAACTGCCATACGCCTCAAGAAATGCAGGACACTGCTAACCTCTATACTATTATAAAATACATATCAAACTTGGGTTCATAACGTGATATCAAATTATAAGCCTAATGACAACTTATGTAGAATTTTCCTTTTCTTAATTCTTTAGTATCAAAAAGATAACCTATTTTCACCCAAATGAATGAAGATTTTCTTACTGACTACAACAGTCACACGCTACTCTTGTACTCTCACTTGCTCCTGTACCACCCAGAAATTATGCCCTTATGCAACACTTCCATTCATACTGGAAGAACTGTCTGTGTTCTTACTCTGTCCAGGCAGAAAAACAAAACTCGTAGCAGAACTCAGCTGACACATCCTGATCTACACGTACAGAGTAAACCTCACTGGCACTAACATAGCTTATGTTGATGATACTGTGCTGTGCTCTCTCAGTAGTCCTTTACCTGGGGAGCAGAACAGGAGAATTCAAATTTAAAAAAAAAGACACCGCATAGTAAAAATAACTTACAATAAGTGAGCTCATAAAATAGGGTTCCATTTCTGCTCATACAAAACGAAAGTGCTCGCTGCGATGGTGCACATGAGGTTTACAGGCGATCAACTCCGAGCTCCCTCCCCTCGCGCAGCTCCGGGGCCAGCGCTGCGCCAGCGCCACCTGGCGGGCGCGGGCGGCGCGGCGGGCTCGGCGCCACCTCCCGCCCCTCCGCGCATCCCCGCAGGAGCAGGGACCGCGGCTCCACAGGAGGCAGCAGTGTCCCATTCCATCCCCCTCTCCAACGTACATACAATTCATCCTTGATATTGCACAATATAATTGTAATTCTACTATTAAGCCTCTCTACTATTACCTCTCTGGAAAATCCAGAATTACAATGATCTGGGTAAAGACGGAAGTTTACACACTTAAGTAATACCTAAAAAAACCCCAGAAGTTAGTTTCCCTTAGTGCAAACTGCAGGAACTTGCTTCTAACAGCAAAACCTGGAACTTAACCTGGCCAAAATAAAGTGTGTAGGCTCTTTAATATTTGTCAAGGAGAAAAGAAAAAGTGATTGCTTACCATTCCATTTAAAAGACTGCCCTTAAAACAATCCCCACAAAACACTGCTCAGTAAAGTGTTCCACTAACAACTCAGAAAGAAGAACATGACATCTAATTTTACAGCATAAGCTCTCTCTCACTTAGGTATAACAGAATCCCAGATCTCACACTAAGGCTTGTCATTCTACTGGTTAAATCATAAATGTAGTAGAAAAAGAAATAAATCTTCTTTAATCCTACTGAAGGTTAATGTTCAAAAGGTCTTCTATTTTTAGAAAATAATTCCAGCTGTGTTTAGCTACAGCCTAAATTATAAGATGTTTTAATGTTTAAAATCTGTCACTGCAGTATTAACTATTTTCACTCTGATGTAGGACATTGACTGTTGGTGTCTCAGTCCTGGCTTTGGTATAATTTTGTAGGTATTTCAACAGAACGCAATATATTTTCCCCTCGTGCCCCAATACTAAGACAGAAGTTGAGATGATTAAGGCCGAAACTGTCACCAGTGACCAATCTGAGGAACCTAACTCTTCCATGTTGTAACTGCTCCTACACCTCTTTGCTATAATATACCTTCTGACAAATTTGTTCCCAGAAGTGAATGCAGTGAAGCTAAAAAAAGAAATGGCAGGTCACAGATACAACACTCAGAAATGAGACACATTTAACTGGTTAGTATAGAAGACTGGTTAGTATGAGCAGCATATACCATAAGGGCTAGTTAGAAAACAAGAGAACAAGTTTTTTAGAGCAGTAAGGGCTGCAGGCAGAAACACACTCATCCATACTCTTAAAATCTGGAAATTGTGTAGGCAATTGAGGTTATAAACCAAGCTAACATTTACTGCCTTTCAGCAGAGATTGTCATCTAGAGCTGTGCCAACCAGAAGCCATCTCTATGTGCTTAGCAGAATGCATAACCAGAGAGAACCTGGGCAAACATCTCCCCAGTTGCTATTTGGCTTCATCATGTCACAGTTCTTTCTCCAAGCAACAGAGGAGAAAATGGAAGACTACAGAAAACAAAATGCAGTAAGCAATTGTGGAAAACTGCTAGACTTAGTATGTCAAGATACAGAGATGCTGTGAGTTTGTGGAGAATTCATGAGGCTGTTTGGGCAAAAATGTGAGCTAAGCCACTCGCTTTTCCTGCACTAGGCTGGAGCGAGGCTTAACAACTGAACGATGCCTGGGGTGAAGCAGAGCCTCACAGCCCATTGGTGTCTCAGTGAAGGCCAGAAGTGCACCCAGGCCTCAGTACCAGCCTCACTCCCCCTTATCCACGCACAACCAGCCTCTGTTACAAATCTGCTCCTTTGCGAAGATAATGATGTGAGGCTGTCACATGCTGACAGGAGTAATGTCAGGTGGCCTTCACTGCTCCCTCAGCTGGTGGAGGACGACACTGAGGTATTAGGGATCTGTGCTGCCTTTGTTAGAACCAATTCAGCCAAAGGTATCCAAATGTAATTAACACATTGAAAAATGCACCCACCAATACAAAAATGAGAAAAAAGCTGCCTCCCCACCTACTAAGACCACAGCAACTGGTAACCAACTATATTTGGCTATAGTCACACCTTTTTTCCAAAAAGTCTAAAATTGGTATTTGAAATCCTCCATTTTTGGAGTATTGAGAACATGACCTCATGTCATGGACAATGGGCTTGCTCCTCTCTCCCCTCCCCAAAGCAGGGATGACCCTTTGGTGAGATTTGTGCCTCCGGCTGCATCAACAGTATAGCTGGGAACAGTTATACATAGCACTGTACACTTACATTTTGTAGATCTAGTGCATTTATCACCAGCAATCTAACAAGAGTCAAGAATCTATTGCTCAATAAACTACATTATTTGTGAATCTGGAATTGTAGTTCTTACTGAACACAACCAGACATAGTGCCTAACTGGTTATAATCAGAAATTAAGCCAAGCTGCACCCAGCCCTCCTGATCTCTGAGGAGTAGCTAGAGAACAAGGGGGTTTATTTTCTACCAAATTCCATATACTTATTGCAACAGCAACTGACAGGTAAAATTAGATAGAATTTCCTTGTTAACAAGTGAACACCAAAATTGCTGCACCCTCAGAGACAAATACAGATTTCACTTAGGAACTTTCAACAGGAAAAAGCTTTTCCAGACAGTTGGGATACACTACTGGGCTCAGAAACATGCCTTCAAATTATCGCAGCTGAATTTTTTGCTGTGGTTTGCAGACCTGCTTGTTTGCCACTCATCAGTAGGTGTTAATTCAACTTCTAAAACTGGAGAAATAAAGAAAAACAGTGAATAGAGGCTGGGATTTTCTGACAGTCACAGCATAAATGCCTACAAATGGTAGTGAAGCTGACCAAAGACTAGTGAGACACCAGGAGAGGGGGGAAATAAAAAAAAAAAAAAGGAATCTGTCAGCCTCAAGGACTGTGTGTGTGACCTGTGTCTGAAACAGTTATCATGAGTAGGTAAAGCAAGCAGGAACAGAACTGAATCCTGATGCTACAGGGCGTTAGGAGAGAAGCATGACAGAGCTGTAATTCATATTCATGCATAACTTGTAAAACTTTAGAGTGATAAACTAAAAATCTCTAGTTTTGTGTAATTGCTGTCCAACCCCATGAGTTTTCAGAATGTCCTTTTTCTTCCTCATGAACTTAACACATTGGTTTTTTTCCACCTTATACCGTTTTCACCAATCTGATACTCATTTTTATAGGAATAAATCTTTTTCGATCACCTATGTTATAACTGCAACCATGTCCTTCTATGTTTTGTGTTCTCAGTGCCCCTTTGAGGTGCTCCTCAAACTTCTGCAGATTTGCACTGCTTTTCTTCAATCCCTTCCACAGACTTCTCTTTGAGATTCTGTGAACTCTCTACCCCTCCAGCAAAGTATGAGTCACAGCCTTGATCACACCAGCACTTATACTGAACTCTAGTAATCTTCATGTAGCACTCCTTGCTGTTGTAAGTGCACTGGTTTCCATTTGCCTTATTTGTGCTCATTCATTTGCTGCCTCTTAAGACAAGAGAGAAAGCATCCATCCTTTTGTGCTAAGAGAAAGATCCTGTCACAATTGGCTTGCAGTCTGTGGCAGAAGCCTCTTTCTTCTATTTCCATGGAGTGTAGGAAATTATGCCTAATGCTTTCTGCTTCTTTAAGTCCCTTCACTTTTACCAGGAAAAAATTCACTGCTCCAACCACTTCTGCCTATTCAGTGATTTTTAATATACTTTATATTTATTTTTATCTCTTGAACTCCTTTCCTGTTACTTCAACTCGATAAAACCCACCTTTGCCTGCTCCAGTGGTCCTTAAACATATAGCTGTATTTACAGATAAAGAATAAATGCAAAACACTGTACTTCTGAAGCTCATAGGAAAAAAATAAAAAGCAAGTGAAACAAACGACAGAGATTTCTAGAACTAGAACAACATAAATATGAAATTAAGCAAAAATGACGACATGAGATAGAACTTACCCTGCTTGTGGGTTCACCATTCCCAGTGAGTTCTTATGAGCTGGTGATAACGTTTGAATTTTGCTCCCACTGGATCCAGACGAAGAAGAAGCTTTACTTGAGGAAGCACCTTGCAGTTGAAAGCAAGCATGAGAATGTAAGAAAATGTAAGATTTTGCTGCTGAAATGATACAATTTATTTTAAAAATTTTCATTGCAAAATTCAAAACAGGAGTTTCAGAAATACAAAGATATGAGCCAGTATCAAGATAATACAAAAAGAAAATATGTTCCAAAAAATTTATAGAAAATACGTAATTGAGACAGTGTTTTATTCTAAGAAGAAATACTGTATCTCAATTACTTTCCTCAGGAAAAAAGGAAAAGTCAAAGTATGTACAAGCAGAACATGTTTGATATCTGATGATATCTGAAACCCAAATTAGACCACTGCTTGCATAATTATAATATACATGCCTTGACTATGTATTTTCACCAGTTCATGATCATATTCAGCATATAAATTAATTACAGAATTAAACATCAGATACATTTCAGGTGAGAGATCAGTATTCAATACAATCATGCATTACTACACTGAATGATTTTTCATATTCAATCCAGAAAAAAAAAAAAAAATCTGATATATAAACCAGAATCCTAAGTGCTCAAGAGTCTTTTTAGATAGATGGCAATCAGTGCCCCTTCCAACTTTATTTTAAATGAGATTTTACAAACCACTATATCAAATAAATAATAAATTTTTACTGCATACTTTGAGGACTAATATTTAGAAGGGAAATGGAACAATTCATAACATTAACTTCATACCTACAACAGTTTTGCTAACACTACTTGGCTGTGGTAAGCGTGATGATGGTGATGGTGTTGATCCTACAGAAGGCATCTTCTTAACCGCAGCAGGTTTGTACTGTAACAAAATACAACCTAGAAATTTAAGCAATTAAATCAAGCTATCTATATAACACAACAGGTAGTTCTTTCAGGTACTGTGGGAGAACAGATGATGATTTCCTACTAGGCAACCTGTTTCTTGTATGGGAACATGCAAATGGCTTCTGATAGTCTGTTTTCTAATACTTACAGATGATACTAGCAGGAAACATTCTCTAACTTAGTGGCTTTGTTTTGTTGTTCAACTGTATGTCTCTCTGCATTTTTTGCTTTTCTACAGATTTTATCATCTTTTTCCATAGCTGGAATCAAACTCAAGTTAAGATAAAAACATCACCTCATTACCAATTAATTTAGAAAAGAATACTCAAGGGCAGAACTATTTTTGTCTTTCAAACACAAATCTTACTTTCACCTGTGGCATCTGGACCAGTCCCTGCACTGATTCAAAATACTGTGTAATACACCTGAATCCTCCTAAAGCCTCTAATTAGCCAAAATACTGCTGACAGTTGTCCTGTAGTCAGGTACCTTTGTTTGCCCCCTAAGCAACTGTCTTTAATAGGATTCAGAAACTAGCACAATAGAAATTCAACTTCCTTTACAAAAACTGCATCTCTATTTCCTCCTGATACCTTTACCTGTCATTTGCACATTTCTCAATTACATTTATGACTGGTTTTGGCTTTGCAACTGCTGCCATCTGACTTATGGACCTCTGCAGTTTAAGAAAGCAAAAGCCTCATCCATACTTAAGCGTCTAATTTCAGTCAGTGCAAATAATAAAATTACAGAATAAAACAGTTAATTCCATTTAAAAGCAACACACTATTTGACAAGCTTCATTTGACATTGAATACAAGTTCCAAGTTAAGAAAAGTGTTATAGCTCACCTGTGTTCGAGTAGGAAGCTTCCCTTTGGTATCAGCTGCCAATTTCCCCTTATTAGTAATACGTGCAGCTTGCTCCTTACAGAAATTGATGTGTCTGTCAGCTGCATTTTCATTAAATCTCCTCTGACAGTACGGACACTGAATGTAATCTTAAAAACATAAAATCTAACATTAATAATATGTTTTAAAACTGAGAGTGTTTGAAAGTCTTTTAAAGAGCAGCCCCTCCTCCAGGGGAAATTATGGCTTCTTGAATCTGAAAATGAAATACAGATTTCTAAGTAAAAGAATATTATCCACATGTAACACAAAAGACGTTTCTAGTTTGATGGATAAGAATAAGAGTAGTTGAGGGTTAGAAGTAACCTCAGCAAAATCAGAAACACTTTAAGAGATGCTGTTCTGCAGAGAAGGTAGCCAAAGAGGTACAAGGACATGGCAGAGACATCAGCTAGAAGGAAGTGGAGAAGAAGCTAAATAAACAAACAATCAAAAATTAAAAAAACCCACAAACAGTTCAGTTTGTTCAAGATAATGGGAATACATTAAAACCTTTCCCACACAAGCAGAAAAAGACAACAAAATCTGTTTCCTCTGGCAATTTTGAAAGAACTGAGAAATAACTAACTGCAATACTAGAAGTGATCATTAAAAAAAAAAACAAACAGAAATTTAACAAATAAAAAGAATCTAAAGAAACTCAGCCAAAATTAGGAGCTGTCTCTAGAGAGATGCAAAAGAAAGTAACTGGTGGCTGTATTACTTTTGCATAGTACACACTGCAAACAGTATTACATGCAGGAAATATTACTCTCATTGGGGAAAAAACAGAAAGGGCAACATAAATGCTTAAAATATTAAAAGAAACATCACCTGTATGCTGGAAATACAGACTTTAAAATACAGTGGCCTTGGAAAATTATATGTTTGGACTGCAGTTTCAGACAGGTATTTCAGTGTCTAGAGATATTGATGCTGTATGCCCCAGGTTAGAGTATTCGAAACCATGTAAGCTTCAACTTAAAAAAAGCTTGATATTGGCAAAGCAGGTTAAATTAGTGTGTTTCTAGGTCATTTTAGAAATGTATTGAAGAAAATGAGGTGAAATTCAACAGCCACTGCCTCCAAAATTACAATTAGATATTATAAAATCTAAAATAAGTTTTGGTTTACATGTCACTAGTCCAAATGTGGCAGATCTGGCTTAAAGACTTGTCCCTCTAAAAATTAGTAAACTGTTTTGAGTAAGTTAAATGATGTAATGGCCACCAAACCATGAACTGTGACCCAAGAAGTGTGAGCTAAGGACACAGGAAGAACACAGAGAAGTGACAGCATGGGAATCTCATGGGGTAAAACAACTACTATTTATTTATTTAACATATACTCTGCTACTGTCAGAACACTCAAACATCAACTATACCTTAAGAGAGAAAAGCTCAGAAACAGAATTGTAATATCTATGTAGTCAAACTAAAATTGTTCCAAAGAAAGTAAAAAAAAGAAAAAAAAAATTAATAAAGCAGCTGTGAAAGCCCCTAGATAATAAGCCATTTCTGTCTGGTGCAGAGCTCAGTTCCCACAGAAAACTTTCAAAGTCCACAAACGTATCAGACTGTAGAGGATGAATGTATACTCTTAAGAATCAGGAATTGTATCTTAATCCTTTTGTCAAACACATAGTACCAGTCAGACACTTGGCTGATGCCTTGAAGTGGCTACCTGAAAACAGAGGCTAGACAAGATTAAAAGAATAAAAGCAAAGCAGGTACTTATTGAGGGCCTCCAATAGGAACACCTTGGGAGTCAAAAAGTCTCCAAGGGGCTACATCTACAATGGACGCTGGGTCACGGGTTTTTCAAACTTTTATAAGTTTGGTCCATTTGCATACCAGGGTTAATTTTCCAATTACAATTTCGGGTAATGATGTAATTACCCCAAGTTTGTTCCCCCTCCCCAGAGGCTTAGTTTACATATTTTGGGCCTGTGACAACAAGGTGTCATTGAGTCCAGGCCCAGAGAGGGTTTGTTATGTCTAACAGTAGCTAACAGGCTACATGAAGTTTTAGAGCTATACACTAAACCAGTACAGGGTCTGAAAATACAAAAGCTAAATCCTATGGCACAATGGCTATCTGAAAGTACTGCTCATACTGTCCAGATGAACTTCTAGGATTCAGTGTAAGCTTTACAAAAAAAAGCTAATCAAAATAAGAGGGCAGTACACACACAGTCAAGTTCAGGGAGATGGAAGAAGCAGCAATACTGTTTATTTGCCAACTCAGGGCAGTTAAGTAGAAAATATGAATACGAGATTCTTTCCATTAAAAGGAAAAAGACTTGCTGCTTGTTAGAAACAAAGACAAGAGTTGACTAGGAGACGATGGATACATTCATGGTACCACGCACAGTCTTCTCTCTCTCCTACATGAGAAGTGGAAAAGGAGCAACAGTAGCTGCCTCTGCGCTATTTGTAAGAAGAGTATCCACTGATCACTTTGTGCCTGGTCTCTTCATTCCTGGTTTCCTCTCCCTAAGCCTTACCCACTGCAGCAGGATGAAGCCAGGAGACTAAAACCAACTACAACTAGATAGATTATAGATATGCTATATAGATTATTAATGATTCTTTCCATGATCAAGCCTTGTGATTCTTATCCACAGCAAAAGCTATTAGCCATTGGCTTTACTTTAAGATGGCTTTACTTTAAGATGGCTTTACTTTTTAAGATTAGCTATATCGCTTTTCAAGATTGTGAGTACAGAAAGCTGAATAATACAGCTTCTTACAGTGAATGCACAATTACAATCCTAATACTGGACTAACACATCTCCTGCAGAGAAACAAGGCAGGGAACACTTTACATCCTCACTTGACCACAGACAGAAGCAAACATGCTTTTTTCCCAATCTTTCTGAAAATAGCCATTAAGCTGATCAAATGGTTTAGCTCTTAGAACAAGAGGAAAAAATATATTCTTCAACCTATTATCACATCCCAGAAGTTAAATGAACAGTGTATTTCCTTCTCATTAACATCAGACTGCTTGAACACTTTATCCAGTCTCAGTTCTGAAGGTACCCAAGGACTGTCACACCCTTGGTAATACAAACTTCACACATCTCACATACCCAAAACACAAGTACCCCCACTACATGAGGGATTAAGGTGTACACTGCATACATAAAACCAAATGTGAATTCAGCAAGAAATGGGAGAGATTACATTTGAAGAACACAAAAGTGCATTACCACAACATAAATATGTTGTGGGTGTCAGCTAATTAAAAAGGCAGTCTGCTATTTCTGTGCAGTTCCACTGTTGTGAGCACAAACAAGGTATTGAAACAATTTGTCCAGCCTATGGTTTATAAGACAGTATCAAGGTGCAAGTTGGCCACAGCTACCTTTCCACACATTAAAAACAAAGTCATGGGCTTTGAAAGCTACACAGGATGTGAGTCAGCCAGATCCACAGTTACAACCCAGCATCTGCATCTTCAAGAACTTGTGAATGTTGTATTCCAACAAATTCCTTTTCAATTCAAATTTCTACACATTAACTTAAAAAAAAGTATGTAAGGAACTTGACTACTTTACATACCAGGGTCATATGATGGTGGGGGTGGTGGAGGGAGTTTTCCACCATCTTTAAGATTAAGTCCTTTGGCTGCTCGTATAGTTGCTATAAATTCCTCATGCTTTCGTCTCCAGTTAGACGGTTTTTTGGGTGGTTCTGGCTAAGAGGCAAAAAAGAAAGCTTCGTATGTTTGAAGTTTCTACTTGAAGCTAAGTATGCACCTTATTTTAGTATATAACATCATAGTTCGATTTCTTCCAGATTTTAGTAGATCTAATTAACACAAACTGCCAGCAGAAATAAGCCTTATTAAAATGCATATATATTTGCCTAAAATGTTCATATGCAGAGTAAATTATAACATACCCGTGGCTTAAGAGGTTTTACTGTGGGAATGTCAGTTCCTTCTGCTCTCTGTCGGCTGGAATCGAACGTCTTCCTTTTCTTGGCAGAAGTTTTTTGGCAAATGGGTCCATGCTTTTTCTACAAGCAGAAGCAAAATAAAAGGAGAGTACAAAACTCACTTTGAAAACAGAAGTTATTAGCACATTAGTTCCCTCTTTCTTGATACAAAAATTAGCAAAAAAGGCCCAAGTCTTGATTAATAAGCTCATATTGTTTTAATTTAAACATTTATGCCAGCCACTACCTTTAAAACAGAACGACAGGAATTCACGAATGCATATACACAGTCACAAAAACATGGGTGATAATGAAGAAGAAAATTAGAAGGCAGCTATATTTGCTCCTTGTACATAAAAAATTGATAGGTAGGCAGCATTTGCATTGAGTGGCAAAACAAATCATAGGTGTCTGAAACTCATATTCACATTTAATGACAGACTGATTTTTATTAACAACGGAGAAGAGAGTTTTAGAGATGGCTAACAAAACATTTCATTTACTAGCTGAGACTTAAAACTGCAGAAGACAAGGATTGATTCTGTAACCCTAAAGAAGATGCTTTTAGAGGCATGTATTTCAGAAAATGATGGGAACCTTAAAATAAAATTAACTCCCTTCCAAGGAGCTTCAAAACTGAGACAACTGGAATCAGTAATTATTTGGGGGGGGGGGGGAACCCAAAAACAAAACCCCAAAGCACCTAGATCTATTTTATTTAGCTATAGTGAGCACTGCTAAACTTTCATAACAGCTTATCAAATCTGAAAGCCAACAGCGCTCACACCACTTACCAGTGCTGCTGGAAAGAAAGTTCTTCCACAAATCTTACATGGCAACAGATCTCCAGTTTGCACTGGAACCTCACCTTAAAAAAACCAACATACTTCTTTAAGAAAATGTGATTAAATTAATGACAAAACATTACTTCAAAAATGCTAACTTTATATACACTTAGCAATAATAACAGTTGCTATTACTGTTGAAGTATACATCCTTTGACTTGCGCAGAGACTATGCAGATAAGAAAGGCAAAGAATATACTGAAGTCCTTAGGTACTTTTGGAAGCTGTCAGGCCCAGCAACATGTCACCAGCAATTCTGTTAATTTAAAATACAGAACTCCACTCCCTTAAAAGGATGCATATCAACATGCAAATGACAAATCCCCTGTAAGTCCCAATGACAGCTTAAATACACACCAAGAATTGAGCTATTTAGTGGGTATTTCTGTGTCTTTGGAAGAGATCAAATTTAGTATCAAATATAAAAAATACATATTCCATCATTTATTTTGCTCTACTAAGTCAAACTATTCCACTTTCTCTTGTAAAGGAAACAGTATTTTATGCTATTTTTACTATATATTTTATTCAGATTATTACTGATGCTTTACAGAAGTGTTTCTGATGTTGCTATTCAAGCACTGGTAACAAAAATGTAAATAGCATACTTGACATACAGCAGATCCACAGAACCAGACAAAAGACCAACAAGTCGAAGTATCAGACCTATGCAAGCAAATATATTTATATAGCATGCATTATGCAACGGAGTCGTGGCAAAACTTTTATTTCCCAATAAAAGGCATCTCGTATATCTAGTACTATACCAGAGGAATGCAGGGATATTTTTATATCGTGTATCCATCAAGACAGAGGCAGTAAGTTCGGATTAATTTTGAGACTTACTAGTAGCTTTCTCTGTACTCAATCTGACAATTGCAGACAATGTGACTGCCTCTATTTAAACCACATTAAAATAAAAACACTTCAAATTGACTTGTATTTTAGGCAAAGCAGCATCTTAAAAACTAACAAAGTTATCAGCATAGCAATGTTCACTGATTTGATCAGCTTTTGTTCCCAGTTTCCCAGTGGAAAATTGTTTTCCACCTAAACATACACACTTGCTAACTAAGTGTATGACCAGTCCTAAAAAAAGGAATAATTTCATGAAATACTTCACAGCAAACAAACAGACAGATTCAGGCAGGCAGTTCCCACTGAAAACCTTTTCCGAAATGCAAAGATTAAAACTGAGTGAGATTTCTACTAACAATAAAGAACTATTGTCTACTTTTGACTTTTTCAATAACTTAAAGCAAATCCATCACCAGTATGTAACTACACACAATGAGTTAGTTGTATGAACATAATATGGAGTACAATGCATTTTAAGAATTATAAATCACAAGAAAAGTGCAGTTTAAAACATGTATGTTCATACCTTTAATTAATTTATATACCTTTTCCATGTAGATATGAATAAGCCTGTCCTTACAACAGCATAGCAGGACTGCACTGACAGTAGCCAAGTTTTACAACTTAAAGTCATAATCAAACTTCCTTTTGTGTCACCTAAATATCTGTGCATTTAGATGTACACAAGTAGGAGAAGTAGGAAAAATGCAAAACATGGAGATAAATCTTGGTTTTCTTCTATTCTTGCATTTGAATTATACTTGAATGCTATGAAGATTTACTATGAACTTATTTTTTAACTGTATTTTTTGAATGTCTTTTTTAAAAAATCATGTGTGAAAATTTTTCCATAGGTCTGTTTTATTAAATCCACAAGTCTGAGCACATGAACACTGGTACAAAGCTTAGATAGCTGGGAACCTGCCCTCAACACTGATCTGAAGGGTAAGAAGCCATGGTTGTAAGCTTTTCTCAATTATTCCACTCAAAAATACCAGGCATGCACAGATTTGTTTGTTTATTTCATGGCTTCATTCTTCAGAGTCCCTAGCACTCTTACTAATGATAACCTACATCACTGCAAACTCACTTCTGCTAGAGTTCAACTTCTTTTTATGACATCATTCTAATACAACCCTCAGCTTTGCAGAAACAAGTGAGAGAGGCATTTCCCAAAACCACAAAGTGACACTGTCTGTGTCTTCAACAAATTAGCTGAAATAAATCAGAACTAGTGATCTTGAAATAAGGTATACAGTATATGATTAAGGATTTGGCTGAGAAGATAATTCATTCAAATACCTGCCTTTTTAAAAGAAGCTACATGCCCCCCAGTTTTCTTCTGTGTTCACTGAACTCTAGAATTTGAGCTGGTGTTTAAATTCCACATTAAAAGAAGCAGACTTGGTAGTTGCTCACCTGAACAAGGAGTATTTACATACGACGTATCAATGCACAAAGAATGCCAATTACCACTTAGTGCAGCTACAGTTACAGAGCTGGATTTCCTCACAGCATTCCTACCCTCCCTTGTTGCTGGCAGGTAATCACATTTGCCTAGAGCTATTTCTACTGCCAACCCCTCCCATGTAACACAAATCACTGACCCAAAGCACGTAAGGAAGTTATTTAAAAGAATGAAAGTTCCTGAAGTTTTGTTGAAAATGGGAAGCCAAGTGTCCTTTATATTTGCATACTTACCCCTTCATCTTTTTAATTCCTCTGTGATTTTCCTCACTTTCAAAGTAAAAAAAAAAACCAAAAACCCAAACTAACAAACCAAAACACAAAACCTTAACATTTCTCTCTAGGAGTCCATGAGTCTTCCCTCACAGAAGGGTTAGCAATGTTATCTGATAACTTAAAATAACACAAAATCTGATAAATTAAAAGAAAGACATGGGAATAAAATTGTGAAAGTTGCAATTGAGTTAATTTTGGCTTTGTTTATTTTTTAAAAAGACATTCATGTGTGATCTCTATTGCAATTTTTTTCCTGAAAAATGTTAACCGAAGTGGTTTTTAATTTGGGATGCAGTGGGGGGAGTAGGTTTAAAAAAAAGAAACACTCAAATCAGGAAACAGAAGGAAGATATGATTGATAAATTGGTCTGAGAATAGAAACTGGTAGTAAGATAGTTTCATGGCAATTTTCTTCAGTCGGTAAATTTAGCAACAATGCAGGACTTCTTTTTAAAATCATTTTGGTTATACAGCCACAGGAAACCCGAGATCCAGCAGGTACACTTCTTCTCCTTTTTACCAACTTTAATACCGCTAATCACCAGCAGTTTAGATGCTTGTATTAAACATGAATGTAGTTAACTTGAAGAAGGATTGAAATAATTACTACTGCTTATCTAATCAAAACACATCTAGAGAAAAGATAAATATGATCAAAAATGTTATGTGAATACCACAGAAGTGGTATTTCAGTGGAAGTGATGACAGAACTACGATACAGAGCTTTACACCCTATTCTACTGCCTGCCTGAGACCAGGTCTCAGATAAAAACAAAGTGTACAGCCTAGTATGATGCTGGGTTTCTGACCTAAACAACCAGACTGGAAGCAGCAGGATATATTACAATAATCTTATCATTTGTGTTTATAAACTGCCCCTGTCAGGGCTCCTCCTCCCGCTATTACAGCTGGTGATGGGGTCCGCGGCTCTGACCCAGGAAGAGGTGACCGGTCCGGGGAGATGGTCCCGAAAGGAATCGCCTTCCCGGGGTCCGGTGTCTTCCCTCAGCTGCTGGCAGGAAGGCCCTTGCAGAGACTGTCAGCTCTTTAGTGATTATCAGCTCGTGATTCCAGCTCAGCTCTGCAGGGCAGCCTCCAGGCCAAGCCAGACCAGAGAGAGACGAGAAGGCTCATGTGGCTGGTTCCGCACAGAGGTAGCTTTATTGTGGGTCCCCTCCGGCGAAGGGAAGGCCAGGGACGAGAACTCTCTCTCTCACAGGGGCCCATTGGGCTTGCTTTTATAGGGATACAGGGGATCAATAAAGGCCAATGGGTTACAGGGGATCTGGGATGGGAACACACCAATGGGTTACGACGAAATCTGCATAGTGTCTCCTACAGGATTGTGGGTCTGTCTTTTCTCGACGTGACCAAAGAAGTGGTTGCCTTTCCAGGGAGTCCTGCTGGGCGATTGCGAAATCTTTTATCTCAGCAGAGATCCCTCCAGGGCAAGGGCTGGGCATACCCCACATCCCGCTACTTCCAAATCACTGGGTTTGTACGTACACAAGTTATTACACACATTCCTTCTGAGTATGGTCACAGTCTAGTTGCCTATACTTTCTGATCTTGAAGTTAAGAGTTTAGCTGTAAAGTCTGGGTGGACCACTAAGTCTGACAGTACAGCTATACAGGCAGTCTCCAGATGTATCAAGGTGCCTTCAATATTATAGATAAGTTTAGACTTCCTTGAAACCTAGATTTCCAGGGAACAACAACTTTTTTTCCTCTCCTCTCATATTCAAATACCACAATTGATTTACAGCAGAAAGGGCAAGCTGACAGTTCTCAGTCTACCTATCTCAGTACAGCATGTAGATCCCATCAATATAAACAGGTTCGATCGGACACAGTCACAGCCATAGCACTTGCTCTTGCTGCCATGTTTACAGACAAAGCAGTTGTGTTAATAGACCTAGAGGGAGAGGAAGTCCTCAGTATTGCTGAACAGCTAATAACTGAAGTTTTGTTACACTTTTCTCTTTTGGAGAGCTCTATCTAGCCAAGTATGTGTGTGCATTTAGACATAAATTGCAGAAACAAGACTGCACTTCATAACAGTATTTTGTCATGCTGTAAAATCTGTCTGACTGCCCTTCAAAATCTTTTATTTATCTACAGCAGTGACAGTACTAAACTATTTGGGCCAGAAAACTGTGATAATCAGAATCATCAAGCCTCTCTGAATTCAAACGTGCAGAAACATGCTGGTACAATTCCCTGCCTTGGGACTAGGTACCTGTTTGAAGCCAGTAAGTAATCTCGAAGTGCTGAAAGTTGTTGAAAGTCCTCCACTTGAAGAGCACTTGCCAAATTCTTTTGCAAAACTGTATTTATTGCTTTTAGCATAACTCCATTCTCATCTCCAAAAGCAAGGTATTTTTCACTTAAGAGTTGCACATATTTATGGTACAATAAAAAATGCAGTTCATTTCCCACATTAGTTAGAATCTGTATCAGCAAGCCACAGCATATGGTTAAGGTCTGCCCAGTCTTTAACGTATGTCCAATAATCAATAATGACTGGATTATACTTTTTTAATAAACATATTAAATAACTGTAGCCTAACTAATGGCAAATACTGCAAATCAGAGCCACCTAAAAATTACACCAATGCAGTGAGACAGGTAGGGAACACTTCACAGAATCATAGAATTGTTTGGGTTGGAAGGGGACCTTGAAGATTATCTAGTTCCAACCCCCCTCCTATGTGTAGGAACACCTTCAACTGGACCAGGTTGCACAGACCCTTGAACATTTCTTTAAACAGCCAAAAACAATATAGAGCATTAATTTTTTAAAAGAAGTTTGAAAGAGAATTAAAAAACATAATGAAAATATGAATGTATCAAAGTAGGAAAAAAGTATTCCAATAATGACCTAAGTTTTGCAAATTTGCATTAGTTTGCCAAAAGGAGTTTTGAAATGCAAATGCAACTCAGGCGAATACACTGACTGTAATTCTTAACAACAGGCAGTACTTGCCATACTTCAGTCAAGTCTGCTTGATAAATGATGACGTGTATGTTTTAGCCCACCAAGCACATCCCTTCTCCTCTGCTATTCCGCAGTTTGCATGAAAGAGACAAAGGAAGAGGAAATCATAGCAAGCCCTGCCTCTTAGTATTCAACTATTCATATACTTTGAAATTTTTAAGCAGCTAAGTTTTCACAATTGTCTAACAAATAGTAAATCAATCTACTTTTATCCATCTACTCCCAATTTCAGAGGAAAGCCTCATGAATTCTTCTCTACTCCTGTATTGACAATCTTGTATGAACCTGTCACTTCTGCTTCAAAAAGACAACAAAAAGCACTGTAGCATCCATTCCTTTGAGTTGAAAAGACTTTCATAGTACCTCTGCACGTTTTTATATCAGCTTTTCATCCTGACAATGAAAATGCATTATATTTGTCAAAAAATGTGTTATTGCACTGTACATGAATGAGTCTGATGATGGGGAGTTTGGTTTTAGTTCCTTGAAAATAACGTATCAAGGCGAGACCCATTGCCTTAAAGTGACAGCCTGGAGGAGGATTCTATACAGGTTTTTTTTGTGACTGAGAAATGAATTGCATGCAGTCAAGAATGACTGTAACAGCAGCACACACACAACTCACATCATGGTGTACTCCCCTTTACTACAACTGTCTGTCCTTTCCTTCCTTCCTCCCTTCCATGAAGCATGACTTTTAATATGAAAACATGCCAGTCACATTATTATACATCCTTAAAAGTAACCAGCTCTCCTGGACTCCTCTCTATGGCCATATCTCATGGGACTCTTGCAAGCAGATCCCTAAAGTCTCAGCCTGTTCTCCTGAACTCTGGGGCTGCGGTCCTGCTATGTACCCAGCTCCCTCCTCTCAGAATCCTGAATTCAACCATCCTATAGTCACTGGAGGAAAGGCTGCTGACATCTCACATGTCTGTACACATGAAGTACTGCAGGACTGCTTCCCCTTGTCAGCTCCTTGATCACCTGGGTCAGGAATTTGTCATCCATGTATACCAGAAGCCTCCTAGCTGCTTGTGCCTTGCTGATTTGTCCCTCCAGCATATTAGTTTCTCCAGAGGTTAAAGTCTCTCATGAGGACCAGGGCCTGTGAATCCATGGCTCCCTCCAATTATGAGGGAGACCTCATATTTTTCTGATCAAGTGGCTTTTAGCAGACAGCCACAACACCTTTTCCCACACTGGTCTGCCTGCTAACCCTGATTCATACTCCCCCAGGTGGTTCTAAAGCAAAGCTCCGTTGCATTCTCACTGCTCTCCCACATAAAGGGCAACTTCCCCCCTTGCTGTCCAGCTGGTTCTTCCTGAAGAGCCTGTACTCATCCACCACAGCACTGCAGTCCTGTGAGCTGTCCTACCACCTACACATGATCCCAACTAGATCCTAGCCCTGCAACTGAGTGCAGACCTCCAATTCCTCCCATTTGTTCCCATACTGAGTATTAATGTAGGCATTCTAAAGAGTCACTCAGTCATGACAGTCATCCAGAAAAATCTATGAAACCTTGCCCTGCAAAGCCTATGGAAACACAACTAAATCAAAGGCAAATAAGCAGCACTATTTGATCAATCTGAATTCCACATATTCTGGTACTGCACTTCCCCATATCTTACCAGCCTAAACTCAGCTTTCAAGATTTTTCCTTAAGTAAAATAACCATTCATTAAAAAAATAAAAACATGACGGCTTTAAAAAGAGTAAATACATTTAGCAGTTAAAGAGTGTTAAATGTCAAAATGAGCTCACTTAACAGAGGTGCAAGTATGCCCAGTGCAAGATCAGTTCAGTGCAAAGTCACATTTATCATTGTGTTTTAACGGCTAACAGAGACAAATAACTTCTTAAAAATAATATACAATAATATTAGTTTTGCATTTCCATCTTTAATAGTTTCCCAGTTGCTGATTTAAGAACAGTGTACAATAAAATGAATTTTTTCTTCTGTTGGACAAAAGATGTACGTATTCAAAAAAAAAAAAAAAGCTGAAGTCAACTGGAGCTAAAGGAAATGGCTGCCAAAGTAAGGAAGCTGCTGCATGGATCCAGTGACAACTCTAAAGGGAAAAGAACACTCACGTTAATATTATTTTTGTTTTAAAATCCAATAATTTTCTAGGCTATTAAGGAAAAAAATAAGACTGGGCATTCTGAAGTTCTGTCAAAGCAAGAATAAGCACTTGCTCTCAAGAGTCACATTACTAACATTAAACCCCAAAGGAGAAATCTTGCACTGTCAGGGGTGGAGCAGGGCATTCTCAGACATTCCGCATGCCAGGGCAGGGTCCAGGGACAAACGCTACCACAGCACAGACCCCAGCTCTCAGCAGACGATGCTGTACGGAGAGACCTCGAGGACACACCCAGGCTGTTCAGAGTGCACATGCTTAATCGCAGTAGTCCCTACGCAGATCTGCAAGGGTTTGACACTGCAGGCTACTTCCTCAACAAGCAGCCACCCATCCCCTTCCCATCGCAACCAGACTTCCCTGGCTGCTCGAGCGTGGGGCTGGGCAAGCCCTGCTGTTACCTACCACAGAGAACTGGACTTCTGCCCTCGGGCACAGCTGCCCCTCTGTCCCTTATTCCTTAGGCTGGGATGGGCTGTGAACAAGTGTGGGAAGCGGCATTTAGCTGGCTCAAGCAGCTGTTGTCGGCATCCTCCCAGAAAAAACAGACTGGAGAGAAGCCGATCAAACACCACCACTGGACTGTTCTGGCTTAAATGAAGTCAGGAATTCAGTGCTTGGCTCCATCTCGCTCAAGCAAAACAGAGAGCAACAAACACGCCAGTGTGACAGCTTTTTTTCTTGACATCCAGCAGCGAAAGCAACAAGAACATGTTGATCCATCAAAAACGGTCCTGAAATTCAGCACATGGTGAACTACTCATGAACGGATTTTTAAGCTCACCTTAGAGATCACTACATTTTCAGACAGAGCCAGCCTATTGCTCTATTTTCATCAGTAAATTAAACGAAAATTGAAAAACAGCTAAACAGTACACAGACTACAAAGTAACAAATGCTAGTGACTTTAGACTTAATATCAGATTTGTCACCTGTAATGACAAGCATGCACTCATTACTTTTACAAAACTTTAAAGGTACAAATTTGACTCAATCTAGTAATATAACAATACTGATAAAAAAAATAAAGTATTAAAGCAACAGCTTTAAAGGAGCAACAAAAGTAAATTTTAGAAGAAACTTTTAAGTGACACAGAAACCTACTTTGCCATTTCACAAAACATTTAAACTTGTGCAGAGTAAGAAAATGCAACTGCATCACTGAAAATATTATTTAGCGTTTAAAATGTCATTAATGCAGCTCCACATGCCAAGTATTACATATTCATCTCTCCACTTTCTGGAAAGGATCATTATAAACTGGGTAGAGTTCTTTCTTATTAATAGCACGCTTATATAAACCAAAATAAAACAGATCTTTCATCTATAATGCTGAGCTTCAGCAAAGCAAAAGCACCAGATTCTGAGGCTGGAAAGTCCCGGACTAGCATCTTGAGCTGAGGGGGTCTGAGACAGTCATAGACACAGCAAGAGACTGCTGTCAACAGATAAGTCCTGCCCTTCCCCACAGCCATGTCCCTCGCACACACAGCTGCCAAGCACCTACTGCACCAGTCAGCTCTGGGAAATGATTTTACTAAGCACTAATATAACGAGGCAGCACGCTGAGCCAGATTTCAGAAGCTGCCCATACTTCTATGTCAGATGGGTATGACACTGCAATTGTGCATCCAAACACAAATTTAATCAAAGATGGCAACCAGTAAGGCTATTCTGGGTTGCCAATGGAGCAATGACTGAATAAAAACATAATACCCAATGAAATAACTTATTATTATTATTATTGTTATTATTATTATCATCATTGGCTTTGCCTACATTTTTTCTGTCCTACGCTGACCTTTCTACAAAAACTTAATCTGAGCCTAAGCTAATATGCATGAAGAGAGACAGCCTCAACTGAAAAACTAAATAAAAGCAAACCCACTTGCTTCAAATATTTGGAAGCAGAATGGGAAGTATTTTATTTTGTTGCAGTTTTTAAAAAATAAAAACATGGCACAAAATGACCCATAAAAATGTAGAAAATTGTTTTTCAGTTTCAAGAACTTTTGCTTCAAGAACAAGGATGCTGGATAACAGTGTGAGATATGAGTGTTCTCAAGGCAAGGACAACAGGAGTTTTAGACATGATTTATTTTCTGTGGTATTCTGAAATTAATGTCTAGTGTTCAGCTCTAGCTTTTGAAAGTACTTGCAAGAAAAGGTTCAGTAAAACATGAGATTTCACCTATTTAGCAGTTCTTCCTCCCTCCACTTCCAGTACCTTCTGAAAAACAAACAAGATATAAACCATTTCCAACAAAGTCAGAAACTGGACAAATTTTATTGAAAAAAATCACAAGTTTTTTCAGCATTCTGCTGTTATCTGTACATCTACTTTCCTCCTATCCTCTGTAATGAAGGTGCTAGAGCTTACACAACACAGCAAGCATAGCTGGCCTTGGTAAATTAGCACACAGCCAAATCAATTGATAGATAAGACTGCAGATGATGCACAGTCTCAAATGCAAACACATAGCTTACTCAAAATTAAGGCAAACTCTCCCCTTTTGGAGAGGTAACATACAATTGTCCTGAGAGCTGGAATGCCTGACAAGGCATTATTTGATAAACACTGGACACCACCTTTCAAATTTCAAAGGCATTAACAGGCAGCAAAGAAAGCCAAGTGAATAAAAGAAATCGCTTGGGATTTTAATGCCAAATTATGTCCAAATTTAAGAGTCTTGCTGAAGTCACTAGGCACAAGATTAGGGTCTGATTACTGTAAAATCTACTAAAAACAGAACACAGGTATTCTGTGAAAATTACTTCACTACTTCAACTGTTCTAGAAGGGATAAAGAACAGAGAGTAGTTTGTGCTTACTCCTTTTTAGGCACTCAGTTACCTCTAGAGAAGTAGAGCACGGAAGACTTAATGACTGTGTTGTATAGTTTCTCGGAACAGGTCTCTATTTTTTTAAGTAGTACGGTTAAAGCAGCACGCAAAACGCAGTACTGACAGGCCTACCAAAATGCTCAGATCGCAAGCTGTAACTTCATGAATTCCAAGCTGGTATCTATGTTATGATGGATAACATCATCGATGAAAATGATGAGCATCGGAGAGCAAGGATATTTTCATTAATTCAAAGGGCACAGGATGAAGTTGCAAATACCCTGTCAGCAAATTCATACCCAGTTTTCTTCACCGCACTGAACATTTCCCTAGCATGATAAGAGGATCTTAACACCCACCTTAGCCATCTGTTACCACAAAAAAAGGGCTCCTGGCAAAGATGCCCGCACGCTGCGCCGCACCCCGCCCGCAGGGGCCCCGGCGAGCGGGCTCGGAGCGCGGCCGCCGCAGGGAGGGGCCGGCGGGGCTCGGTGCGGGAGCCGAGCAGTGCCCGAGACAAAGCGCGGGCAGCCCGGTCCTGCCGCCGCCCGGCCCCGCGGGCTCCGCACAGGGGCCGCTGCCTCCCGCCTTTGTTCCCTGCCCCGTCCCACGGCGCTCGCCCGCCTCAGCGCCGCCGCCCCCCAGCACTCCCGGCCGCAGGGCTCCGGGAACGGGGAAGGCGGTGCCCGGGCCCCGGCTCCCGCCGCCGCTACCGCCCGAGCACGCCCCAGCCGCAACACGAAGCACACACCCGCCTCGGCCCGGGCGCGCGTCGGCTGCCCCGGCCCTGCCGCCGCCTCTCACCTTCCAGCCCCTCCATGGCGCGCTCCGACCGCCGGCTCGGGCTGGGCTCGGTTTCCGACCGCCGCTGCTGTGGCAACGCCGCCACCTCCCGGCCCGCCAACATTCGCCGCTCCCATTGGCCGGGCGGGCGGGCGGCCACAGCCCCGGGGCGGGCGGCCTCTGCTCCCCGGCACCGCCGCCCCGCCCTGCCCGCGCCCTTCGCTCCGCCCGGCCCGCCCGCTCTGCCCGCCCGCTCTGCCCGCTCTGCCTCGGCGTCCCGACCGCGCCCCACCCGCCCGGAACCCGGCGGCCCCCGGTAGCCGCCCGTTGCCGGGGGTCACAACCTCGCCCCGCCTCGCCGGGCCCGGGCGGTGTCACCCGCCCTTAGGCTGCGCCCCTGGTTGGGTCTTCCCAAGGGAGCAGGGCACCAGGTCTGGGCATCTCCCGGCAAAAACCAGGCTTATCCTGACTCAGGTGCGATCTGACGGGTCCTGAAGCCCATACGTTGAGGTTGTGCTGTGATCAGGATCTCCTTCCAAGAGCAGCGCTTGTACATGAAACACAGGATCACAGAATCATTACGGTTGGAAGGGACCTCTGGGGATCATCCAGTTCCAACCCCTGCCAAGGCAGCGGCACCTGGAGCAGGTGACAGAGGAACGAGTCCAGGTGGATTTTGAATGTCTCCAGAGAGCAAGACTCCACGACCTCCCTGGACATGAAGACCAAAGCGAAGCACATAAGGAGAAATGACCATGCAGTCGACAAAGCATCTGAGCCTTCAGTCACTGGATGGATATGGGCAGCAGCTGGGATGGTGCCAGGGACCCTCCACCCTCAGCACTCAGAGGCTGAACAGATGGGTGCTGATGTGTGGCCATATTGGGTGTCCCCCTGCTTATGGGAAAACCAGGACAACTACAGGAAAACCACAAAAAAATTGTTTTCAGGTTCGTGTCCTGAAAATAATTGCAGACAAAGGATTCCCCCACCCTTTTTTCCTCCTGTTATTTTCTTAACTGAAAAAGATGCTAATATAAGATTAGTATCTTGAGGTAATCTCCTGCTACAGGGTAACATTTGAATAATGGATGTTTTTGGGAAATAGTGCTACTAAATTGACGTTGGCTAATGAATTTAAATAATTCTTGATACATATTGAAATTCTACTGTTCCTTTTACAAAAGGTCTCTACATTTTTAGCAACCAAAACATTTCAGTATTTCTTTCTTCAAGACATTATTTTAAAATTAATTCTTAAGATCTTTTATTTGTCTTTCTTGTGGCAACATGCCATGAGCAACTAATAAAGTTTTTCTAAACTACAATAAATCTTATAGAAATTACTGCTGTCTTTACAAGCACATGCAAATAATTTCTCTTCTTATGCTAGGCAAGTTGGTTGATACAGATTCACTGCACATCTGTGAATGCAACCCAAAGAAACAATACTTAAAAACTACATTAAATTGGAGATTATGGTCATGTTGTTTTCTCTGCATCCCCTTAGCATGGAACAAATAGATCCAGATGCTGCATGCCAAACAGCCAGTATGTAAATAATGATTAATATATTATTAAAATCATCATTTGAGACCAAAACTTGGATATGTATGGTAATTGTAGCTGCAATTTTTCTAGTTAATTTAGTAAAAGTACATTTCAGATTTGCCTTTGGTCTCTAGAGTTTATGC
Organism: Corvus cornix cornix; assembly: GCF_000738735.6. Taxonomy (NCBI): domain Eukaryota; kingdom Metazoa; phylum Chordata; class Aves; order Passeriformes; family Corvidae; genus Corvus; species Corvus cornix. The sequence continues at coordinate 124,494,651 of NC_046333.1, read as the reverse complement.
TTATAAAATTACAGACCATGCCAGAAGTAACTAGTTTGCTGCCAAGTTGCAGAGTTCTAAACTTTGCAAACAATCCTTTACATGTTTTACACAGAACTTAAATAAGCCTATAGCTAGCAAGCATTTGCTGATAAGCTAACCATTAGGATAGTGTACCAGAAGTGCACTTCCTTTCATGCTATTTCCATATGTGGATTGCAAATTCAAAACCAGAGGAGAAGATGTTCTCAGTTTAGTGAAGGGTTTCATGTTGGAGGTGCATTTGATTTGGTTTGGGGTTTATTGTTTCTCTTTGAAATTTGAGGTTATTTATGTTAAAAACTGTGGCATGTCACAGTAAAAGTAAAAACTTCAGGTCACCCACCTTTAAGTGTCTACAATGTGGTGTTCACACCTGAGGTACCTGTCAACTCCCCAGCACAGTTTATAGAGATTTGTCTCTGTAGCTGATATGGTGTATGGGGTCTGCTTGGCCAAATGTATCGTCTGTTCCAGGGTGAGAGACAAGTAAATAGTCAATACCTGCCTCAGAGTAGGATTCTGCTGCAGAGCTAAAAGATTCTTCTGGCTCTTGTGGCTGGTATCTGAACATTTGTTGTGCACCTATTACCATGGACAGCATACTTTAAAGGACTCCTGATGCTGAAAAGTAGCTGTCTTTTAACTGTATTGTCTGTGTGGGGAATAGGGGACTAGTCCTCCATGATCATAGCCACTGTATTACATGAATGCCTTCATAAATTTGCCTTCATACTGAAAAAAACCCCAAGCCTGTATTTTCCTTCTGTAGAACTACCATGCCAAACTCATGGCTTTGATGCAATGACATTCCTCTAACATTTAGGATTTTTTTTTCCAAACCATATGCTAAATTTGGCAATTGCTACTTAGCACCATGTATGCTTGTGCCAACATTTATTTCTGGCTTACATATTTTATTGTTTACCTCTTTGATGCATTTATAGGGAATTAACATCCATTCTGTTTCAGTATTTGGCTTGTTAGCTGTCTTGGGGTGACTTGATGTTGTACTCCCTATTGCTGCACTATGCCCAGGAATTAGTATATGTGCATTTCTATGCCTTTAAACTGGGCCTGAGAGGGGAGAGAGAAAAGTGTACTTTTTCAAAGCAGTTTGTTTTCATGTTCCAAGGACACAGAGATAAAACCTGTCTGCTTCTGCAACGGCAGGAGCGGGAGGAAGCAGCTTGCTTTCCAGCCAGTTTTCGGCTTTCTTTTTCTCCAGAGAGAGATGGAGAGTTGAACTTTTGTTTTCCTGGGACTTCATTTTTTTCCCCTTCCTCTCTGCTGGACTGTTTCAACATCAGAATACATTGGGAGGAATTTCCACCGAGGCCTTGGCTCTGGAGGTGGGCCCTCAGTGTCCTAGCTCCAAGGAGGAGGACAGAGAGATCTATGGAAGGACTCTGAAACTTTCCCAGGTTTTCTCTCTACAGTGAGAGGTTTCATTATTTAGCATTAGTATCTTTTTCCTGTGTATTTGTTAAATAAATAGTTTTTATCTCTTTCACTTTCCTTCGAGGAAAAAGTTTTTTTTCCCAAACCTGGTGAGGGAGGGGTGGTTTGTAACCTGCCTTCTCTCAGAGGATGTATTTCTAAATTTGGCCAAACTGGCACATTAGCCTAAACAAAGTAGAGCTCTTCTGAACTGTCTTCAGAAGCTATGCTTTCCATTTCCATAGCCACCATGGTACCCTTTATTGGGCCTATTCCATGTTAGTTCATATTTCACGAGTGATCAGAATCTTAAAGTGTCCCTGAGAGGTGATCTTACTGCATCACTTAGACTTCTTTGCCTCTGCTGGGAATATTTCTACTAATACATTTTAGGTTACATTTGCTATGCTATGGTAAGCCTGTAGGCACCAGTATATATTTAGCTTCTCTTCCATATCAGTTGTTTTGCAGAGCCAGCAATGATGATAGAAATTTTTGCCTCTAAAAAGTAATGCAGTCTGAACATCTACTGTTCAGAGTCCTGAGTGTCTCTGAGAAGAATCAGGAAAAAACAGCCCTAAATGCAAAAGCCACATCTTTCTTACTCAAACTTTCAAAGAATTGGAATACAAACACTAGCACAACCACGCCTACCTGTGCCCAAACTCCAGAAGGAATTCCAAAGAAGAGAGGTAAAAGTTAATCTGAGGTATGCTCAGATATTAAGCAGGTGTATAGAGAGGCTGCCTAACATTGACACAGTTTCCAAAAATACTCAGGCCTCCTTCTGCTGGCCAGTAAAGGGAAAGTTTTTCATTTTCTGTTGGTAAAAAAGAGGAGTTTGCCCACAGGGATAAGTTACAAGAAATAAATTATGAGTTTGTGATAAATTAGAAAAACACATTTTCCCTATGGTTTGTGGGCATAGCCAAAAGTTACAACTTAGTCTGGATCGTTGGTTGGATAAGTCAGCATTTTCAAAAGTGCCTAGAGACATGGAATCATGGGCTAAGATTTGAAAGGGTCCTGAATTTCAAAACTTAGGGAAGCAGTGACACCAAATCTTTCTGCCATAATCTGTCAAGGCCTCTTGCAGAAGAACTGGAGGACTGTCCTCACAGATCCCAGGTGTATTACTGAGACATAAAGTTGTCTCTTTGCCTGCTTATGACTGGCAGATGTTTTTGACTGGCACAGCCTGACTGGCAACAATAAACTCGACTCATTTCCTATGTGTAAGCCCTGTTTGTCATGTAAACCTTCACGTGTGAGAGATACCTGGATTTTGCTCATCTGAAAGGTGCATATTGATCACAGGGCGTATTTAGTAAAATGCAATGCTAAAAGAACTCTGACATTTACCAAATAATCATATGCCCAGCAGTCCCTCCAGGTAAGTGGGGGCTGCTCTGGGAAATGGGCTATGAATTTTACAAGCAGTTTAGACAGGCCAAGAGGAACTATTGAATAAATGTGGCTTCCTGTATATATCAATATAGAAAAATCCCTACACTGTACTGTTCCAAATCTTTAGTCACTTTAGAAAATGACTCCAGGATCCAGAGTTTTGACAATACCTTGCCCTTTGTCTTTGCAAAGCTGTGCAGATCATTCGTTTAGGGCAGAAGTGTCAAAAAATGACTAAGTCCTGTAAAATGATCCGAATTTCATTAACATTTCAAATGCTCTTTTTCACCATTTGAATCCCTGTCACAACGACTAAAATCTTTATAAAAAATCAAAACCTTTCCACTATCTTTCATGTTAATAATGAACACTGGATAAAGAAGGATCTCCCAAAGCAGTATTTTAATTAATACACTTTGCACTATAACTAGCTTCTGGGAATTCAGATATGCTTGCACAGGGGGACTTTAAAATTTAAATTTTCCTAATAAGCTTTTTCTTACAGTTAACGCTAATTGAGGACTACAGACAAGAATGATTACTCTCCTACTAGAGTAATTCCTCAGTTGAATTCCTACAAGAATGCCTTTTGTTCTTTTGTGGGTTATAGTCACAATTTATATTCAGGAATGGAGTATTGTGATTTTGCTATCAATCTTTTTAGCAACCCTTTTTTTCTTTTTTTCAGTACAGTTTTGTAGTTTTGTTTGCTGTGGTTGTCCCATATTAGACAGAACAAGACCAGAGACCACAATAAAACCTGGTAAGCGGTACTGGAATAAACAGTTTTTGCTCTCTCAGAACACGAGTTGCTCAATTTATAAAGCTGAGTCTAAACTGAACATATAAGCATAAATGAATTACAATAATGCCCAAAAGACAAAGAAAATATGAGTTTAAATTGTAGGTTGCCATGCTGTAGGGTAGATTTTCTCAAGCTGAGTAGCCAGTAATAGAAAGAGACCAGAGACTGTGACTTTATCACTGGGTGTAGTACCTCTGCAGCTTTCTTATTTCCATATATTGGCCTTTGTAGCCTGCATAACAGTGTTTATATGTGTGGTGGTACATGCCTCCTTTCCAGGCTGCAGTGTGATCTGAGAAAATGCTTGTTAGGCCTTGTCCTTGAAAACACCACCTGGGCTCAGCTCTTTCTGAGCTTATCAGAAAACGCTGTCCGCTCTCAGGAACTCCTAACAAGCTTCTGTTTTTTGTCATGACCAGCCTTGGAAAATAGTTCTCTGGCCTGAATGGCATAACATTCCTGTTCTCACACTTCCAAAGAAAGTGCCGACCCAAACGGTGGCCAGGATGAAACATTGTTATGATTGAAGCCCACTCTCTTGTGACTCTATAAACAGCGGTCCAAAATGGGACCCTTTGAGCTCTCCTGGACCACAGCAGGCCTGTGACCAGCATCTCCCTCTAAGGGGGACGCCTCTCAGAGCCAGCAAACCCTCAGGTCTGCAATACCTGGAGGATCGCCGAGACACAGCGTGTCCTGGGCCGATACCCTCACTCCTTGAGGCCCGATCCTTCGCCCACCAGGAGACAAAAAAGCATCCAAGTGAGTATTTTCACTGCCCCCACAGGTACCTTATCTTGCACTGACTATTTCTGTCTGTGTGCATGCCCCTTTGCACATATGCTATAGCAAATCTGGAAGTCATGTCAAGTTACAATTTAGGCTAAGTGATGTTAAGCGTTATTTCTCTGTTAGATAGTTAAGGTTAAGATATAAATTAAGGTAGAAGTTAAGTTAAAGTACTGTTAATTTTAAGGGTTGTTAAACTTTAGGCCACACTCCTTTTCGTCCTTGTTTACATTGTCTTTACACACAGACACACACGCTCCCCTAGGTAGTTTCAATTCATTTCTGTTTTGATTGCCTGGATTTCGTTTGGTTTTGTTGTCGCTTACTTTCCCTTGTTGTGCCTTAGTTGCCCTTGTAAGTAGAGTGAATCTTGCCAAGGAATCTGTTGTGCTTTGTAGTCTAATATTAAATCTGACTTTTGCTCATAGCCTTGCTGGTGATTCTTGAGCGATCTCAAGCACACTCATTCAGGATATCATACAGCACTAAAAATAAGATCACTGCATGCATATATTTAATACATGGCAACTAATTAATTTAATATAATGGTATGCATTATTTACATACCTCCAAGTTTTATCCTTAGGACAACCCCACCCTGAGGACTGACATACCCATGAACCTGAATAATGACAGCTTTCTACATCATCCTCACCATTTTTTCACTGGGAAGGGTAAAGAGGAAATTCTCATATGCTAAATCCTTTTTATCAGAAACATGGTGCTTTTTTTGGAACTTATTAATGATACTTGCTGAGGTTAAGGGATGCCATCAGTACACTTGACTTTCTCATTGTCCAAAATAGGGGCTTTATAGGACAGCAGATATAATTTCCTTCTAATGGAAACCATTAGAGTGAGTGAGAACAGTGAGCTGGTACATAAAGAAATTTTACTTCCCTGTAGGACCAAGGGCACAAGCCTGAGTTCTACAATTTAGATGTTCAGTGCTGTGTTCTATGAGGATTCATCCCATGCCTGCTAGACCCTACAGACCAGATCTTTTCTAGGATATGATGTCTGGTAACTGTTCCACAATTTTTGTTCACTCAAAATATGCAGAGGAAGGTAACTTTGTCAACATCATGTACTTCCAAGTTACACTTAATTACAGTAAATGTATGTGAGATCTATTGGAGGAATTATTCATGATTCGAATGCTGTAGAAGAGATGACAGAGGACAGTTGGAATTTAAAACATTGACTAAGCAGAGAACACAGCAGACAGTGTGCACAGAGATTCCGGAAACCTTATGAACATCACACTTTTGGTTCAGTTTCTGGTTTACAGCAGTATTTTTAAGAAAAGGTAGGGCAGTTAGATTTCTTTGCAATGACAGTCTTATTTGCTGGTTTTGTGAGTACCCTTCCTCTGACTTTCCCAGCCTCACTCTTCTTTTTGAAGTGTGTCATTAGCAACTCTGGTTCTAGAAATGTTGGGCTTTGTCTCCAGTCCTGCTTATCACAGAAAATGTTACCTTTCTCTTCCAGCTGGGTCTGGACCTCTCCAACAGCAAGTCAGACATCCCAAACTGGGGCATCCTCCAAGAATTGTACAGACAAGTCAGAATTTTGTTTTCCTGTATAACTGTAGATGAACCTTCCCTCTTAGACACTTCACCATGTCCCATTTCATCTTTTAAGTCTTCTAAGCCTGAGTTATGGAGTGAGATCCTTTTCTTTAGGCATTTCAGAAAGCCATTTGTAGTCACATAGCAGATGGATGCAGCATAGCATTCTCAAGCTATGAAGTCACATAGCAGATGGACGCCTATTAAGGCAGTCACAGATCATGACAGTCTCTTCTTCTTCTTCATTTTTACAAAAAACCATTTCTTATCAAGTTTCTCAAGCATTTTGCTTGACTGTATTTCATTAAGGAAAGAACACTTACAAAGCTTCTTCTGTAAGCCAGTACTCTGTACCCAAAACAATGACAACTTACACTTCTGGGGACCTGAGTAGAAAGGTAGCACAGCCAGTCAGGCAAAATCTCCTCACTGGGCAGAGGCTCAGATGCCAAAGGACTCCACAGTCACTTTGGCAGCACAAGCTTTACTGTTACCACTTTTCATAAAGTCTTATCTGGAAGAAGCTACTGCAGAGAGAGCTCTGTTCCCCTCACAGTTCTTGACCAAGTCACAGGCTAACAAACAGAGAAGAACTCACTAAGGAAAAAGTTACAATAGATTATTACAATTATGATAGTTGTAATTGGTGACACATGCTTTTCGTCACCCGTTAATAAGATTTGGGTAGAGAATGATAACTCTTAATAAGTAACTAAGTCTTACTGGTTAATTAAGCAATGTAGAAGTAAGATAAGACTATGGAGCAGCCCCTTCATGCCTTACTAAAAAGCTCTGGGATTGAATGCCTTTGCTGTTTAATATAATATTATAATAGCTTGTATAAGAAGGAAAATGAGTACTCTTTAAGGGCCTGCCTGGATTTCAGGAGGGGTGTTAGGCAAATACCAATAGAATTTTTGTAATGGCATTTGACCACATCATTGTTTCACTCTCTGCTCCTACTTACAAGTTTCCTGACTACACTGAACCTTCTGCACAACTCCTTCAGGCAAAATCCTCTTTGCAATGAAGGAAATGTTTGCATAGTAACTATAAGAATCTCAGAATAATGTAAGAAACTGTAAGAATGTGAGGTCAGATCTCAGGCTGATGGCTTTGGAAGCACATACTGAATGCACACTTTAGCATCTACTAGTAACAAGGGGTCACAATTTTTCTACACCAGTTATGTGGGTGTAGCCTTCTTTAGTCAGAAAGTCAAGCACCCAGGTCAAGCCTTTTAAGAACCACTTTTCTAGGTATTATTAAGGGAGAAAAAGTTCACATCTTGCAAAATGAAAGGCAGACCCTAAAAAAAAAAGATTTCTCAGTCTGTTTTTCTACCCCACAGCAGATAGATGAATAGTTATAGACAGCATGATCAAAACATATAAAAATGATATTTCACACCTACTCTCAACTGTAGAGAAGAATTTATACCTTTTTATTATTAATATTTCTGGAATTACAGAGTTGCTGTGAGAAAAAGGCTCAATAAGCTTGTTTTGTTGTTCTGATATTCAACAACAATGCATGCCCATATCGAGTCACCTGGTTTTCACCTATTTCTGGTTGGATAGTACTTTTCAGTCCTTATTATTTAGCATGCAGCTAACTGGACCAAGACATTTTTTCATACCTTTAAGGATGTCCTTCCACTCACACAAAGGCTTTCTACTGGTCATTTCAAAGAACTGTAGCTAAAACAGATTACTGGGAAAGAAAGAATTTTTGTTTCTAAAAAATCTTGTCTATCTGAAAATGAAACCAAAATAGTTTCCTTGCCAAGGCCTACAATCATATTGCAAGTAGGAAACCTTGTATCTGTCAATATCACTTCACAAAGCATTACTAAAAGAAGCATAAGGACATAAATCATCTGTACTGCAGCAGCATCCAAATTCAGCTCCTCTGCTGTTTTCATGGTGGTTTAATGATCCATAGCAGTAATGGGAATATTTCATAAATAAACAAAGCTTTCTTTTAAAATGGTGTTTCCTCAAACTAGAAATGGCAGGAGTTTTAAAGCTGCAAACAAAAGCCTTGAAATGGTACCAGGAAAGAAAGAATTTCTCTTCAGCAAACAAAACTGGGAGAATATGCCTTACAGGGTGTGCATATGCTATTTTGATAGCAAGTACAGATTTCTGAATTCATGGTGTAAACAGGAACAATGCAGAGCTCCTGTAAATCACTGTATCAAGTAGAGTACTGCATGATGATCCATATTTCCATAGATATGAAACAGTGACCTCATCCCTTCTACTAGAACTATGCAATCTGTTATATACAAAAATAGCTACACAGTAATTGCAAGCCATTGGCAAGAAAAAATCAATTACCTCAAAGAATGTCAGTGGCAGTATTTGCTTTTAATTTTTGTTTCTGTTTATGGCAAAAATACTAATAATTTTGTTAGCAATAACCAGATGTTTATGCATCAAACATATTAACTGAAGTGGCACGCACACAACTATAGGATAACATATACAAAAGATGACTGATTAAGATAATGGATGATTAAACACATCATCTGATGGAAGTTATATTTGAGATTTCTGTGGAGAACTTTGAGGGAAGTACAGAGCTAGAAAGAGCTAAAATGACAATTCAAATACAAGGTCCAAGGTCCAAAAAGTTTGAGGTCTGAATGTCGGGAAACTGAAGGACCTAAAAGGTATCTACTCATTCATAATACACTGTAGTTCTGACATAGAAATATTAGTGCAAGGGCATATTCAGGTTCTGCCAGGAACTGTGCTGGATTTTTATGTTTGAAATGAATTATAGAATCACAGGACAACATCAACATCAACATAGGATGGTTGAGGAGGGAAGGGACCTCTGAAGGTCGTTTGCCAACCCCCTTGCTCAAGCAGGCTGCCCATGACCATGTTCAGGTGAATTTTGAATATCTCCAAGAATAGAGACTCCACAACCTCCCTGGGTAACCTGTGCCAGTGCTCAGTCACCCTCACAGTAAAAAGCTCTTTCTGATGTTCAGAAGGAACTTGTGTGTGTCGGTGTGTGCCCACTGCCCCTGTCCTATCACTGGGCACTGTTAATAAGAGCCTGGCTCTGTACCCTTTGCCCCCTCACTTGAGGAATTTCTACACATTGATGAAATCCCTCTGAGCCTTCTCTTCTCCAGGCTGAACAGTCCCAGCTTTCTGAGCCTTTCCTTACTGGAGACATGCTCCAGTCCCTTCAGCATCCTGACGGCCCTCCACTGGAAGGCCCAGTATGTCCATATTTCTGTTGCACTGGGGTATCCAGAATGGGACACAGTACTCCAGATGCAGTGTAGCACTCACTGGTACTGAGTACCCATGCTGAGTGGGGCAGCAGAGTTTCCTTCCTTCACCTGTTGGCAATGCTTTGTCAGTGCAGTCCAGGATATCATTCCCTCTCTTTGCCATAAGAGCAAAGACACCAAGACTTGAGGTAACGTATTCTGTAGGACTGGTCAGTAGGGAGGGTATGCCTATCTGTAAATATGGGCTAAAGGCTATATTCAGCAGGTATGCAAAGTGCTGACTTGTGAGACATAAATGGGGCTTGCTTTACAGTGACTCAGCCACCATGCTCTAAGCAAAACTCTGCATTTGTCTGCTTGTACAGCAGGCACTTTGAAACCCACTTAGTCACACGTTTATCTGAAGTGCAAACAGCCCCAGCCCCTCAGACATGGCTGAGCAGCCTCCATCTATGCCAACTGCATATGGTGATTTTATGTAGAACACAGGATGGGTGAGAGAACTTGGGGTACTTTGAAATGCCCAAGAATCTTCTTTCACAAGGTCAAATCACATTTGTATGCTTAAGTTTGGTTTCAGGAAAAGGTAGGTACAAGTAGTCTCCTCTGACTGCTGTCCCAAATTTTATTTATGGTGCATAAAATGCATACAAGGGATAATATAGACATAGTCATCCAAGCCAGATCAGAAGTGCCAATGAGGAGCTGGCCTCATTTGGTGAAGTGAAGAACCTGAGGTTGCAAGAGCAATTCTTGAGAGCAAAGTCCTGGAAATAGTTGTTTGAATACCTGGACAGAGTACTTAGGAAATAGCCCAATCTGAAACACTGAGAGAAAATCAAGCCAAGAAAGTAACACGAGAGACTGATTTTAAAGTATTCAGAGGAGTAATAGAATTCAGTGGGCTTTCTCCCTGAACTGCCAGTTGCACGGCATCGCTAAGCCAGCTCTTTCTGTTGTATTGCTAATGAATTAGGTCCACAAAAAGCAAGAATTTCACACTGGTGGAAATTGAATGAAGTCACTCCTAGAACCAAAGGGAGGTAGACAGAGATGCAGGTAAGAGGACACTGTATTGCAAAATTTTCAGGAAGTGTAAGTGGTATCCTAGAGCTGTAAAAGATTTGTGCTAGTTTAGTGGCAGCTAGATGCACACGAAAAGGGTATTCGAAAATAAAAAATTGGGCTTGAAGCTGAGTTTGAGTTCCTTGTTTCTTCCTTCAGTTTTAATTAGACTTTTTATAGAATTAGTTCTCCAAAAGTGTTTAAAGAAAAATCAAAGGAAGGAATCAATAAGAAAAGAGAAAACCAGCGGTGCCTGCCAGCAAAACACTTTTTTTCCCCCTCATTACTGCCTGTGTTTGATCTCTGACTAACTCCTTTGCATTTTAATTGACAATACTTGGCACCACCTGATACATTTATGATCTGAACAGCCTTCCCAAATGGACACAAAAATACAGTGAACTCTTAAAACATGTTCATATGTTAAAGACTAAGAAGAGGCCCATAAGAAATACTGACACACAGAGACACAAAATAAAAAAAAATATTTATTGAAGGAATTTTGCCCAGGTCATTTTATCTTATTTTATATATAATCTGTTGAGAAAAGAAAATTGAATCCCACTTAAAATCAACAAAATCCTCATAAATATCCTGGAAGTGGCATCAAGAAAACAAACAAACAAAAATCCCATCATGATGTGCTATAGTCAATGTGGATTACTGTCTCCTCAAAATCTCCTTTGTACCCATTATTAAATGAAAGCCAAAATCACACACTTAAGTTTTTATTTTGCATGTATTTACCTCTCTTCAAGCAAAAGGAAGATAATTGTGAGTAAGAAGGCAGAGGGGACAATTTCAGCTCTTTATTCTGCTTGTGGTTTTTTGTGCTTTCATTTCCTCTTTCCATGTCTTACTCTGCCAGTGTCAGTAACAGCTTGAGATCAAAAGAATTCCATGGTTGCTGGATATTATTTTCATAAGTAACAGCTTCTATATCTGAATAGGTTTTTTTTTACACTAAGTTCAGCCAGAATTTCTAGTCTTACTACGATCTAATATGACCTGTTCCTCTTCATAGTGAAGAAATACACTATCAAATTACAATATAAATGTAAATTAATTTGTAATGCCATTTTAATTTCTTAATTTAAAAAAATTGCCTAAAAGGGTGAAATCATTTCATTTCATTGACAGAATCATGGCACATATGTATAAATTTAATTTTATTTACTGTTGCAAGGCATTTGGAGGGTTGCAGAAGAGCAGAATATTTCACCAGCTGGGTGGTCAATTTGTTGGTACATTACACAAATGCACCCAAGTTTTATATGTCTACCTAGCAAAGTCCATCTTCTAAGTGAGCATTTAGGAAAGACAAACATGTAAAGTGCTTTGTGGAACTCTCTGGCTTTGCAAAATCAACTTTGAGGCATTGTTTTGATTCTCAGTAATCTCTCACCTTTGGCTTGTGCTGTGCCTTATAAAACAGATTGTGTCCTAAACCAGCAAGCTGAAGCATGGAAGTGTGTTGGAAATGAAATACAAATGGTGTAGGGGATTTACCAAAAGTCAGTTTGTTTAGCTTGCATATTCTGTGCTCTGAATTGCCCACTTATTTTTTAAGAATTTGCCTGCTAGTAGAACTGTAAAAAATAACATCCCAACATATTGTCCTGAATAAGTGTGCTTGAGATCACTCAAAAAATCACCAGCAAGGCTATGAGCAAAAGTCAGATTTAATATTAGACTACAATAGACTACAAAGCACAACAGATTCCTTGGCAAGATTCACTCTACTTACAAGGGCAACTAAGGCACAACAAGGGAAAGTAAGCGACAACAAAACCAAACGAAATCCAGGCAATCAAAACAGAAATGAATTGAAACTACCTAGGGGAGCGTGTGTGTCTGTGTGTAAAGACAATGTAAACAAGGACGAAAAGGAGTGTGGCCTAAAGTTTAACAACGCTTAAAATTAACAGTACTTTAACTTAACTTCTACCTTAATTTATATCTTAACCTTAACTATCTAACAGAGAAATAACACTTAACATCACTTAGCCTAAATTGTAACTTGACATGACTTCCAGATTTGCTATAGCATATGTGCAAAGGGGCATGCACACAGACAGAAATAGTCAGTGCAAGATAAGGTACCTGTGGGGGCAGTGAAAATACTCACTTTGGATGCTTTTTTGTCTCCTGGTGGGCGAAGGATCGGGCCTCAAGGAGTGAGGGTATCGGCCCAGGACACGCTGTGTCTCGGCGATCCTCCAGGTATTGCAGACCTGAGGGTTTGCTGGCTCTGAGAGGCGTCCCCCTTAGAGGGAGATGCTGGTCACAGGCCTGCTGTGGTCCAGGAGAGCTCAAAGGGTCCCATTTTGGACCGCTGTTTATAGGTCACAAGAGAGTGGGCTTCAATCATAACAATGTTTCATCCTGGCCACCGTTTGGGTCGGCACTTTCTTTGGAAGTGTGAGAACAGGAATGTTATGCCATTCAGGCCAGAGAACTATTTTCCAAGGCTGGTCATGACAAAAAACAGAAGCTTGTTAGGAGTTCCTGAGAGCGGACAGCGTTTTCTGATAAGCTCAGAAAGAGCTGAGCCCAGGTGGTGTTTTCAAGGACAAGGCCTAACAAGCATTTTCTCAGATCACACATGCCTGGAAAGGAGTGGGTGGGGGGCGGGCATGTACCACCACAAATGGATTTCACAACAGTTCCATTTAGGTGACTATTCTGTGAGAAAGTTTTGCATAATCAAGCTATGATGAAAGAAAAATGAACTCAGTATTATATAATAAAAACAATAGCAACAATAATAGTAATAATAATCCTCTCTCATGACTCCTTAAAGTCTCAAAGCGGAATGTCAAATAAATATGAGTGGAATGAAAATAATCAAGATTCTGTTTGAAGAATGGGGATTTTATTTGTGTTTCAAATGTGTTGTTTGGTGTTCTGAACTTTCAGAACAATATGCTGTTCTCAGATGCCGCCATACAGCCCTGGTGCTGCAAGCAGTAACAATATTTGTAGTCATACGTTCAAAGAAAGAAGTGAGCTCTGAAATATCTTCACTGGATTCTGTTAAGGATAATTTTCTAGGATACAGACATTTTGCATTAAAAGGAACCATGCTACATCGTTGGACACCTCTCCGTCCCCTCCACTGATGGACCTGTAGTAGCAATTTTGCAGCAAATTCCCTAAGAATAAGTGCATCTATGCACAGATTTAGATTCTGATAAAAGATTAATCTTATTTACAGCATGGGCTTGATGCAGAAATTACAGGGTACAGTTGATTCCTGCCCTCAAAGCCAATAAATAAATTTAATATTCACTTCAACACCATTAGCCTAGATTTACATCATAGGAGCCGAATTTGCCTCAGCAGCCTCACATCTACTCAGGAACAACGGATTTTAGAGAGATGGAGTCAAGGGAAAATGCCCTCTTGTAATTTTCTTTTTTCAGACGACCACTTAATTTCAGTGTCTCCCTTCATCAATTCTCCAGTCACACTTACAGATTTATGGTATACTTTTCTGTCACATAAACACCTATTTCTATTCATATCAGATAAATCATTCTGTTAAACACAGCTATATAAGTTACATTTTTCCTATTAGTTTTAAATGTAATTTCTTAGTGAAGAATAGGTCTTTATTTTTAAAAGTGTTGTCAAAATATTTGTTTGGAATACTATAAAAGCAACTGCCAGGTCAGAAAAGGACTAACTCCAAGGATTTTGTAGAATTTTTTTCTTCTTCTGTCCCCAGATTTCATTCTTCCAGATGTATGTTTCTCTTGATAAAGGAGGTTTTGGGATTTTTTATGAATTATCAACATAATACATGAAAAAGGCAGGTTGTGTTATAAATTTAAAGACCCTAGGATGGAGAAGCAGTGAGTAACTGACAGCTTCAAAAGCAGCTGTTTGTCACTAACCTCTCCCAAAATTAGCTCGGAATATTAATGCTGGAAGGAAATCTGCTCCTGGATGCCAATGCTTGGTTGAACAGTTATAGTTTAAGGATGTTTTATTAGTCTTGTTGTAGGACAGAAAATGTTGGTTATATCTAAATTTCAGATCAGCTGTGGCTTGTAATCTCTTCTGTGAAGAGTTAATAAATGTTGGACTGTGTTCATGAGGAGGATGCAACTCTTGCAGTTCTTTGAGGATGCCTAGACTGACTCTGGGTTATGGGCATAGAAATGGGATCTGCAGAAGTCACGTGCCTGTACATAAGCCTGTACAGATTAGCACAAGGTAGTGTCGAAGATCTGCGTGTCAAGGATGTAAATGTCTCCCTTTGAGACTGGGATGCCTTTCTCTTGTTTGGTTTGACTGCTCTCATCAAGTATGTAAATTCCTTTGAGTAGTTACCTTTGAAGATGAGATTATCAGTCCTAGTCTTTTTCCTTAAAGAAAATAATCACTGTAGTTTTGGACCCATTGCAAGGTAATCTAGTGGTTGTGGCATTCACCTGGGAGAAGGTAAGTAAGGCCTTTAATTTCTTTTTACACAGTGGGGAAACACTTTAAAAGGAAGGCTTGAGAGTCTCAGCACCAGAATACTTTCTTGTCTAGAAGGTAGATGGTGGAGATTCAAAGCCTCAGACAAAGCATGGGAATTATGCTAAACCTTTGATGTCACAGATCAAAGCTTTATTCTTCAAAATGTTGTGGAAACAGGCACTATTGCTACATCCTTTAATAAAGTGGTGTCCTAGGAAGAATGACTGTTAGATTAAGACACAGTGAACTGTCATGATAATCTGGCCTTTATTTTGTTTCATGTATGCTTGAGGTACTTTCTTTAAAGAGCAAAATGCCCCAAAGTTTCTGTGGCTTTCAACAGGAAAGAGGAAGAGATCTCACCTTCAGCCACAATGGGACATGGCATCTGGACTTTGAGTTATGTTTAGGACTCTTACTTAAGGTTTTGAGTTTTGACTTTAAAAGATCATTGGTAAAGTGATGAATACCTGTCTAAAAGAGTAGGAACTCGACTTTCTGGAAGAATGAAGGGTTTAGGGAGCAGTTCTGAGTCTTGTACTCAGTCGCTGTCACATTCAGAGCCTCTAAATGAGCTTAGTCAAAAATAATCCTTGTGAAGAATGCTTCCCTCCAACATTTATTTCATGTCTCTGGCAAGGACGAGTGAGCATATTGGCTTATGGCTAAAAGATGGTAATTGAAAGAGAGGGCTAACCTTTCCTAATTGTGAAGTTTTAAGGTTACATGCGGCACCTTCGCTTCATGTACAGCACGTTTGTACTTCCTTGTGATGCAGCCTGGCAGACTGGCTCATAGAAATCACAAATTTCAAAGCCCAAGCTGAAAGCTTTTAAGAGAAAATTGCTTCCTTGTCCAGTAATGTGTCTGCAAAAAGCTTAGTGTATTATCTTTACTGGAATATAAATGCTAACAAAGACATTTGAACAAAGACAAAAATAAACTCATCCTACCTGGACATGTTAGGTATTATAATGCTCAAGAAAAATAGGTTCAGCTTTTCCTGTTGCTGAAGCTGAAAAAAATAATAACTGAATTGCCATGTGATTATGGTTGGTGAGTTGAGCAATTACTCTGCTTGGAAAATTGTACTGTTGTACTCATTATAGATTACAGAGATGTATAATCTATACCTATAATATTCCTATATATCTATATGATTGTATCTGTATAAATGTAGCTAGTATATCTCTATATGGTTATATCTAATCCATATGATTAGATGGAGATATAGATATAAATAAAGATATATAGGTATAGATATAAATACAGGTATTTTATTGATGCACTACATGGTCCAAGAAACAAGTAGTAAGAGAGGGAGCCTTTCACTGCTCTGAACTCATTCACATATTAAGTGGGCAAAAACCTGTTACTCCTGGCTGAGCAGTGGAATAGATTGATGTTCTTAGTCAGTATGCCTCCACATTATGAAATAAAGCCTCATCAGTATCCTTCTAAAACTCTTCCTAAGTGTTCTCTGTGCTGTAGGCAAAATAGCAGAATCACATTGAAGCTGTTACCTACAGAGTACATGTACTTCCCTGAAACTGCGCATTTCCTATGTAAAAATGTTTAAAAAGTCTTTATATTTGACTTAAGTCCAATGGGCTAATTTTTAAAGCATTAAAAGTAGATGTCTCAGGCTTAAACAATTAATGTCTTCAGAAAGCGGAGAGAGAAATGTCAGTATATGGTACAGAAATAGTAAGAAAGGAAATCAATTTACTAATATCAATGAAACATATATTGGTAAAAAACTATTAGATTATATTTAATTGTATTGAATTCTATTAAATATATTAAGTTTCAGATATTACCACTGGTTTAATTCATTATGCTAGTCCTGTTATATTCACCTTGCAGGACTACTCAAATGTTCAAGTAGAAAAGAACAAAGTATAAATGGAAAGGAAATACGTTCCAAGTTCCATATCTTCTACCTCCTTCTACATGTGAGTGCAAAGAAATAAGATAATATGAAATACAGTAGTGTCATCCTGTCCCTTTAAAATAAAATCACTGGTACAACTCAGTTCACAGCTTTTCCATACAGGAAAAAGTTTTCATGTTAGAACAATTTTAAAATTCACATCGAATAGCACTGAAGGTGCTCTATAATGTCCCTGCTTGTGCAGGAAGGCTGGACCAGATGATCCCCTGGGGTTCCTTCCAACCTGACCCATTCTGTGACCCTGTGCAATGCAGAGACTTGTAGCTGTTACCACTGAGGACACTTAATTGTCAGCTCAGTCATGTACTTTTATGAGCAATGCAGTTGCTAAAGTGAGCAAACTCCAAACGCCTGTTGCTGGGGTTATTGATGCCCTTTCTTTAGAACCTCGCACAGAGGGTCAAATGAGTGTCTTTTGAAGTACTGCTTTGATTACCATTTCAGTTTGGGTTTTTTCAGGTTGGTGGATTGTCATATGTGGAGTAGTTGATCACTGTGGTTTTGAACTGCAACCTCGTTGTGAATCATCTTGTGTCTAAATCTGCAAAACCCCATTCACCCAGTTAATGTGGTTCGTAAAATATTATGATGACTATAGTGAAACTGGTACCTACATTTGAAATACCAGTTCCACTTGTGATATGAGCCTTTGCTATCTCATTTCATGAGAAGAGCAAAATTAATAGAAAATGAAGGTGAAAAGACAAGTTTGTGAGTCTTGATTCTTCGTCATATTTTTAGAAATAAAGAAATATTTGTGCTAGACACTGAAGGGAATTGTCTGTGTAACTAAACTGGGAAGTCCTACCAAACATTTTTGGTAGGGTGCAATTCAAAGAACCTAAACTAGATTGTGCTCCTTAATCATCCCCTGGAGAAACTTCTCTCTCTCGACTCTATCTCAGCCCAAACCAGCACAATTGATTAGATGAGGGATAGGAATTTCTGGGTTTAACTGGGGCAATTTATTTAGTGAAACCTCAGGGCAACAAATAAGCCATTAATTCTCCTTGTGACTGAAACTTGAACGCAAAAAAATTACCAGCTGAATCTGCTTCTGGTAGTCTCTCCATATGAGTTTTATCTCCATATGAGTTTTATACTTCTCCAAATCTGTTATCTTTAGTCAAGAGAGTTTTTATGAGATTTCTCTGTAACCTGTATAAATCAGGTCCACATTTAAAAAAAAAAGTGTTATTTTTGCAAAAGGTACTGAGCACAGTCTAGTAATTACTGTATATGTACTGTGCCATAAAACTCAAGGTCATTACTTGTTTTTCTCTAGCTTGAAATTAATGGCTCAGTTCTTCACATTTAGTATTATTGTGAAAATATTCAGGAAGCTGGAAAATCTACTGAATAGTTTTACATGTCCTAAAGAAATAAAAACAGCAGAGAAAACAAATCAGTTTTAATATGGGAGATAAAAGTAGTAAGCCCTAAATACTTTTTGACCTCAAAACACATGAACAGCAGTCACTGAAGTATTTTAGAGAAACAGTCATGCTTCAGAGAACAGACCCTAAATATTTAATGGAAGGCAGTAAGGAGGAACCATAAAGAAGCTGTGAGGTCTTGGGAAGATGTTGACTGGTCTTGCATGTAGCTGACATGAAAGCAGGTCTCCTGCAGGTCAAACAGGGATAAAAATATTATCTTGATGGATTTGTGTGCAAGTTTTGCAAAACTACTGTAATTAGGGCTAGGGTTTGCTAAACTACGATGGTAGAATAAATAAGGTACTTTGTCTTTTGGAAACAGTGTCTTCAGGATACCACAGTACAAGGTGCTGACATTTACATTAATGTCAGGTATTTTACAGCCAAAATTTGGTAGAAGAATGCTATTTAGTAAAGGATGTGGATTTTTCTCTAATATTTAATATGTGAACATGTTTTTCTTTGACAAAGAATCACAGAATCCCAGAATAAACTGAGTTGGAAGGTGCCCTGAAGGATCATAAAGTCCAGCTCCTGGCCCTACATAGCACTGTCTCCAAGAGTCATACCCTGTGCCTGAGGGTATGGACTGTCTGCCTAATTTTCCAGTCCTTGAATACTTATACAAACACACATATACATATATGGAAAGTAGCTTTCATCAGACAGATCTATCATTTTCAGCTCTGAAAAAACCAGGAAGTTTTAGGGAAGAACGTGTTCCCAAACAAAAGAAACAGAATTCACAACTGATATGGTTGACAGGTGGCTGCATACATTGAGGTTGCCAGTAACTCCTTTGAAGAAAGCTGTGCATGCAGTAGAGATGTGTTTGCAAGAGTGAAATAGCAGTTTCTGGTTTTTGAGTGACACAAGTGTAATGCTTTTGCTACGTATTGAAGAAATTCATTACTGTGAGGGTGTCAAGGCACTGGAACAGGTTGTCCAAAGTGGTTATGGATGCTCCCTCCCTGGGAGTATTCAAAGATGGGGCTCTGAGCAACCTGGTCTAGTGGAAGGTGTCCATGCCCATGGCAGGGGAGTTGGATGATCTTTAAGGCTCCTTCTAACTCAAACCATTCTATGATTCTGTTTGGAAGTACCATTGCAAAACAACTTACCACCCCTGTCACAATTCATATTACAATATTCTGTGGGGTCTATATTTGTGAAAGCATAGATAGGCCACTTTAAAGGGAATGAAATTTCTCTGTGGCTTTGTTTTATGCAGAACTGTTTCATAATCCTAAATGATTGGTCACAAGACTTGTTGGAGAAGGTTGAAGAAGATAGTGAAAAGAGAAAAAATTTGTTGATATAAAATTGAACCCACTGCAGCACTAGGTCACCTTTCAGACATTAGGAAAGAAGGTAGAAAATAGGTTTACTCACCAGAGCTCTCTTCCATTTTCCTTTTCTCTTTGAAACATCTTGGGCTACTTATGGTAATAGCCACCAAATCCCTTCGTTATTTGTCTTTTTAAGACCTAGTTGTTTGGCCCTGATCATGGGAATAGCACAAGGAAAGAGAAGTCTATCATAAACACCCTGTAATGCTTTGGAATTTTCCTTCTGAATTTGCCTTGATGAAATTTCTGAGGTTTGTTTTCTTGCTCGTTTGGGTCTTTTTTGGTGTGTTTTGTTCTGAGGGTTTTTTTTTTTGGGGGGGGGTGGAGGGGGGGTGGAATTCCAATAAGCACAAACTTTCCATAAATTACAGATGACTGTTCTTTGGTTTTGCTATGACGACTATTTTAATTTAAAGCTTATTTTATATACTCACATTATTAATTTCCTGATAGTAAATGTCACCAGGAAGCTACACTGTTTTGTCTGTGCTGCCACACTGGTGAACATAGGCTGGGATTCTATGGGCTGTCCTCGGGGCTATCAGAGTTTGCATGAAGACCAGCCAATAATGCATTTCTGATTTCAGTTCATCTACTGCAACCAGTTTCAAGGCCTACTTTAAAACCCCCAGGTTTATTTCCAGTAGTTATGGAAATCTTATTTATGGGGTATGGGTGCAGTGCCTGGGGAAGCTCCGAAAAATAATGTCTTTTTAACAGATTAAGTACAAAAGCCAAGGTCATAATTCATTCATGTAAAAGATGTATTTACAATACTTCGCTCTCATGACTGCAAAGATTTTTCTCAATCCCTTAATCACCCCAGATCCATCGTAGCTGTTTAGACCTTTGTTTCTATGGGTTGGTTTAATTCCGAATCCTTTTATTTAAAAATACACCCCAGTGCCACCAGGAGGTGTCAGTGTGCCATTTACTGGTTACTTTCCAGGCTGCTTGCCTTTTTTTTATTTTTTGGGGGGGAAGCTCCATAATAACGCCAAAATAGTAGCACTTTCTATAGAATCATTATAATTATTATTATACATTGTAGGTATCTGCACTTCCAAACAAATGAGGATGTTGTGTTTGTGTCCAGAGAGTTCTTAATTCTTTCCATGGATGCAAGAATTACGGATGAAAAAGACCTGTTGAGTCATCCATCTTCTTCCCTTCTGGCATGCCCTGTTCTCTGAAATAAACTGTATAATGTATTGAGTGAGGATATCAGTCTGTTGCTAGGGAAATGATGACTATAATCAGATGTTACACAGTCTACATTTTGACTGCATTGCAGGATCACAGATGAGGCTGTGAAAACAAAGATTTTTACTGAAACACTTAGGTTGTGCCCTATTTGTACTTGTGTATAATTTCCAAGAAGACAGGAGTGTGTACTTCAAAAAGCTAAATATCTCACAGTATTTTTATGTTGCATATTCCCATTTGGTCTGTGATGTTTAACTGGAAAGTATACAGTGCAGTCTCAGTGCAAATACAGGCATAAGATATGTACAGACATTACAAATAACTACAAGACATCCTATTACACTTCAGCCTAAAGTAGAGCCATTTTTATTACCACATGGATATTCAGAAGTATACATCAGAGTGAACAGTAAATCTACTCTCATTTGAACATCAGATAGGAAGAAAGTATTAATTGATAAAATGAGCCTGGTGATAGGAGGTATGGTTCAGTTGTACTCCACAGGGTCTCTTGAAAATCCTGCTCCAACCAAACTAAAATACAATGTTGCAACAGTCACAAGCAGGACCTGTAGACGCTGTGTCTGAGGGAGGGCAATGTGCAGGAATGACACTTTTTTCATGGCTGTACAGCCAGATTGACTTTTTCTACTTTTTACTGCATCTTCTAACCAATGCATTTTGATAAAGTGCACACCATCCTTGTTGAGAAGAAATTGTTAGCCTGAAAATGGTGTGTTTTATGGGTTATGGCAAAACTTCTTAAAATACTAAAAGCTTTTTAACTTTGCCAGATCTAATTTAGTAGCCACATTTCTGTGAGGATGTGGCTTTCAGGCTGGCTGTGTAACACTGTAAGCTTAAAGCCCCCCTTCCTCCCCAAATTTATGCATAGTGTTGGTCTTTTATATTCATCTGTAACTATAACACCATTCCACCAAAAACTTAACATAGCCTCTTCCAGGACCAGTTATTGGATTCCCACAAGTGACAGCGGTCCCAGGACATTTTAAAGTAAATCCGGACCCCAAGGACTCATATATGTTGAGTTCTATTGATAGAGAGAAATATTAAAGCAGCAGATAGATATCTTTACAATACATGTGTTCTCTCATCAATAGCCAGCTACTCACTGAACTGGAAAGAATGTGGATAACAAGACATTTTACAGGCAAGTGAGTTGACTGAACTAAAGTGAGTTGATTGAACTAGTAGGAAATGCAGTGAAATTTCACTGAGACTTAACAATAAGATTCCCACATCAAAGACATAGCTAATACACATTGGCTAGATACTTGCCATTTGAGGACCCTAAAAATAACTGAATCCTACTAAGAAAAATGCATGGTTTTGCTGATGTGCACATTGTAATACTGAATTTCTCTGCACAATCATGTGTTGCTCTTTTTTTATTGAAAAGAAGGACCTGCAAATAAAAATATATGAGTAATGAAATGGATCTGTTAGCATGCTGTGCGGTTAAAAATAACGTTTTCTTCTTTGCTGCCTTGGAAGCCTCTCTTTCTGGGTTCATACTTAAAAACTGTTTTGTGTATCTGTCTGCAATACCCATGTTTGATGAGCACAATGAGACATCATTTACATGCTAATGCAACAAACCAGATGTAGAATAGATCAACTCACATGCAGAGCTGCTCAAGATTTGATCTCTCAACAAAGATTTCCCATCCCTGTAGGTGATATGTCACTATTTCCTATAAATTACTGCCAAGCTACCTTTTTTTAAAATCCCATCTCTTATCTTTTTGTATGCAAAAACCTGATTAATTTTTCAAGATCATAAGGTGTTTTTTCATGAAACTAGATCTAAGCATTAACTGATTAACCACCGATAAAACACGTATCATCTGTCTTTGCTATTGCAAGAAGGTGGTGTGGATTTTTCATGAATATTTCTGTCTCAGACATTTTGAGAGCACTCAAGATCATCTGCCTCAGTCAAACTTTTATAAGGCTACCAACTATCACACTACACTCATGGATCAGTGCCAGAGAATTCCTTAATAACAAATAGGATTGAAAGTGTATACTGATGGCTAATTTGCTAAAAGCTTACCTTAAGAAGTCATAAGCAAATCATCACTAGCACTGTTTTTTTAATAAACATTTGGTTTCAGGGTACCGAAGCACACATTGCCTTAAAATACCAAGAGATCATTTGTACACACACGTCATGTGTTGACAAGTCCGACCTGTCCTCCATCCTAAAACATCAGCAACTCCAAAGCCATAATGTAAAAATAAATGTAAAAGGATAGAACATGAAGTTCTGCTGCTTTCAGAAGATGGGGATGCTTTTTGTAAGTGTGAGTGCACTATATTTTTGTTTAGCTTTACTCTCTGCTTTTAAGACTTGTTCATATTTTGTTAACTCTCTATTAGATAGTGAGTTAACGCTCATTAGATAACTCACTATGTAACTCATTATTAGACAGTGAGTTAACAACAATAGGAACTGATTCAGTACCTTGTTATCTGAGATTTGTCCACACCATAGTTTGTTCATTATCTTCTCTCAGACAGATATTAGCAATATGTTACAGAAAGTAGTGGAAATGTACCAAACATCCACATTGATCATTTCTGTCCCTACTCTCTCGCAGGAAAAAATAAGTTCAGCCTGAAGCTATAGAGAACAGTGAGAATGTTCCTGCTACTACCTTTATTTCTATAATTTTCTTATCTGTTAAGTATTTATCTTTTTAAGAGCATTCTGTGTTCTGTGTTAGAGAACAAGAGATACCTTTGATTTCATTAGAACCTGTTGGATACTATGATTGGTCTCAAGGGTACGTGCCACAGATTTATGGATGCTTGTGTTGTAGAGTACTGTTGAGAACCTGAAGCTGGCTCTAAAATCAAAATATCACCTAAAGTTGAACTATTTGTCTTCTTTTTAGCTATTATCAGCACATCCTAACTGTTCATCATATGATGGAGGAAGCTATTTTGTGCACTGGGCCCACCTGCCTTACTATTAAGAAAAGATACCCTCCTTATATTGCTGGCCTATCTTTTTGAATCTACACTTCCTTCCTGGCTCTACTGCTTCTTCTTGAAAAGAACTTTGTAACAGATCCCACTCTGTGCATTGATCAAAAAAGATTAAGTGAAAGCATCCTATCCACTACCAGACTTTAGTCAGTCAATACACAGTAATACAGCACTGCACGTATTTCTAGGGTATTATTTTACATCAGGGAACCACAGGACAGAAAATAAACCAGCCAGAAAGAGATGCAGAGCAAAACAAAGTAACAAGTTGGCAAAAATAGAGCAGTTCAACATAGGAATACTGCTGAGATAAGGGAAACTTTGTTAAAGCTGAGGTTACTATACTGTACTCAGTCTCTACAGCAGCTCTCAGTCTTTCCTCTGAACAAAATTCAGTGAAGTTTCTGAAACATAAAATACAAACATTAAGAACACCTGAAATTCTCCAGTTTAGCTGAGAAAGGCATTCACACTGCAGAAATTCCATCTTAACCACTTTGGTATTTGCTCCTTCTGGACACTAGATAATTAGTTATCCACTTGCACTCCTACAAGGATACACCTTTTCCCATTTCAAAATTGTGGGAAAAAAAATGCAAGAGAAATTACGTAGATGAGGAGCAAGTATACTGACATTTTTTCACATTCAATAATTGTGTTCTGGAAGGTCGTGGTGAACTTTTGGCTCTAAAATGATAGTTTGATGAAGTAACAAATGTGTGTGCTTGCTGCTGTCTTTTAACACATGCTTTTTGAAGCACACGGCCAACATTAATGGAAATAAGCAGAAGAAAGAAATGCTAGTATCTCTGTCCAATTCTAGTTTTAAAAGTTCCATGTGTTTTAAGTGGACAGGGAACCTGAACCCTGCAAGTGCAATGCTTGTGGATATAGTCATAGACTTTATTATGGAAACAAGAACTTGAATACAGAGACTTTTTACGAGATGGTCCTTCAGAGTGACAAGAGCACTGAAAACATCCATTTAAAGAGACAGCAAAAGAAACCCCCAAAAATGAAACAACAAACCTACCACCATCCCATCAAAGCCAAACCTTTTAAGGATAAGGAGTATTCTATTATGCTGATATTTCAGTCCTGACTTCGTTATGTTTATATAGCTTTCTGGCAAGATCTTTTTAAGATAATCATGGATTAAACAGACATTTAACTTTCAGGAACACAATAAAATATAAAGAAGATACTGGAACAGAAGCCAGAGAGTCAGGTTAGCTGAAAAAGATAGTTAACAAAAGTAAAAAATAACCCAATCAAAGTCTGGTTCTACCATCAGTGTCCCTGCTATATGATGCAATTACATAGCAGTAAAGGTGTGAATATATTTAAAGTAGCTCTTCTGTAATTGCTTTGGTAACAATAATACTCAAGATACAGTGTTGTGATTTGGCACATGTTTACATTAAGTGAGGCCTGCTTATAGATGCTACAGAAATATCCAAAATTAAGACAGCAAGCACAGTTCAAGTGATAAAGCAAGCACTCATACACTTTTGGGGGAAGAGGAACATAAATAGCCTTTTACTCCACTAAAATTAACAATGTTATTTTCATCACAGAGAGATGTATTTCAAAAACCAGCAAAAGTCTCCATAATTTGTTGAAAAACAAGAGAAAAAAAAGAGGAGAAATAGAAGAAACAAGTACAAAATAGAGAGGAAAGGCTGAAATTAATTTTATTTAACAACACAAAAGAATTAAGAAGGAAAGTATACTGAAATAAAGAAAAGCACTGAAGGAAAATAAGGAAAACCATCACTTTAATATACTGTAAATACTTATTTCACTACTGCCTTTTTCTGCAACATTTTACTGATGATGTTTCATAGATCATCAATAAAGTAACACTATAAAAAAAAATCTAGAATCCTATTTTCTTCTGGCATTTGTGCTAGATTGAGAGTAACTAGTCCATGACAAAGGGACAACCAGTTCAGCTTGAAGACTTGATGCAAGAGCAAAAGGGGGAGAAAAAATTTAAAAAAGGTCAATAATAATGTGTTACGTTTGAAAGGACCACCAAGTGAAACAAATGAATAAAAACTGTTTAAGGATAACAGTATTTTCAAAGCAAATGGACTACTTCTCTTACCAAGAAGACAGGGCATTTGACAGCTAATAAGACAGCAAGGCATTCAGCTTCCAAACACTGAAAGGTGAGAGTTAATATTACACGCATGAGCCACAAGCATACGGCTGGCTTGTTTTTTATTAACACTAATAGATGATCTCATAATACTGATCAGAAGTGTTTTTTTTCCTCCACATATCTCACAAAAGATTTTCAGGTGACAAGTACTATGATACATATGGTAGAAACAAACAGCTGTGGCCACAAAGATGTTTTGTTAACTGATGATTAATATATTCAGGAAGCTATCACACTATTCATTAGTAAAAGTTTACAAACATTAAAAAGTGCATAACATTTGAAACCAACAACACAAAAATATATATAATATATATATATACTATATATAAAGTGACATCACCTCCTATTAATAAAAGAAAACAAATCTTCTGACCTTGTGATTGGTGCTTGTGTGATTGCCATGGTTTACTATCAGTCACTCTTCACTCACCTTAGTCACACAGAGGTGTGGCTGCCCCATTTTGCAGCATTCAGCCTCCTGTATGGCCTTGTCTATTGGGGCAGGATGAGGGGGGAAAAAAAAAATCAATCAGCAATAGCTACTGCAGAACAGGTTATTAATTTGTAGATATTTTAAGTGATGTCCTGGATGGACAAGCTATCCTGGTATTTTGATGAAGGCCCAGTTTGGACTGTCATTTTGGAATAGATGAAATGGGAAAAAACCTAGGCTTTGGGTGCTAGAGTCTCTCACTTCCCTTTCCAACTCGAAGCCAAAAGGCTGCTGTAGCAGATTTTAGCACTTGGCTGTTCTGGTGCATCAGTAACAGGCTAATGGCTGTGCATACTCAACAGCCTGGTCAACTGAGGCAAAGGCAAGGAATAGTGAAAATCGAACCCCTTGCTGGATCTAGACCAGGATCCATTCATTGGACTATACTGCATTCTAAAACTCATTCAGAATACATAATTGGCAATAACCTATGCCAGTTATTTTCCCATGTGTAAACAAGGCCTGTCTTTTACAATGTGAATCAGGAAAACCTCTAGCACCATGGAATTAGTTTGAATTTTAACCCATATAAGGTTATAAATGTATTCTTAAAACTACCATAACAATAAAATACTTGGAACAACATTTTAAAAAAATATCTCAGAGAAAGATTAAGAAATTGGGACCAAAATTAGAAAAATGGGGAAGAATAACATAAAAGATTCAATTTGAGTCTCTGATATGCAACTAACTACAGGCGAGTGGCAAAACTGTACCAAGGACACAACACACGCTCAAGTATTCACATTAACAAATCGTTTTGAAGGCTCATCTAGTAACAAATTAGTGTTGCTGAGTCATTTAGGTTTAGGCATGATCAATTCAGCGGTTGACGTTTAGATCTATCATGTGCACATCACCACCTTATGCAAAAACCAGCCCTTTCAAAACGTGTGGTAGAAAAATTCACAGTAACAGAAATATTCTTCATGAGCAGTTGAGAAGGGGCAGTGTGGAGCATCTAAGTTGTACAATACAAAAACCATTGTAAATAACAGAGCTGTAAAACAGATGCAAAGTTCTAAAAACAGTGCTTTCTTTACAGTTCTTATAATGGGCGAACACTTTGGCCAGAGAATATTAAACTCTGAGGATCACACAAGCCTTTGCTTAAGATACACAATTAGATCCTCTGATGCTTCAAAGGCCATTTGCTACAAGATTTACCTGTTCTACTTTCTAAAAGTGTTCCCATCGAGTAGTCATTATGAAGGGATCCATCTGGTGACACTATCCCAAAAAATCAATACATGTTCAACCATTGCTAATGACAGAGGTAGAGAAAATTCTGTCTTCTGTCACAGCTTGTACCCAGATTTTTAGCATTGTGTTGAGTGGGTTCCAGCAGTGAAGACACATGCACTTTCTTTTCTACTAGCTTGCTCATGGAAACAAATTTGTTCCAGCACACTCTTGTAGCCTGAAAACATCCAGCAGCTGCTCCACTCGGTCAAAGTCGGATGTCAGCTTTCTTGCTTTGCTGCCTCCCCTTGGGCCTCCCCGGTTTGCTCACTTGGATTTCGTTGTGCATCTCCTTCTCCTTCTATAACACAGGAAAAAAGGATGAGTAATCCACCCTAATATAAAGAGGTCTTGCTACCAGAACCCTGACTGTTCATCCATCAGTTTCATAAACAAAGTAAAAAGAAATTGAAACTGAAATATGAAACTCTTTACCACTAAGATAGCTATACTTTGTTTTTGGAAGTCTTTTGAGATGCAGATTTCTACTACAACCAACAGTATCACTTTAAGTAAAGACAAAAGTAGCTAAAAAATAATGAATTTAACAAAAACAGCGGGGTATTTTTG
This sequence comes from Corvus cornix cornix, assembly GCF_000738735.6. Lineage (NCBI taxonomy): Eukaryota > Metazoa > Chordata > Aves > Passeriformes > Corvidae > Corvus > Corvus cornix. The sequence goes on along the minus strand of NC_046333.1, from coordinate 124,466,392 downwards.
AAAATGTATTCACTATGATGCTATAACAGAGTAAGAGAAAAAACCTCATTGCGCCAATCTGAACAAAGTTTGCTATGAAGAGAAGCAACTTCAATAGAAGCAATTGTTTGTTAAAGCTGCTTCAGTTCTGTGCGTCTGGTTTCAGCACTGTGTCCATGGTATTCAGTCCAGCTGTCTCACTGCAAACCACAGAAGGACTCGAGGAACAGATCACATCCTACAGGGGCCCACTGAGCAGGCAACTCACAGTCTGTCTAAAGAAGGCTAAGAAAAGCATTGGCAAATGCTTTTAGTATCTATATGCAAAGTATTGTATTTTATGTAGCAATTAAAGACCTCACAGGTTCAGGCAACAGGAAGGTAAGTGCAAGTGAGACACAAGTCCCTGAACACCAGACGCATCAGCTATAGATACATAACAATGAATAATGTTAAGACTTACATTGTCTCTTGTACCTTGCAAGGATTCAGAGTAATTTGTACTGAACTGGCTTAATAACTTAAGAGAAGAAAATTTCATGGCTAGTTGTAAGGAGGTCTAGATAGAGGTAGCAGTGCCTCGTATTTTAATCTACAGATCTTTAGAATAAAGGCAGGGTTCTCAATGCAGATACTTATTGTTCCCTCATTTCAGATCACATGGTACATCAGCAGATTTATTTCTGTTTATAGAAATAAGCATCATAAACACCTTCTCTTTTCTGAGTAGAAGAAAGAGCACACTGGTAGTGGAAAAAAGTTCTTTGCCTTGCAAAGAACATTGCAAACAGCTTAGACATGATAGCTGTGTTTTGTGCATGCACTGAGTATTTAGGCAGGCAAATACCTCAAAGCGTACTGTGAATTATCACATTCAACCTCTTGAAAACTTGCATGGAAAGCTGATTGGCCTATACACAGTGAGGTTTGTTCTGTTCATTATGGGTTGAGTAATAAATACACAATTTTTTTGCAAGGTACTTTCTCAGAAAACTCTTCTTCAGTTTCATCTCTCAAATTAGAAAGGATTCCATCAGGATGGATCTACATGTGATTATTTACTATTGGACAGAAATCCCTTTTGCCCCAGTCGTCCAAACACCTTCTACAAAACATCCTACATTTGTTCTGATACTGCAGAAGACCTGATGAGTGTAATCTCAGGGTTTTGTTACTTTTTTGCCCGCTCTGCCCTCCATCTGTTCTGACTACTACTATGTGGGCAAGCCAAACTTTCCTGGTAGAAATCTTACTAAAAAAAATATAGGAAAAAACCCCCCAAAACTGAAGAGCAAAAAACACTCTTGCAAGGTATTTGTTTTTAAAAGAAAATTCATTTCTGGACAAAAAGCCTAAGTATTTCACTACCTTAGTGTTAAACATAGAGCACAGAGGTTCAGGGAAAGGGCACTAAGGTTTTAATACACCACTTCTTGAAAGATTCTTCTCAACTTGCTGAAAAAATTCACTAATCTAAATCCATTTAATCTGTAATACACTATCTTGGTACCAAATTTTTCTTTCTGCTGGCAGAGCTCTCCTACTAAAGGCTTTAAAATATATTTACAGAAATAAATTTGCCTTTAAGTTCTGAGAATCCCAAAACTGCTAAGCACATTGCTATTCTTCCTTTAAAATTTGATGGCTAGACACTCTCAAGAGCATGATTGTAATTCTTACACAGCATTTTGAAACCAGCAGGCAGTATTAAAAAAAGAAACAAAACCAAATAATACCATATTCTAAGCCACCATACAGTTGTGTGAGTTGGTCAGCTGGCTATAGTTACCAGTCCTGCTAATGTGCAGCTTTTAACTCATTTTTCTTCCTGTAACATTACTGACTTTACAGTGTCTATCACTATTCCCCCCGCTTACACCCAAAACATTTCTACTGTGGACTAAAATCAATTTTTTTCAATCACTAATTTCTACAGCCAGTTCTTCATTCCAGTTCCGTATGACTTCAACACCCTATTGCCCCCATTATTTGTAGATGCTTGGACCCCTACAACTTTTATACAGAAACATCCTTTTCACTCCTGTGTTCTCTAGCACCTAGAAAACCAGCAGTTTGTTTTAGAGATTAGATCTGCAGAGACTTGTCCTCATTCTTCAATGTACTTTCTCCTCACGACTTCATTTAGCTACAACCACCTGTAAGACGATCAAGTTTCTTGGATTGCACTGGTTACCTTGAGAGTGTTGAGCAGGAGAGACACCTGCTGATTTCCCTACTAAAAATCTTTCTTTTGCTTCTGTTTTATGATTTCTCTTCCAGTTTTCTATCAGATGTACACAGTGTTGCTTTTAGTTAATTTAGGTAAAACGTGTTGACACAGTCCTTGGAACCTGTATTTTGGGGCTTGAAAAATATATCCATTCCACAGATAATAACAGGTTGTTAGCTTGTTATGGACAAAGAAAACTGGGACAGCTGTTTTGAAGGGAGAAGTATCATATGTTATTATACATAATTATGCAGTATTTATATGTTATTATACATAATTATGCAGTAAACTCTTGATTATTTGTCATTGGCTCATTAATGAGGGGATTAACCAACACTCACTTCAGGTATCAGTTACTGAGTAACAGAAAAATACATAGTCCTTGAATAAGCCTAGTGCTGTTAAAAGCTGTTCTGGTTTTTTACAGAAAATGTATCTGCAGGCTTTTTGAAGTGAATGTACTAAATATGCTTGGGTAGTTTAATTTACATATGTTTTATAACGACCTTTTTTTCCTTTAACATCTGCATTATCCTACTCTGCCATTACTCCACGCAGCTGAAACCAAACACACTTGCAGTTTTGCTAGAAAATACACACAGCTGTAATAAGAATAAAAAAAGGACAGAATCAAAACTTGATGTCTGTATTTATATAATTAGGTTGTACTTAGCATAAATTGTTTGACATACACCTTGAAAGAAATAAGATATAACCCCCAAACATGTGTTTTCTTCTTAATCCTGTCAGGTGTGATGCACTTATGCATCCTACAAGCACTAATATATTCTGAACTGGGATTTGACACGCAAAATAATTTTTAGCCTCTCTTGGTTTGGAAAGACATGACGTGATAATACACTAATACTCACATGAATGCTAGGTAAGACAATGCCTTTTCCAGTATTTTTGGTTTGGAGGCTTTTCCTTAGCCCCTAGTTGCACTAATAATACCGAATTTAAATGTATTTTCATTTTATCTAATGGAAACTGCATAACCTCGTGAAGAAGCATGCAGGCATTTCTGTGTTTCTACTATCCAATTTTATGAGCAGCTCTGCATACTTTTCTGCATTGATGAAGTTACCCAGGCTGCAAAAAGGATCACCAAGAAGAACTAAAGAGACTCCTGAATTATGTATAAAAAATTAGCCTAACAGTTACCTAAACCATTCTCATCATTACACAGCTAACTGCATGTACAAAATGCGTATCAACATATGTTGCAGGCAGAGAGTCCCTTTTTTTTTTATAGCTCACAAAAGAACACATTTCTGGCTTATAACTACTCCACTGTTTAACTTAAAATCAGGGATTCTTTTTATCTTCTAAATGGACAAGATCAAAGACAATTTTGAAAAGTGTAAATCTGAGACTGAAGAAAATTAAAGCATGAAGGAACATTGGCCTTATGCCTTTCAAATGGCACCTACTTTCTATTTATCCAACATTTTACATTTGTCCCCACTAAAATAAATAGACACACCTACACACATACTTATAAAGCATTTCTTTTTAAATAGAAATAAACTAAAGGTCCTGCCCAGATAGAATTCCATGCATCTAGAATCTATAGGTCCCCTACTGGCAACTGCAGAAAGAATGACTTAGGATGTACATTAGTCCAGAAGCCAAAAACAGAACCCCTCCTTCAAAACAGCACTACAACCACCTCAACACCATGCTGCCCACATCTGACTGTGCTGAGAAGAGACTCCCTCTCAGAACTCCCGTCTTTATCCCTGAGAAAAGTATGTGCACAAACAGGGTGGCTGCATATCAGTGGTTTCTTCTTTGCTGAATTTGTTTTCTTCTGCTATTATTAAAATAAGCAAAATCACCTCTCCCCTGACATCTGAAAAGGGCTTTCTAATATCTGTAAGATCCATTCACCAGCTGCTACTCATGTAACAAAAATAAATACCCAGTCATATTACTATTTTTATTTCTTGTACGGTCCACTCTCCCTCCTTCCTCTCAACTGAATATGCACAAGCATTTAAAGATTTAGGATTGCATTACTGGTTATCACCTTAAAAGAAGGACAGGTATCAGCCGAAAGGAGAAACAAAGATCCAGGTAAAACAAACAACAGCGCATGCCTATTGCTCTTTCCTTTGGCAGCTGAAAAAAATTTAATTTCACAATAACCTTTCAGTAGACACATGGCTTCTCCTACAGGCTTCAAACCAGAGAGCTTCCATTAAACGATATTATGAAGACTTGGGTTTTAATAAAGATTTCCTTATTTTCTTCCTTATAGTCTACTTTTCACAAAATTTATCCTGTTCCCTGCCACTAGGAACCCACTGCAGAACAACTTTTCTTTTTTCAGTGATGTGTTGTACTTGCAAATAACCACCCTTCCCATTTATGAAATCTGTGGTTCTTATTGCAGGCAACCCATGTTGATTAGAAAATAAAATATTTCTGCTGCTGAGGGACAAGGGAATAATGTGGGCACATAAACCATACTTTGTGTACTGTTCTTCTCATTTTAGTTTTAAATAAATATAATAAAAGCCCAAAACATACTCACCTGTTTTGTTTATATCAAGCTCTGATAACTTTAAGGCTAGTTCACTAGAGTTCCCACCGGGAGAGGACACAAGGATGTCATGTAACGCATTTCTTCTACCTGTTCTTCCTGAAGCAATAAAGTCTGCATATGTAGATTCCACATCAGTCATTGCTAACAAATATCCACATAGCAGTACCTGGATGGGAGGAAAAAAAGAAAAACAAAAACCACCACTTAGACTACCAGAAAAACAGAGGACTTTATGGATTAGGAATATAACTGGAAGGAATATAACTGGAAGGAATATAACTGGAAGGTTCCCATTGTGGAATAGATAAATCTTCTTTTACTGGTTAGCCAGTCTCAAAATTTGGAGAAATTAGAGAAGAAACAGAGAAACAAGAAAAAACACTTGTGTGTATTTTATGCCATCTGTATTCAACAGTATTTTAACCAATTTCATTTTCCATGCTTCATAAAGTGATAGTGAGTACTTTATAAAAGCAATGACCTCAGCAACATAATTTCTTTATAGAGTTGTCTCTGCTTTTAATATTAGCTGGGATGTAGGAGGTAGGTAGGGGGTGGAACAAAGTTCTTTTCTACAAAAAGCAGAGTGTAACGAGTAAGAAAGTACAAATCGATAATGCTTTTGCATGCAGAACCCTGTGCTCATACACAGACACAGTTATGTTTAGTGTATTTTCTTTTCTGTTAGTATTAGTTTTGGCATTGTATACAGTCCTCTTCAGGCTCAACTAATTTATTTTGGTGTGATAGTTTCCCTAAAGCAAATGCCTTACCATCATGCTTCTGAAATGACTGCAGACCAGAGCAAGCAGAATTGCTAAACTATAATGCAGAGGTTTGAAAGCAGTGCTCTGTAAGCTAGGTATAAACTCAGAACTTCTTTTCCTTAGAAAACAATTATTTCTTATGTCATTATGAAATAATGTGATGATATGCATTAATGCAAGATCTGACAAAGATACAAGGAATACAAGATAGTATTTCAATCTCAGTAAGAAAAAGATTTGCATCCCTGCTGCAATACATGCTATAGATCCAAGCTATTGGAATTTTATTTTCTTAATTTATAAAATGTTAAAGGGTATGGGGAGGAGCACCTTCTCTTGCTGATCACATTGCTTTTACTGTAGTTTCACGTGTACATTTCTAAGGTTTCCTGCAAAATGCTAGGCAACCATGCTTTCCTCATGTTTTATGTTTCCATGTCATAGGGGAATCAGGGAAGCTTTCTTCTAGAGGAGTACTCCAAAGAAAAGAAATGCTACAGAACTACTAAACCAAAGCAGCACCCCCACAGCTTTATGCTTCCTTCATTTCTAAGCAGAATTTCTCTGGTTTTGCCCACTGCAGACAGAGGACATGGCCATACAGGCAGCAACTCACAGCTGCCTACAGAGAGAAGCTTTAACTGTTATTACTAAAGTAGCCAAAACTTCACATTTGCATAGAGTGCAAGAATCTTTTTAATCAGTTCCTACTGCAGCTGCTGGACACAAGCAGCTCTTGAAGTCATCACAAACATTAACGGCAGCAAAAGGTTCATCTTTTTCTCTTCAAATAAATCAAAAAACCCCTCATTTTTTATAAACACTTATTTTAAAAATAGATACAAAAAAGACAACAGCCAATCCTTCTCCACCCTCACTTCTGAATAACTTTACAAACCCTGTTCACTCTTCATCTTCATCCCCATTCCTCACCTCCCCAGATTCAGTCAGCTATATGAGGGTGTACATATAATGTGTCTGAGAAGCCAAGAAAAGGGTTCTACACCATATTTTATTTAGTCTAAATATAACTATATCAAGTATCATTGCAAGACTGACTGACTTGAAAAGAAGTTCACTGCTATCAAACTGTGGTGTCCCATGCCAAACACTCAATGGCTGACAGGCTAATTTTACGCTTATGAACAGCCACGATAAAACAGGAAACTGCTTAAAAAACCCAAACCAACAAAGCAACAAAAACCCCAAAAAACCAACAACCAAAAGAAAACCACCCCAACCCACAAAACCTAACACCACCACCAAGGGAGGGAAAAGAGGTCAGCATTGACTAAAAGCCTGCCTGACACACATAAAATAGCACAGTGCCTCTGTTTAATAACAAAAGCTTTTATGAGAATGAGACCATGTGCACTTCTTCCAGTGAACTGCGCTCTTACTGAAACACTGCAAGAATATTGAAGCAAGTGAAAAGTCTACCATTTGTTCTTTGCCCAAGGTGCACACACTGCAACGCCAAATATATCAACCATGTAGTAATGCAGCATGTCACTTGCAAAGGTGAAGGGAAACAAGAAGGACAGTTTTTATAAGAAAACAGCATAAGTTTTCAGACTTATCTGACCCATTCACTAAATAGCATTCACCAAAATCAGAGACTAAAAGATTTTAAGCAGAATTCACTTATATTTGTTCATGCTTTTTATTGCAACTGACTTCTAGAAAAGGAAGTGCAAACCATGAAAGCAATCAATATACAGGCTTGGATTCATATTAGTATAGACTAGTCCAAACTCACCATAGCTATCACCCCCATGAAGACATTCATTTATTTTTAGCACAGCAAAAACCACCACAGAGTTGTTTTCTTTTCTTCTTTGAAAAGTGCATATGATTGCATCAGGCCCAGAATAATCAGAGAAGACTGTGACTGAGGTGGAACAAGGTGCAGGGCTGCAAGACTTGCAAAATAATCCAGGTTCTACTCCATGAGCAGTTCCCTGGATATACAAACTACACTCCACAGAATATGCTTCTGTAAGATTATACTGCTCTTGAAACATTCCATAAAAAATGGAGAACAGCAAGGGAAATCTCAAGCTTATTTAGTCTTAGCTATGAAACAAGCTATAAAGCCATAGAAAAATGTGCTTGTAGAGAACTTGTTTTTAAATGTTCATTTTCTGTATGCTCAATATGGGATTACTAACAACATTCTGATCAAAAAAGAATGTTATCAAACATACATTTATGACACTTCCAAATTTTCCTGTCTGTGTCTCCTCCTAAATATCAAATACCATTCTGTTTTGTATTGGCATTATCTTGAGACATTACTGCATAAATATGGAACTCCACTGACATCACCCAAGAGCTCCCCTTCCAATGAATGGCTCAGTGCCCAGCAGTTTGTACTTATTCACTGAACCAGTCATTAAGGAATTAACATTCACTTCAAAAAAATCTTTTTTCCCCCCTTCAGTCTCTGTGGAAGGAGCAGAATTTGCTAATAACTCTGTGAAATATAATCTGAATTTCCTAAATAATTGCACTAACAGGTACTCCTGCATTAAAGATTGTGGTCACAGTCCCTCTACTTCTACTAATTTAATTTTTTCAAAACACTGCAAAACCAGTACTCTGCTATGTGGTATTTAACTGAAACAAGAGGGCTGCAAACCTCATTGCTACTGCCAACTGAACCAGCAAACTGAAGAAAGAAGCTCTGAGAGAATAAGGATTAATGAAACCTGCTGTTGCAAGATTGGATTCCTTGGTAACTGATAAAATACTATCCCACCAGAAATCTCCCCCAGCTGTGCTTTACCTTTCCTCCCATGTAGAGTCACTATGCCAGATAATGGGTTAGAGTTTGCATTACAGCCCAGGGGATTTTCATACAGCATATTTCATCTCAGATTCTTAGTTTCATAAACTTCTAGAGATGTGGGTATCTTAGACTTCTGTCTCTTTCCCTTCCCAACTCCTTCCTCACAAAAAGTTTAGCTGAAAATTATTTGTAAGTACTTGAAGAATTACAGAGGATGAGAATGGCAGATAGGCACAGTTGTTACCTTGGATTTTAGCCAGTACATCAAGACATGCCTGTATTGGTAATGAATATACCATACTGAACATAATGGGTAGAGTAAGTATCCAAGGAATGCAGAAGGAGAAAAGAAGGATACCAAGGATAGGTTCAACAAGGGAAGGTGCTGGGTCCTGAACCTGCAGCAGAACAACATCATGCAATGCTACAGGCTGGAGGAAAAGAGGCTGGAAAGCTGCTCAGTGGAAAAGGACCTGGGGGTGCTGGTCAATAGCTACTGAACATCCAGAGTGTGCCCAGGTGGCCAAGAAGGCCAATGGCATCCTAGCCTGGATCAGAAATACGGTAGCCAGCAGGATCAGGGCAGTGATTGTCACCCTGTACTCAGTGGTATGGCTGCACCCAAATCCTCTGTTCAGTTTTGGGCCCCTCATGGCAAGGACATTGAGGTGCTGGAGCATGTCCAGAGATGAGCAATGGAGCTGGGGAAGAGTCTGGAGCACAAGTCCTGTGAGGAGTGGCTGAGGGAGCTGGGCATGTTTATCCTGCAGAAAAGGAGGCTCAGGGGGGACCTTATCACTCTAAACTGCCTGAAAGGAGGCTGTAGCCAGGTGGGGGTCAGTCTCTTCTCCCAAGTAACAAGTGACAAGATGAGAGGAAATGTCTCAACTTACACCAGGAGCTGTTTAGATTGGATGTTAGGAATACTTTTTTCACTGAAAGGGTGGTCAGGCATTGGAACAGGCTGCCCAGGGAACTGGTCAATCACCATCCGTGGAAATTTCCAAAAGACTTATAGATGTGGAACTTAGGGCCATGCTTTAGTGGTGAATGTGGTGATGTTTAGTTAATGGTTCTACCTGATGATCTTAGAGGTCTTTTCCAACCTTAATGATTCTATGATGAGAACAGCATAACTTAACAGATACAGAAAGAATCAGTATTTGTGTTTTCAGAAATTTACCAGAATACTCCTTTAACTCCATAATCCAAATTATGTTAAATTTTCCATTTCCACACTATATATAGCAAATGTTATGCCACAAGGTTCTGAAGATGACTGTCAAATCTCTGTAATTGAAAAAAAAAATCCTAAGAAGTTACTGATGAGTTCGCAAATGCAATCCAAATTTGACTGTGTTCCATAATCAATCAGTGAAATCCAGTACTACACAGTGCCACTGTTCTCAAGGGTTTGGGAGGAAAAGTACAGAAATCATGTGGTATACCAGCATGACTTAAAAATCAGTGTCTCTGCTTATGGGCTAGAGGCAGCTGGGGTTGTTGGATTTAGTCTGTTTAAGGGACCAGATACCGAAAAGAAGCCCAAGTGAATTTGAAGTACCTCTGCTAATTAGTATTCATGATTATTTTAAAAGGAAGACAGAACAAGAGCGGGCACTTGACATACATATGGCTTGTCCATGAATTTGGCACACGCTGCTGGAGAGCACCAGAGAGCTGCCATTTTCTTGGCAAAGCTGCAGTGTAAGGCTAAGAGGTACAATCCTTCAATATATACTCCCGCTCTTTCTCCAACTATGCTTAATGGCAGCATCAAATAAGAGATTTTCAAATAAAACTCTCCCAGGCTTTGGCTGCTGAATGTTGTATCACGATCAGCACATTATTTAAATGTAATTATCTATATTCAGCTTTCACAAGGGAACAAAAAAAAAAAAAAAGAAAAAGAGAATTTGTCATTTAATAGCGTGTCTGATTTAGAGAAGGTGTATAATTATGCTTTTAAAATAAATTTTGGTTCCAAATCTAGCCTTAACTTAGAGACAGGGCTACAGGGCTCTTTCCAGTGAGGATATAGATCTATTCCACAGCAACCTGTACCTAGATTTAGGCATGGTCTTCTACGTTGAAAGCAAAACCAGAGGAACAATTTAACAAATAGCATTTTTCTTCCGCAGAGATTGTATCTATTGTGTTATACCATAGTGTGCTTTTGCACAGATACAGATGAACAGGAAAATAGCATTAACTCTAGAAAGCCAGTTAAAGAAAATATTAATAACAATGCAAGATACCAAGCTGGGCAGTATTTTAATCTGCACTTTGAAAATCCCTCATGTAGTTTTTTCTGTCTGATGTTTCTGGAGTGACCAGCTCCATAAAATAGTAATGCAGAACAGGTCACTTACCTTTGACAATTAGCATACTTTTAGGGTTCACATTCTACACGTAGCAATCCTAGTACTACTAAGATCTTAAAAGAAATTAGTGGGCAATTCAACTGGTCAAACAATGAAACAGAACAAAGAAAATTACCACCTGAGATTTTCTTCAGAAGAAAACTAAGCTTGTTTAAATCTGCATTTTAAAAGCACTATGAAGTTAGATATCCTTCAGCTCACAACCTATACAAAAAAATCATTCACAAAGACAGCTAATAGGTTTTCCTTCTATGTTATCTAAGCTGCAGTTTTCCTAAAGAGATCTACAGAACCAAAAGCCAAATAATTACAATTCTTACCATATCCTTGCTCAGGCAAACTTCATTATGCCCATGACCATAAGAATTTGGTCTCTCATCCACCACTTAATTTGCACTCACAAATTTAGTTTTGGATTCCACTGTTCCATAAAACTGGGCAGTGAAATAACAGCAGAAAATAATAAAAAAAAAAGCAAACATAACCAATGAAGCAATACTACAGAGACCTTGGTTCTTTGGAAAGATACAGTGCAGATGATTATTGATGGTTTGGGGCGTAATTAAAAAATAACAATAAATGTTTTGATATTTTGAAATTAGCATCCTATGGAAGAATTTAATCATAATATTTAAATATCCACATGGGGACACTACGTTAGGGAGCAGAAGAGGGTGACCTAGAATCTACCATCACTGTTCACTGCCCAACCTAAAAAGAATACTGACGGCAAGCAACATGTGTTTGTGAGAAAAGGCATCCACTGTTGTGTGACTTTTTACTTGCAATTTGTAAAGTCTTGGTTCGTGAAGGGAAGGAGTGAGTTACAGCACCACTTTTCAGCACGCTCTGATACTCTCTATGAACAGCTAAATCAATTGCAAGCACCTCATAATCATAGAGATAGATAAGGGCCTCAAGCCAGATGAGAGCATTTTAGCTCCTCACCTGACACACATCTGCTGAGCATCCTCAAATCTATCTGAGATGTAGGGAGGTCAATGTTTTAAGGTTCTGGGAGGATGAGACCAGGTATGCAGCACCTTAGAATGGTGTGTTGCTTCAAGGAGCACAGGTATGACACTATACTGAACAAATACAGTGTTAAAATATAGTCAGAAGGACTGGTTTCAGCCTTTGGAGAAAGACTGTTTATTGGGGTCTTTATACGGCAATCCAGAAGCACTCATAGAACAGGGAGATGGAATAAGCCCATGAAGACTGTGACACAAAAGCCACCCCTCAGCAAGAAAAACGGGCTCTTCCTCAACTGCTGGGTTACTGGAAAAGACCAGTCTTGAGAATTCATAACTGACTGGCAGCTTGGAAATGCTCTGCGCAGAAAAGACAAGACTTGCTGCAGAAACGTGAAGCTGGTGTCTGCTTAGCATCAGGATGTTTAGTAGAGGGGATGGAGATTAGGGGGGAGGGAAATTTGTGTGGGCTTTGCTCATGAAGCTCTGTATCTTCCTAACCTTGCCTTTAATTCAGGGTTCATGCTATAATCAAGTTTATTCTCTCAGACACTGCTGTCAGTAGTGCCAGCATTCACAGCCAGTGATTTAAAGGTATTGATCAATACAGGTGTCATTAGCTGAGACTGTGCCTTAGAGAACTTGATATAAGCACTGTAGTGACTGTTTTTGTAACAGCCATGTCTCCTTTAGTCATTGCTACATACAACAGCCCGTATACGGCTTCATGGGGAAAAAACCCCAAAACACTGAAGTCATGATCAGTGACCTGCAAATATTTTGGGCCAAATTGCTGTGAGCCACTGTTCTCCTTACAGACAACTTTCCACTAAAAAAAATATACAGGGTTAGCAAACTTTTAACTGAAGGTCTGATAGCAAAACAGTTCTGTGAATTACCTGCAGACCAGTTTGAGCCTTCCAAACAACCAATGATACATAGGCAATAATGGGGAAGCCACTCAGATAAAGGGTTTTCTATGGAACAGATTTTCAGGTTTTGGCAGAAGTTTAATGCTATGGAAGGGGCTAAGAATGAGATCTATTACACCATGAGAACTGCTTATGTTCAGCCTTGAGCAAAGAAGGTTTTAGGGGAGACCCTTATCACCATCTTTCAGTATCTAAAGGGTGGCTAGAATGAGAATGGAGACTCCCTTTTTACAAGGAGTCACATGGAAAAGATGAGGGGTGATGGTTACAAATTACTACTTGAGAGATTCCAATTGGACACAAGAGGAACATGACTCACAATTAGAACATTCATCCGTTGGAATAATCTCTCCAGGCAAGTGGTGGATTCCTTAGTATTGGACACTTTACAAGATTCAGCTGAACAGGGTGCTGGGCCATCTTGTCTAGAGGTGCTTTTGCCAAGAGAGGTTAGACTAGATGACCCTTGAGGTCCCTTTCTAACGTGGTATCTTATGATTCCTCGATTCCTGCTCTAGAGGACCTAAAAGGATTCTGGTCCATTGAATTTTCTAATTCAGCATCCATAAAATGCTTATCATGTAAGATCTATTTCCCTCACTATCTTTTTTTATTTTTTAGTTTGCAGTTATACATCTTGCTAGATATTACTTTACTAGTACTACGGCCCAAAAAAACCAACCCGACAAAACCCTCAAAAACCCCCCCCAGTCCTGCCCCTCCCCACGAGAAGACTCCATTCTCATCAAAAGGAGAAAACAACCAAAAACACCAACAAACAAGAAGTGGTACACAGATCGTATGCAGTACATTGTGGCGCATTTTCCATTTGGGAACCAGCTGTGTTTTCCAAAAAATAGCTCCATGGTGCAAGGCAGCCTCCATTTCTTTACAAGGGCTCAAATACTCAACTGAACTATAGCTTTGAATGGCTAAACATCCCTCAGTAATTCATTATAGTTGTTGCAATTCCTAACAGCAAACCATGAAACTAACATGAAGATTCATGCTCTTTGTTACAAGCCAAGAAATGTAGCCCATATCTTCTACATAAACATATGCCCAGTCTGACAAAATACACAGCTTTTTTATGCAAAGGGTAAGAGCTTGCTCTTCATTGTTTTAAAATATCGATAAAGGTAATGGTTAGCAAGAAGATATTAGCTAGCACTGCCAGGACTTATCTATGCATGTGGTGGGCTAGAGGAATATGATTGCATTATAAAAACACAATATGGATGTTTCAGATTTCAGGTGGGGAGGTACCATCCAGAAAGGGTAATCTGTCTGCAGAACAAGACCAGAGAGGAAGAAAAAGCACATGGAGATGGGGAGGAAGCAGCAATTGCCTTAGATAATGCAAGAGTTCAGTTAGAGAAACCAATTTACAACCAAAAAGGAAGACAGTGGCGGACTCTTCCAGCTGCTCTACCAAAAAGCTCCCAGTGGGCTAACTTGACTCAAGGACTTCACACAGGGCCACTGATTTAAATGCAGGGCAAGGCTCCTCCACTGCAATGGGTTGCTCCCATTCCCAAGTTAACTAAAGTTTGCATTTTGTGATGTTCTGCATTCTGTCAATTTGACTGATATGTTTACAGCATCTACAACAGCCGTTTGCAGGTAACAAAAGCCTTTGAAAGGGAAAGCATGCAGTTAGAACAGCAAAAAGAAAATATCTAGATAACAGTATCATGACAGCATTTATAACTTAGCATTTATAACAGGAGGATGCACCAGCATTTTCATAAGGTTTCTTCCTGACCTATTTGCTAGGATTCTTCAATGTTTCAGTACAGTGTGTATGTAGTCCGGCTATCAAATATTCAAGACATCTAAATGCACCACAGTTTAGCTGTCCTTAAATTCTTCCCTATTATTAAAACAAACAACTGTCCCCCCTCCAAGGCACTTTCCTCAAATCTTTAGGACAATGTAAGCTACTAAACAGAAGCAACATTTGTTGCATTACATATCTTTTCAGCAGTTTCTGGAGAAGTAGCTCAACTGTTTGCATGTGATTACCTTTTCAAATCATGCAGTCATGACTCATCATGAAAGAATGTGTTGCAGCATCCAGAACAGAAGAGCTTGAGCTTATTACTGTTTCTTCTTGGACAGTGGCAAACACTGTACTGAAAGGAAAGGATTTGCCTTTTTTTGATAGCAGGATCAATCAAAACCATATATTTCTAATTATTAAATATTGGTTCCTATTTGCTTTTAATAAAACCAATTACCTCTCACAAAAATAAAACTGCTATAGTACAATATGCTTCTGTTAAGATCTCACATTTCATGTGCAAGCTTGGAGTTTCCAAAAATACTAACAATGACATCACATTTTTCAGTATTTGCAGAGATAAATACCACTGGGCTCGCCTGAAGACCTGTGAACATGAGACATCTAAAGTATATTTGCAATGCCTGGCACAGACAAAAAAATGGATGGAAAAGGCAATTTCTAAAATACTGATTAATGTATTGTGGCACAAAGACGTTCACATTCCTGGTTTATCTGGTCGGCTTTTTGGTTTGTTAATAACAAATTGCCTTTTCCATCCTTTTTTTTTCTGTGGCAGGCATTTAAAACCTACTTTACATTTGAATTAGTTTTCTCAGCCATTAGACACTCTGCCTTTTAATTACTATCTAGAAGCTACAAAAAACCCCACACAATTTGGCTAACAGCCTTTCAGGTTTTTTAACTTAAAAGCAGTTCAATTTATTATAACTCACAAAATAAATTCACATTTTATACTGTGTATCATTTCACTTTGGTTTCTCCTATTCTCAGGCTTACATTTTTCAAGGTTTCCATCATTTTTGCATTCTGTTCCCATGTGTACACTGACTACTTTAGAGACTAAGGACTGCCTGGCTCTGTTGCTATGCAACAGCATAGCCTACTTAGGGCTTCCTGAAATAATTGTCTCAAATGTGCTTTTTTTAGACTTGTTTCCAGCAGGAATACTTTACAGATTCTTTATAATGGACCACTGATATTACCACAGTGTTAGATAGTGATCACCTGGGAAGTATTGGTAGCTACCTAAGATTAAAAAAAATGATGTTACTGCTTGCAAAATTCCAGACATACCTGCTGCATTTTCACAGGGAGGTAAATATCACAAATATTCTTATATTTTTGCCAGATGTTATTCCTGTGTATGAGAGCCACATATTATCAGAGGAAAAAAATATTCTTAATCGTTGTTTGTTTCACTCTATTTCATTCAACAGAAAAGTTCTCTATTTAGAGTATGTAACCACTCAGGAAAAATGAACCCTCTTTATATAAAGTCTATTATAAATTTAATCACCTTAACAGAATGAACACATATGCAAATATTCTTTATTGCCATTCATTATCAAATAAGTTGATTTTAGAATTCTTTAGGACAAGGTTCCAAATTTTTAAAATCACACTACAGATACCACAAACTGGATATGTATTTGCTTTCTGAGGTATCTTCAAGCAGCCCCTGAGAAACTGTCCTGTGAAACCTTCAATCTTTCCAGCCTTCAACAGCATTTTTCTTTTTACAACCTTCCTAGTGCTGCTGCTTCAAGAGCGGAACAATAATGTTTTGTTTTCTTATAGCTGGGGTCATTGGGAATCTTAAGCTAATTAATCTCTGTAAAAATACATACAGCAATATAAACACAAGTCTCTTAATCAAGCATTGATTAATTCCAGAAGGCCAAATGCCCTACAATGCACCAGGCTGAGGGATCAAAGGAAGGAGGTCTAACAGTACAGAATATTTTAATGAAAGGAAATATTTTACCTCTTATTGTTTTCTCTGTCTTGTTCACCTTAGCATGTTCAGCAGCAGTTGCATCTACAGAGAGCAATGTGTCAGTCCAGAATTGAGGTAAAGAGAAAGATGTTTGTCAGAGCCAGAGAAAATAAGAGCAAGGTTTAAATTAAGGTCCCTGCAGAGGCAAGTCTACCTGCAATCTTTTAAAGGAAGAGGGAGAAGAGAGCAGTAATTTCATACTGTTTGCAAGTCTTAAAGATGACTTTTTCTTAAATGGAGTGGACTGTGCTAGGCTTCTCAAAACCAAATGCAGGAGGTGGCTTAAAGGGGTAATTTTCCACATTCATATGCATAACCACATACATGCATAATAGCCAAGCTATCCAAGAATATGATTCAGCAAGGTTTAGTGAGTGGGACTCTCATGCACTTCAAGTCTCTATTCTTTAAACCACATAAGCAGTACAGCTCAGACTCAAACCTGTAACAGTATTGTTTTGAAAGCAAAGAGATCAAGTTCTGAAGAGCAGTAACACTTGGAAGGATCAACAACCAGTTTGAAACCTCAAAAACGACCCAGAGTCAGGTGAAGGAGAAGAAAGCATTAATAAACAACTCTTTATCATGGTGAGATTGGTTATTATGTGCTATATGTGTTATTATGTGTTATTTGTATTTTATACTTTGCAGTATTTATGGGCATTTGGAAGACAGGCCAAATAATTTCTAACCTAGCCAGAAGAAGTCCCTTATATTTGCTACAATATGCTTGAAGATAGGAACCTTATCAACCTCTTTTGCACGTCCACATTTAAAAAATAATCTAATTAAGCAGAGGAAAAAAGCAAAACAAACAACAACTCTCTTGATAAAAAATCCTTTGTCACGTAGAAACATTTTGTACACTTTGTATTGAGAATTACGCACTATAGAGTACTTTCCTGACAAGTTTCCATGTGTTGGAACTAGACGGAAACTAAAAAAAAAAAAAAAGAAAGTGCTGCATTACACATTCTGTCCATGATACTCAGATTTAAGATGCATTTCTAGATGCAAATCCAGGTACCCTGACAAACACAATACCCAACCACAACTGAGTAGCATACAAGTTCTGCAAACCACAGCTACTTAAAATCACTGTTAGTAAGCTTTGAATCTGATGGTCAAATATTTCTCTTTGCTCCAATTTCAAGTGAAATTAAAGCTCAAATACTTAACTCATATTCCTCTAATGTCCCAATTCTTCATCTACAAAAAGAAACTGCCAAATGGAGGTAACATTTTGGGCAATTTACAAGCCAGCAATGGAAGCATATAAATGAAATAGAATTTTCTGGACTCTCACAAAGCTCATTGATTTCAGCCAACCCTAACAAATTGCTCAATCACTTTAAAAGATGGCCTATTAAAACCCACATACAGTAGACATTTTATATTCATGCCAAGAAAAGTTATCCAAACAAACACATATTTCCTGCAGCTCAAGTTCTTAATTCTACCTTGCAACTCTCCCTTTCGCAGAAGTTGCTGAGCACTAAGAAATGTTAGAAAAGCCTAAGAAGAATCTGAACATACAGTTCTTGCCATATGCATAAACTCAATAAAATACAATAATGTGTAAGCCATGTTTTCTGGATATGAGCATATGCACACAGGAGAACTTACAGAAACCCTCACAAAATTCCTGAGAGGAATTAATGTTGTTAGACTACACAAATCCATCTGTATTTGAATAGCTTACCCGAGCTTCGAGGCCATGCAAATCACAGATTCCCTCCTTTTTACTACCTGCTGGTGGATAATGAAAGGAAGTACCAGCTGTCTGCTTACAGTAAGAATGTATATGTGGGCAGAATATTTCTTAAGACTTCCACTTCTTAAATCCTGGCACAGAGAAAAACCTCTCAAGAATAAGAATCACCCACAGATGTGAGTTCCTGGATACCATGTTCCCCATAAAAGGCAAGCTGCAGGTACAAATTCAGAGGAAGAAGGTAAAAATATAAAAAAGTGCTGCTCAAAATCTGAAGTAATGAAACCCGCATCTCATAGTCACTAAGGAAGAGCATTGTTCAAGTAAAAGGTAAACTTTAGCAATGCAGACAATAAAATAATTAAGTAATTAGGAGCCATTGCAAAGACATATGGGCAGAGCACAGTAAGAAAGTGCATGAAAACAAACCCAAATGGACTCTCAGACTGAGCAAGAAGAAAATCAACTTGAAATGTCTCCTGACAGAGATGAGACTTATTTTATTTTTATTTATTTTATAGCTGTCATTCCTCCTGGCAAAAATCTTGGGATGCTGATCTGTAAGCCTCTATCCCATCCCAAGTACCATTGTCCACCTTTATACCTAGAAAAACATAAAGGACCATAACACCTGAGAAAAGTGGTAGAAATCAGTAAGGTTCCTATGCAACAGTTTGAGTGTTCAGGGTTAGAGAACTTTGAACGTGGCTTTATCTACTCATGTAAATATATGTATGTATACCTGCAGAGGTGGGTATCATTAATTATTCACTTCATCTGCATAACTACTTTCATCTAGACATATTTAGCAGTAGACTCTGTAAGCTTAGTAGATTTCCTATAAGCTGTAAGAGAACTGCCTTCATCCCAAACCTTTGTCTGTTTATTTTTGAAATAATTAGTTTTAAAGAATCCCTTGTAGGTTGACCTTGGCTGATGTTCACTCTGCTCTCTCATTCCCCCTCAACAGGACAAGGGAGATGATGGTAAGATGAAAGAACCAGTGGGCTGAGATAAAAACAGGGAGACATTGTAGTAATTATCAGCACTAGCAAAACAGATTAGACTTGGGGAAAACTAACTTACTCCCAGTTAAAATAGGTTTGGATAGTGAGAAACAAAGACAAGTTAAAACAACACCTTTCCTCCACATCAGTCCCCTACTCTCCCTCACCCTGCCTTTGCCCAGGCTCATCTTTACTTCTTTAGTTTCTATCCCATCACCCAGCAGCCCAAAGGGATGGGGAATGGGAATGTGCAGTCATATCTCTGCTGCTCCTTCCTCCTCACACTTTTCCCCTGCTCCTGCATTGGTCCTTCTCATGGGCTGTTCCCACAGGCTCCAGTGTGGGCTGGAGTTCTTTCAGGAAACACCTGGTGTGGCACACACTAGCAGGCAAATACCTACTCCTATACCTATTCCACTGTGGTCTCCTCCACGGGCTGCAGTGGAATCTCTGCTCCAGTGCCTGGAGCGACACCTCCACTTCTTCCTTTTCCTTCAACCTTTGTGTTCCCTGTGCTGTGTCTCACTACCTTTGTTTGTTGCTCCTCTACCTGTTTGTTTTGGTATTTTTATTTCCTTGCTTAAATATTTTCCCGGAGTTTTCCCAGAGACACCACTGTCCTGGCTGAGGGGCTCAGCTGTATCCTGCAGTAAATCCATGGAGCTGACTTGACCCTGGCCTTTCCTCACACAGGATGCCCCTAAAGCCACCTCGCTGCCGACACCTACCCAACAACAAAATTCGTATCTGTCAGAAGATACTCAGTGGCTATAAATGACCATAAGTACTTACTGTGCTTTCCAGCGTCTTCCCTAAACTCCACTAACTGCTGAGACTGCCCTCCTGTCACTTCACTTAAGACTTAGAAATCACAACCATGTGAGGCTCTCACCCCTGGTGTCTCAGAGCTGATAGGAGGCAGCCTCTTTCCAAGCAAAGGCTATGTGGATAAGCACGTTAACACCATGAGAGATGGACAGTAAGGCACTATTCTCTACTCACCAGCTTCTACCATCGCAGACCAAGGAAAACTCAGCACTCATGAGCACTGTAGCCGTGACTTTATTATAGACACCAGAATCAATGTGTTTTTCCCCAGGACTGTAGCCCTGTTTTACGTGAGAAAGGACAATTAATCTTTTCTGCTATTTTAAAGAATATTAATACAAGATTAGCGCTGCCATTTTTAGGTTTCTGTACCAAGAAAGGTAAAAGAGGAGTATACACCAGCTTTTCAAACTTACAGGCTACTTCCCAGAAAGCATTCACTACAGAAACTAAATTACAAGTTTTCTTCAAGATCACACCATATTATTCAATTGAACTAATGCCTCTCAGAAGAGCCAGAAGTGCCAAGAATGCAAACACACTGCAAGAGGTAACATGTTTGTTTGTGGGTCTACTCTAAGCATTGATTAGCTTGTTCATAAAGTAAACATTCTGAAAGAACAATAGGTAAAAAGAAAACACTTGCCCATATGCCAAGATTGGGTAAATAATTAGACTATATAGAGACTCATATTCTCAGTTTCAGGTGACCAACATGAGATATTACAAAGGACCTTATGCTTCAGAAATTAGTATGAACTAACCTTTGTAAAAGTATTTAGGATTAAGTAGTGAAATAAACTAGCAACTGCAAGCCCTCTTATCACTTCTGAAAATTTGACTTAATGTAACGTTGAAATTTAGGACACCACTCATGAAATTTGAAGATACAATGCAAATTTGAAGACCAAACATTGATGAAGGAAAACCCCACTTAGATTGCAGCTGACTTTTTAAAGTCAGACTTTAAAAAACATTAAGGGAAGAAATATGGGAGGCAGGAGAGAGAAGGCAAAGACATTTTTTTTCTACTCCTAACCAATTAATGCCCAAATTTTCTAACATGGCTATTTACAACTGGATTAAAAGCTTCACTGAGCATGTACTCCACAGGTAACCTTTAGGTAAGTAAATTCTAACTTTTAGTGCAATACATTTGAAATTTGCTATCTCAACCACCAAGAATTATCTTCTCTACCCTTCCCTTTAACAAAATTTTCCATTGCTACTACACAGTTTATACCTACAGCCTCTTCATGACCCAGCAGAAACACCGCCAGTATTTTCAAACAAATAGCACTGATATTTGCACAACAGATAACATTCCATATTTGTTTTCATCAGACTCCAATGAAATCAGAGCCAAGCTAAAAATGGAAAGACGATGTATCTTCAGTTCAGGAAAGCTTTTCAGCAGTCTGAATGAAATAACATTCTGATAAGACACATCTTAACTATACCATGCTCAGACTCAAAGTCTGTTTTAAATCTTTCTTCACAAAATGCTTCTACTCCCCCTAAGTAATTTGCTTGTTAACCCTTTGTCGGGAATATCTTTAAAGTATGATTTTCAGAACCAAACAAGATTTTCTCCCTCTTGTATTTTGCCACTTTTCTTGCTCAACACCCTATGAGGATTATTCAAACATTAGCACTCAAATATTAAAATCAATGAAATTTTTTAAAAATTATGTTATTAATTATGAAATATAAAAGTTTAAACATGTCTTGACATGTCTAATCTCCTTTCCACAGAGATATTTTTCATGATGTCATTACAGGATTAACACATTTGTAACCAGACAGCAGTCATCTACATGTGACAAGATGTTTTTTGGGAATCACTACAAATCTTTCAGCCATTTGACTCTTATGCCAAATGAAACAAACTTATCTGTAAAGTCAAATTTGATTATTGCCTGAAACTCCATATGTATCACATTATATAACATGATGATTCTTAGGTTCATTAAAGCTATTTTTCGTAAGTTCTCCTCTTGTTTGGCCTACTTCAGGATGCCATTTAAGGGACTTCAAAAATTAATGGGTTCAACAGAAAATAAAATCAAACTTAATCAAAATTTCCCCACAAAAAAACCCCCAACACAAACCTGAAGGATTTTTTTCCTTTTCTTAAAAAAGATACAACTGGACTGCTGAGAACATGTAAACAGATTCTCCAAGCCTGACAATCGAAAGAGGATATTTATATGAAGACAAGGATAAATTAAGTGCTACGCCATCCTCATGATAAAAACAGTAGAACAGGAAAAGGCATTTGCCATATTTGATCTAGGAATATAAGCAGAAAGAAGGGGGGTTGTTTATTGTTAAAAATCAAACCAACCTTCCATAATTCCATGAAACACAAGCACACCTCTTCCACTTATCACATACAAGACCAAACCACTGCTTCTTACCCAATGAAGTTTAGTTGGAACAATTTCAGTTAACTTTCTGGTTAAATGACAACTTCAAGAAAAAATAACAAAACAAGCCACCACCTGTAATTTGATTAAATACAGACTATGATTACACTGCCAACACAGGCAAACTGGTTTAGTTTGATTATTAAGCAGGTAATTAAAGATTCCACTGAGCTCTAATGTTACTGCATGAAGTTTTAATGAAGCAGCACAGCATTATGTCTTTCAGATGTTACAACAGTAACAACCAAGTCTTTTAAAGCAAAACCATACGAGACTCAGATAATTTTTGCTCTGTTCAGCTTCATATTATGTTCTTTTTTCTGCATTCTTCCTACTAATCTTGGGCACTCTAAAACAATAGAGCAGAGGAGGTCCAGAGACAGAACCATGCCTGATACCAGGTAAGAAGGTTCTTAGAAACAAATCCTGATGAGGTACATCTAGAAGAGTAAGCACTTCAAGTCAGCTCACATGCTTCATTAAGAAAATTACTCTCATTATGCCATTATAAGGCTGAATGTCTTTTTCCTTAAAACACCCAGACCCAGAAACATGCTATGTCACAAGGGTATTTCTATTTGCTTTGAAGAAGACTGGAAAATATTGTGCTGATCATGGTTAACACCAAATAGATTAGGACAGAATTTAGAAGATACAATCCAATGATAGTTTGTAAGAAAGCAAGTAGGAAATAGGAAAAACTAAGTATAAAGTTACAAATAGGAAAAATAAAGTATAAAATATAATAGTGCAGCATACATAAATAAAAAAACCCCTGTGCTCTATACAAAGTGATTACTTCATGTTATGCCACTAGCAACATTACTACCAAATATATATATTTTTTTCTGAGAATCAGAAAATAAGTGTTTTCTCTATCCAGAAAGAATATTTTTCACTATCTTTCCTTAACAGGTTTGTACAGAAGGACTTTGGCAGTTGTTTAGAGTGAATACACTTCAGGAGAAGAAGCTACAGGGTCTCCTAGAATAATGTTGACAATATTCACAATTAAAAATTAAAAAATGAACCAAAAACCAAAACACGAAAAAACCCCCCAAATAGTCTTGAAATTCTACACTCTTTAATGTATTTCTGTGCTTTCTTGTGTCATTCCCCCCCAGTACAATATGAACGATATAGTTATTAATTTAAATTAATTTACTTCCCAAGGTTCTTTTATTTTCACAGATTTCAGCATGTGATGGAGCTTTTCTTGAATATCTTCTGCGTGGGTGGATTTTATAGAAGGATAAATTTAGTTTGCAAGGCCTGTTGTCACATATCTGTGGTTTTTCTGCACCAGAGTAAGGTACATGAAACAATGACAAAGTCATTAATACCTAAATATGGAATTGCTTATTTTGTTCATATCTCATTGTCTTAGTAAGAATTTCACATGTGGCAGCAGCATATGGAAAAAAAAAATCATCTCTTCACAAAAAGACTGTGGTCATGTCTTGCAGGTTCAGGAGAAAAGCAGCTTGCCGTCACTCTCTTCTACACATAGGAGTTTGAGACCCATTTCATCTTGGCACTTGAGCATTGCTCTGCTGCATTTGGACACTCTCAGGTGTAACTGAAGCTCTGTCTCTTGCATGATCTTACATCAGCTTATTCCTGTGAAATAAGTGACCATGTGATGGAAAAGCTTGTCTTAAGCATAACACCAAAAGCTAAGAGGACTTCCAGAACTGCTCACATATTTTACTCTAGAGACCATTAAAATCAACGCATTTAATCTAAGGAGCAGAAGTGGAGGTTTCCTAGTCTTCAGCACACAAATCATAAGACTAAAGAGTTAGGCATCCTTGTCTGCAAAAAGGCACAGGACCAGAAGGAAAACAATTGCGGTTCTAACTGATAAACCAACTTCAACAGACATTTTACTGGAGGTTGTGTCCATGGGTTCCTTGAGACTGAGGACAGTCTGGATACCAAGTCTCCTCCTTCCTTAGAATGAAGATATTATGTGGAAGATGAGCAGCGAGATTCACTTCTTCCCTACCTCCACACAGGTTTTTGAGTTAAATTCGGACCCTGAGTCAGGACTGTACAGGTACACCTAGTAAACCAGCAGTCTTCGAATCACACAAAAACTTTGTAAGGGATATCTGGAGGCCATTGAGTCCAACAACCACTTGCTCACAGGTAGGCTAACCTCAAACTTCAGTCTGGTTGCTCAGGGACTTCAGATGAATTTGGAGTATCTCCAAGGGTGGAGGTTCCCCAAGCATTTTGCCAAGCTGTACCAGTGCTAAACCATTTTTTAAGAGGAAGATTTTCCTTACATCTAGCTGGAATTTCTTGTATTGCAACTTGTGACTATTGCCACTTACCCTTTTGTTGCAGGCCTCCAAGAAAAGTCTATAACATCTCCACCATGCCTCCTCAGGTAGTGCTGTAGTGTCTTGTAGTGTCTTCCTCGTGCTGGACAAACCCAGTTCCTGCAGTCCCTGCTTGTACATCATGTGCTCCAGCCTCACGTTTTTTGTAGGCTCCACTAAACTTGAGTTAACACGTAAATATATCCCTTTTGTAGCAGCTGTCTGAATGATTGTGATGGCACACTGGTGCCTCTTAGCAAGTTCAAGATCAGAGAGTCCTACTTACAAGATCTGAGGTGAGACAGATGGTATGCAAATACAAAGAGTCTGGCCAGCAGTTCTAGATTCTTAGTGTTTTTAAGTAAAATAGGAAAGATTAGAGTCTTGAATTCAGTTTCCTCAAGGCTGTATGTAGTTCCCAGATACCTTCTTGGCTCAAGAGTCCAGTCTCATTAAAAGCACTGGAGAAGCAAAGGGTACAGGAACATTGATTAATCCATGATTAACGAGCTTAAAAAGTTATCACCATGTCGTAGGTGAAATACAGCCCCCAACTTAGACACACAGCTGAGTCTTAGCAAGATGATTCCCTGACAATAGTACAGCCTGCTCTAGATTTGCCCATTCCTGACGTATAGTACAAGTAACTAAATATTTTCCATTTAATGACATATCTGCTCAGAGTTTGCAAAATCAGATTTTAACTTTCTACTTACTGGAGCCCAGGTTTACACTGAAATTGATACTCCTTTGTATCCTGGTACAATGCGAAACAGTAACATTACAGGCCAAAGCCATTAATCTACAAAGGATTAAACTACGACATTAATCCAAAAAAGGATGAGAGTTCTAACTCTTCACAAGAAATCTGTCCTCTCAGCTTGTGGTCTCAGGCAAAGACTACCTGGGTTTCTGCTTACAGGCCTGAGACTCCAGGAGGCTGCCTGCATGAACCAGGCACTGCAAGATCCAACTGTGAGACAAGACAGCATGTTTTAAATTACTGCCTGCGTAATTAGGCACAGTAAAGACCACCTTCTCATCTGGAGAAAGACCTGTTAATTACTTTGCTGCCTCCCTTCTGCTGCCATTTCTTGTCCTGAAGGACCAGCTGCCCTTTTCCTCTTTCTCAGCCTTCTGCTCGGAATCTGTTTCCCCTTTAGAAAAGGGGACCAATATCTACCTACCCCTCCTCTCCCACATACCAGCATTCAATTAGGAATATACCCCTTGATATTTTTAAGCCCCAAACAGTGCTATAGATTGAGTAATCATTAAGATGTGATTACTTAAGAGTGCAGAAAGTAAAAGTATAATCTAATTCAAAATTAATGCAAAGTGTTCTCAGGATACCAGCTTTAATTAACTTTACTGGAGAATTTTCACAGGCTGAATTCTCATCAGATTCTACCCATACAGTTAAAAAAATATAATATCTCAAGAGAAGCTGAGGATTTGCATACTTAACTCCTAAACTTGCAAGAACACACATTCTCTGGCCTTCAGCTTGATGATAGCTTAAAGGCTGTTATGCATTTTGCTTTTAATGCATATACATATTCTATCTAATAAAGTCTTACATATATACTATACCTACAAGCTCAGTAGCAAAGTACAAGAGGCAGAACCATGATCTCCTTTATAAACTGGCCCACAAGCGAGCCTTTGGAACACAAAGGGCAAGCAGACATTGAAATAAGGTTTTCTTTTTAAAAGAATTTTTGAAGTAGTAAAATAAAAAACTAATAAGAAATTGTATCTGTTAATAGCATCTGGAAAAAATGACTTAATTATGCATTTTTGCAGAGAGGTTCCCTCATCTTAGGATTTTGTAAAGGAAGTTAGGAAAAAAAGCTGTAGGTGTATAGGAAAAATCAATCACTCACATATATGGTCTGAGCCCAGACCTGACCTTCATATTTGTTCTTTGAGGGAAAACAAGAAGAAGGGGGAGGGATACAAACACAGAGTGATCTGGAACTGCTAGAGGCTGAAAACAAAGGATTCTGCAAAAGGAACTCTCATATGGTGTTCCAACCACAGCACTGAAAAATAAGTATGTTCTAAAGTGGGAGGGTTTGGGGACTTTTTGTTTGGTGTTTGGGGTTTTTTCAGTGCTTTTTGGTTTGTGTTGGTTTGGTTTTTTTTTCTTAAGCTGCTTCTCAGAGACTTCTTGAAAGACCTTGTTCATTATAATTGGTGAGCTTTTTCTTTGCATTTCTTCATCTTGTGTCTCATGTGCCATTTTCAATAATTTGAAAGACCCAGCCAGCATCCTCTGACTGCAACAGATACAAGAGGTTCTCGTCATGGTACTAGGTAACATGCATGTGGCACAGCTGGCAGGCAGCTGTTTTCACAGCAGTCAAGATTTCACTATATCTCCCGCAAGAGGAGTAGGGAAGATAGTGGGACATTAAACCACCCTCTTGATTTTTAGGCAACACGCTGATGTCTGGAAGAATCTTACTCTGTTGTAGATGGAACAAGGAGCTGAAATGGAGAGCAGCCTGTACCAAAGTTTGAAATGCAGAAAGACAAATAAAACAGAGTTCTTATTGCCCAGTACAAACAAAGTAGAAAGAACTAAGACACACAAAATAATGAGAAGAAATTAATGAGTTGTAAAACATTTAAATGAGGCAAACAAAGTGATGAGTCATATGGAAAGAAACAGAAATGTCCAGTTTCAGTGTTTCAACAGTTTCATAGTTTTACAGCAAGAAAGGGACCATTTTAGTGGATTTATTATATAAGTTTGCAATGAACAGGATCACAGATGCATTAGATGTAGACAGACAAAATAGCACTCGTCATGCAGGTTTTTTAGATGGTCTGGTAGAACTCAATCTGGTTTGTGCTGCCTTTGAATTCAGCTAACAAACATTCTTAGTGAGTCTTATGAAGAAGTATTTTTAAGATACTGTTGAGAAATTTGCTATACTTATATATTCTGAGTACCAACACTTTTTAACAAGTAAACTTAGTTTGCATTTCTTTGGTTTCAGAATTCTATTTCAAAAGAAAGATTTGTGTCAAGGTAAGTTATCAGTAAACAATTTTTTTCAACTGGTGCAAATCAGCTCTATGAAATCAGCTCTCCAGTTATTCACAGCTCTTTTGAATTCTGAATTCTGCTTCTACTCTCTGCTGTAGGAAAAACTTCCCTCTTGCTTTTATTTCTTGGTGGGGCGGGTGAGGGAGCAGGGTGGTAGTCAGGGAAGAGAGAAAGGTAACGGAACACTTACAAATATTGCAAACCATTGCAGAGACAGAAGAAAAAAAGGGAAAACCAGGCATTTTCCTTCAAATAGATACTGGTATTTTCTGAGGAGGTAAGACTCTTAACTCATCTTCTAGGAATCTTTTCACAGTGGACACAGGAGGAGCTGCTTACCGTCTGGGCCAGTACTGATCTAAACACCACTATGAACTACTTTTTGGGAAGTTATTCCTCACGAATGGTACAAAAAAAGCTGCAGTGGGTAAGTCATAGGTATGAACTGAAAACACCTGAATGCTGAACAGTGCTGAAACCACCACCGTGTTTGCCTGGAATATGGGAAATAGCCTCAACTTCAGTTTTCACCAAGTAAAATAGGCTTAAGAGTGTATTTTTTGTAACCTCCAAAATATGTAAAGCCAGCATGTCAGAGTCTCTTTGACACGATCTTTTTTCATTAGCCATCAGTGATCTGCATGAATTATAATCCTGTCCTTCAATATACTTTACACGTACAGCTTTGCTTTTTCTATTGTTTTGATTTATCAGCTCAACAGATCTTGGTAACTAAGTCACTATATTCACCTTTTTTTTGTAGAAGATCTTAGATTAGCTTTCTTTTGACTTCTGTCATTTCCTTGCTATTCCAAAAAAATATAAGTGAAGAGTACAGAAGCATGGAAGAAGGAATGGTGAACAGTTAAATTTAAATTTGAGTGACGCTTGGGTTTTTTTTAAGAAAGTTTATCCAACAATGTGGCACAAATAAATTCCACTCTTTTTGGTAGCTTATATACACATAGTAAGAGAAAAAGACTAGAAAATTTGTCACAGATGCCATCTGAAGATGAGAAGAATACCACAAATGTTCCATAGAAATAAGTGGACTTCATCAAAAGCTTGTAGAAAATTCTCCCTTGAATATAAAAACTCTCTGGCCTATGTCTTCTCCCAGGAAGCTTGAGGAAGGAGTCAAAATAATTTCAGTTATTAGGTGAAGTATCTTTTCAAAAAGGCACTTTGAGTAGAGAAAACTACAAATAACAATTTGGTTAACTACTTTCTTTCTGAAATGGGTTGCTTGAAGGAACACAATTTTAGCTCCCTCAAAGCACCTGGTAGAAAGCTTGCACGTTGAGATAAGCCACATAAGTGTAAAACTTTCTATTCAGCTTCAGATAGATGGGAAAGCATCAAGTACGTCCTCTTCCCAGCAATTGTGGAAATAGAAACTACTTGCCAAAACAGGTATTTTCATGAGAAAACTAGGGCTAAACCATGCTTTCTGATAGATCCTACTGGACCCGCTCCAGCAAATGAAACAGTTGAAGTATTACTCAGTGCAGGTAGCAGACTAGCTTTTGTAATTTTTTAAATTATAAGAATTTTTTTAAAGAAAGAAGTCTACCTTCTTTTTTTAAAAGAAAATTGGCAGCAAAATGTGCCAGTGAGCGAGACAAAACATTAAAGTTGCATGTTTCACAATTACTTTGCAGACTTGTCATGATAAAATGTCAGGATGAGACCTAGGCATTCCCATTCTCTGCACCATCATTCCAGTTTCCATGCAAAGACATGCACATGTGCACAGTCCAAGTAATTGTGCTGTGGATTACCCAAGTGCACACGATGAAGCACTCGGTTGGAACTTTAGAGCTTATTCAAGTCTTTGTTTATTCCTCTTGTGTTCAGAGACAAAAGAATTTTTAGAGGATGACAAAGGATCCTTCAGGAGTAACTGGTTATTGTCAGATACAGTTGTGTGAAGATTTCCCAGGTGAAATCAAGCAAATGACTACAAAAGAGAGAATTATGTTTTCATCAAGTTTGACGTGAAGCTCTGGAAGCAATCAGTAAATAGGGAAGGAGAAATACAAAAAGAAAGTAACCAATGTTCTGCCTTGGCTTAGTTTTGAACAATCAAGTGCTTGAAGGAATAAAACTTGAATTAAACTTGTGAAGAGTTAGCCCTTTCAGTTAACAGACAAGCCAGCATTCAGCAAGGCCTTGCAGGCAACCTTCTTTATTTATAGAACCACATGGATACTGACTTCATCTCTGTCTCACTCTCAGATGTCATTCATGCCACCTTAAATAAGCAACATTTCTGGTCAAATGTGTCTAAAACCGTCCTCAAGGGTAGGAAAGAAGAGAGTCTTTTCACACTCAGCTGATTTTGGGCAGGTATGTATCGGCCACTTCAACAATTTTACTTTATCCCTAATAGGCTTCTTTTCTATCTCTCTTTATACTTGATCACTTGTAAACCTAAGACCTCTGATTCAATGTGTGCAGTAGCTGAAAGGATTTGAAAAATTATCTCTCATGATTCCCATTTTACATTAACTTCCCACAATTAATGGCTCTTTCTTTAGCTTGCTTTTAGCTTTCAATGGCTGCTCCTGCATGGAATAAAATATTCTTTGCTATTTAATCCTACTGAATCTTTTCATGCTTCTCTGAATACTTTTTCCTTTAGTGATACATCAGCTGGGTTAGACAAAAACAACCGTCAAGCCAAGTATAAGACTTTGGCTTTCAGTGAGCTGGCTAGTTGGAGAGAACAGTAGAAACCTATAAGAAAAACAAAATTAAAAAACCCAACACAGAAGTCTTTGTTTCTTAGCTTGCGTAAGAAGTCTTTATGCTCAAACCGTAAGATAGAAGCACCTAACTAATACCCAAATACATATACATGCAGAAAAGAAAAAAGGAGAGGAAAAGTTTAGAGTGGAGATCACAGGTACCTTTAATTCGGGTTACTCAAATTGCTATTACTAATCTTCGTAAAAGGAACTACTCCTTCACTCATATTGGGCTGACACTTGTTAGTTCCAGAGATGGCACCTCATATGGAAGAAGAGAGAAAAAGTCAGCCACTGGACAAACAACTGATAATGTGTATCAACATGACTACATATATACAATTGAGTTTTTAGATATTATATTTTTGACTCATCTAGAAGGACATGCACCAGATCCACCCTCCCACTCTTCTGGTGACATTTAACTCCCATTATCAACTTTCCAACCTGTCCACATTAATGTCCTTACTTACAAAAGAATCTCTTACAACAGAGGCATCTTGGAGACAAAGAAAAGTCTAGTATTTTGGCCACTGTTATCAGAATGTTAATTACATTATAAATTAGAATAGGGATTATATAGGGATAATCCAGAAATTTAAGGTGCTAAATTATGACTTATCTTGGATTGTCACATCTCTCACAAAAAAACCCCACATGCAGAAAGTAAAACTACTGAAAGTATCTACACCTGTTACTATGAAAACCACAATACTCCAAAATATTTCTGCTTTCCTTAAAAAGGCTTTTAAATATGCTCAAAAAGAGATACAAAGTAGAACACTTTACTGAAATTACTACTCTATGAGCAGAACAGGAATACTTCAGAAAGGGGGATAGGAATTTGAAGTTTCTTTCAACAGAACAAATAGCAGATATGATTAAGTGTTCAAGAAGAATGTCATAGAAGCAACATTAGCTGAAAGACAGGTATCACAGGATGCATAGAAAGCTTCCACTGTTTTCAGCAGTTTGAGCAGAGAAAAGCCAGACAAATTAGCTAAAAATGTGGCCTGCCTCAACAGCAGCCACATCAAAGGAGAGTCAGGTAAACTAAAAGGAGAATTTATTTTCTGAACAACATTCAAATCACCTGCTGGGAAATGCCATCTAACCCACAACAATTCCCAGAACAAGTTTTGCCTTCTTTGGAAGAACAAGTTGACATAAGTCAAAAATGCACAAAAAGCCTCGGCAACAGTTTAACGGTCATGTATGAAACTGTCCTAGTCCTCAGCAGTACTCACAGACATTGTTTAACTGAAAGCAAAGATTGCAACTCTGATCCTGCTGACAGCCAGCCACAAAAAACCCCCCACCCAAACGCAGAAACTTCATACTTGCCACCAAAATTCATACAAGAATAGAATTATGAAAGATGACACTGAAGATGAGCCCTGAGAGTGTAATGAATCACTATTAAGCACAGAGACACAGGCAACTGCTCCTCTCAAGAGGAGCTGGATAGAAGAGCTTACTTGCCAGAAACATGCTTGGACAGCAAAATGAAATGCTCAGGTGGTGCCTTAGGATCAAAAAATACACAGTGTTCAGAATACACAGTCTGGAAAGCAGAGGAAACTTGGAATGTTTTCGCCACTTCTTTTTCTCCCATTGCTCCAGGAAATTAAAGCAACATACCATAACAGGAAAATAGGCATTCATTTGGATACTGACCTCAGAACAGTGCTAAAGTTTTCTTCTTTCTAGAATTCTGCCTTGTAGTTGGCTTAAGAAATCATATTCAGTTATTTAACATATGCAACCTGTTAGACTCCAAATAAACGTTCAAGACAGTAGTTAAGAAATATTGTGCTACCAAAAGGGACAATTTTAAACTCAAAAATTTTACACTAAAAGATTCAGTGGAAAAATACACTTCCAAAACAAGTACCAGTCCCTGACTTCACCAGACCAAGAATGCTAGAGGAGCATGGAAGAACAGAAATGCAAACAAAGAGTGGACTTGGAGGACCTAGAAAACTTACACAAAATATATGTGCATAGTGTGTTATCCCACTAGAAACTCTGCTTAACAAGCAGAGCAGCAGTCTTTAACGGATGAATGGTCTTCAAAAATTGCTTCTATGAGGCACAAAAGTGAAAGGAAAGAGAATTTTCTGCCTGGAAGGAAATACCACAGCTCAGCATGCTGCAGCAGTCATCAGAAATCAGTACCTTTTTCTGGAGATTTGCATAAGTAACTCCCTGATCTGCAGTCTTATTGGCTATACAACTGTGGGAAAACAATGTTTAAATAACAGCTTTCATCCCTTATTTCCAAATATTGTCAATGAAAATGGAAGTGCTGAAAAGCATTTTGAGATCTTCCATGATGAAAGGGGCTACATAAATAATACATTTTGCCAGTATTCGAGAAAAAGAGGATAACAAAAATGTTTCTTCTTGCTCTTTGGTCTGTACAGCAATTCCCTAAGAGCGCAGAGTGTAAAGTTGAAAAGTATCTTCTAGAGTGACAATTGGCTACTGAATTACACCATGCAAAACACTTTCAATTCCTTCCTTAAATGCTAATGAAGTCATTCCCCATTATTAGCTAGTATTAAAAGCCTACTGTTACATGAACATGTAATGAATACTAAAGTATCAGCAAGGAAGTGATATTACATGCTTAAATTTCTTATACAGTATCTGTGTTCCTCTGGGTGCAGGCTATCATGTTCATCTTCTATAAATACCCATTCAAACTTTATCTGTTTTGGAGATGCTTTGTGCACAAGTTGGGGATGACTGAAGGCTTTGCACCTGTTTTTCACAATGTAGCAGGGATTTTGCTTTTGTAAAATTGAAGAGAATATTGCCATTGCCTCAGTCAGCCCCAAGTAGTACCACGTTAGGTATAGACAGAAAAATTAGACTTTGAAAGGACATGTAGCAGTGGTGGCATTATTTTTGCATATTGTCACTTAGAGTGAATGACACTGGCATCAATACAATTCTTACTATTGTATAATATTATAGCTGCCATTCAGTAAATCAGCACCTGTATGCCCTGCAGGCAAATAAACACATAAGCAAAGGATGTTTAAGAAAAAAAAAAAGAAAAAAAGTGTTCCATAAAGCCTCAAGCTATTCAGAATAACTTAAGAGAACTCCCTATTCAGGACAAATATTTTGCTTGGAAAAGGTTTTGGTGTTTGGAAACATTATTAGCTTGTATATAAACAAATATATGATAAAATGGGCTTATTTCACTGACAAAAAGCTGTAGTTCCCTTAGGCTTTAAAGGCATGTTGTAATCATTTTGATGAGCTATGTCTCTTTCTCAAGTCATACAGCTTCTATATTTATGCAGACTCCATTCACATCTCTTATCACGTTTTGACTCCATGAGACCTTTCAAATAACAGTTACTTAAAATTCAGCAGACTATTTTTGGTTTTGTGTGGTTTGTTGTTTTTTTTTTTTTTTTTTTTTTTTAATAAAGTGTTTCACATTATGCCTGCCTTTTAGAGTATGAATTATTTTCACATGCTCCAGTTCTTATATGCATTAACAAATCCTATTCACTTATTTTCTGCTTCCTAGGTCTGAGCTCAAAAACATTAGCCCAACTCAGTAAAGCTGCCATCATCCAACTATTTTAAAACAACAGTAACAGAAAACAAAGGAAGGGTTTATGACTGAATTTCTCTGTAAGGTTACACACTACAGTTTGTTCTTTCTTACATTTAAAATGCATTTTTGATATCCAGCTATCAGCTCTTTTGTCTCCTGCTAATGGCACCAGTACCTTAAAGTCATGCAAACATATTATTGTATTGATCCTACAATGAAAAGGACCCTCATAGGGACACAAGTTTCAGCCCAATTGAAGCGCAATTAGTAATTGGAAAAAATAAGCATAGTGAAAAAAATGGGAAAGAAATGGGACATAAATATGAAATTATTGTTCTACTAAGTAGAGTTTCTGAATTCTGCACATCAGAAAAAATTTTCAGGAAGTATAAAAATAGCGTCAAAGAATAAAACAAATATGAAATAGAGTCCATATGTGCAGAATGAGTACATATAGGAAGGCAATTCTGTTCTTGAGGAAAAAGAGTGTGACAGAAAATCTTGACTTGTGAGAAACTGAAAAAAACCCAAGTGTTTAACATTACTCACATCATGTCAATTAAAAAGGCCCCCAATTAAACCATTAGGCAACAAATTTTAAGGGAAAACAAAGAGACTTTCTTCCTTACACTCCACATGCTCTGAATCATGCCAAAGGATACTGTGGAGCCTGTGAACAGAAATCAGATCAACGAACACATGCAGTGAGGACATGATGCCTCCTGCAATTAAATCGAATAGTGCAAACATTGCTTTATGCCCACAGAACTGCTAATCAATGCTGAGCACCAAACACTGGGAGGCTGTATCAAAAGATGATTACTCCACCTAATTTATTCATTACTTCTCTAAGCATCCTTTACTGGAATTTTGCCAGCCATCTTATTTTAATAGCAGACTTATATTCTTACAAGCTACACTGTAATATGCCATGGAGTTTTTCTACTGAACAAGAAGAGGTTTTTGCCCATCCTGTATAATTGGAACTGGCATCTGACAGTCACTGTTTAGTGTGAACAACTATTTCTTTAATTTATTAGCAATACTAAACACAAATAATCAATGCCATCTGTCAGGTACCACAGGAAAAAAAGTTTTCATATATATTTTTCATTAAAAAAAAAAAATCACAAAAAATCCAGAGCTACTCATCCTACTAGTTATGAGGAGTTTTTGCTAAACTTGAATGAGACCCATCTTTCGTTCCTTTTTCTGTTATATATTTTTTTTCAGTATATAAAAGTGTTTTCTTGGAATTCGTTAGCAACATACAAATATCAAGAACTTTCTGTGCCTCAAGGAAGCACCTTGAGAAGGTTGAAAGTAGCTGAATCTGTTTAGCCTGACTGCACTTTCAAATATACATCTCAGCGAACTGACACTTAACATCAAGAATTTTTCTTGGTCTACTTGTGGATAGATGATTTCAAAGGAGAGATACATTTTTAACTTCTACTTTGACTGGGTTAGACCAAAAAAAAAAAAATTCCAAAACAAATGTAGAGTTGTAGAAATGCAGAGCAGAAATATTAAGAATAACTCTAGAAATTGTTTGAAAGCAAAACTGAGAATCCCAGTGACTCCTGAGATTGAACAAAAAAACCCAGGAGTTAATGGAATATTTATACACCTAAACTTAATTTAGTCAGTTTAGAAATGACTTTTCCATGACAAAAAGATACATATACATTAGGCAACAGTCTTGGTCAAGGTTAAAGTTCTGCAATTATTTACTTTCCCTTGCTTTGAAGTGTGAAAGTGCTGCTGAGCTTGGCCTGAAGGAATTCATATCAGCTGAGCACAAGACTTATGAGTTAGCCAATCTGTGTGCTCATGATTTTTGCAGATCTTGGGGTTGACTAGTTATCCAAAAGGCAGCAGGCACTTCCACAGAACACCTTGTGAAGGATTCCATGACAGCTCACTCAATGAGCATCACAGCTTTGACTCTTCTGTGGAGTTTACCTCTCTCCTACCTACCAACGACCAACAAGTCAAGATGCTGAACAGGAATCAATTTAAGGCTGCTGCTGAAGTAATAATATCCTTTACCAACATGATCCACAGTATTTTAAGTGAGGTTTAACATGTACTATAAACAGTATCATGGAAGGACCATTAATAAGCATCTGTGCTATTTTAAAACAACAGGTGGTGAGATCGTTTCACCACAGTTATATGCTCACCATATGTGTAACTGGAATTCTGTAGGAGGTAGAAGGCAAATAAGTGAATAGCTAGCAAATATATATATTATGTAATATATATAATTATATGGATATATTAAGATCTATATGATCTCATTAAAGCTGCAGCACATTTCATGGGCTAGCTAACAGCTGCCAAGATAACTTCGATATACCTTTGGATCTTTGGAATAGTTGCTAGAACAAAAATGTGACCAAGAAAAAGCAGTCGAAGTAAGAGAAACTAAGACTGTATGTTGTCATTAGACCTATTTGCCCATTACATCTGATGAATCATTGGGACATGAGTGCAGAAAGGGATACAGAGCTGTGCAGAGACCAGGCAGTTGCCATAAAGGCAGGTTAAATTCCCCATGAGTCCTGTAAAGGCAAAGAACAGCAGTGTAGCCAATTTTAAAATTAATTTTAATAAAGGCTAGAAAACAAACCAAATTCTGCTAGAGAGAACTACACCCCAGCTGACATGGAAATTCTTCTACTACAGCTCTTCCTCAGAGTTCATGTTTTATACTTGGTTCAGCCAGGGAAGAAGAGCAGAGATACCCTGGAATTGCTTTACAATCACAGAATATGACCAGCTCAGAAATGCAGCATGTCTTCAGTATGTTAGGAAAGACAAAACCCACTATCATACCTTATTGGTTCTACCATAAGAATTAAACGAAAAAGAAAAGAAAATTTTTGATCTGGCATTTGGCTGGGACATTTGCACCAACTGTCCTATAAGAGTCCATTTTGTGTGACTTTCTCCTCTGATATGATTATATTTTAAGACTGCGATATATACTGGAAACATACAGTTCCTGTATAATCAGATCCTTTCTTTTATGTTTTTTCAATAAAGTGATTTTCTAAGAGTAGACAATACAGAGACTTTCTCAATACATCATGAAAGCAATACACATAAATAGATCCATGCTTGTGCTGCTGTTTACACACAGTCCCCTTCAAGGGAAAGGCTTCAATCAGCTTTCTTTTGCAAGAAGCATACATGAACTCTGCATTTCTGTCTCCATATTTCATATTAAACTCAGGGGCTTTTTATTTGGGTTGTGAAGTGCTGACTTACTTTACTGTGTCACATTCAAAATTAAAAGATAATCAATACTTGTCTTGTTGCCACCACTAATATATTATAAATGGATAAAACTGTTAGTTCTCCTTAATGATTGCTACCTTTGCAGTTGACTGGGCACTCACATAAAGATCCCCTATTGACAATTAGTCCAGCATGAAATCCAATTGCATAGTAGGAGACAAAGTTTTAGTTTGTGTCTGGCATTTATTTTTCAGAAATCATTTTTTTCTCTCCCAGAAACATGAGCTATTGCACATGAAGGACATGCATTTGGAAAGTGTGAATGCATTTGTTCTTCAAAATAAAAATGGTATCACTGTTGTTGAAATACTCTTGATTGTTTGAACATGCTGAAGTACATAGTTTTAAGTTCATTGTGTAATATCTGTCCCCTTTTACCCTGCTCAAGCCTTTTTTTATAGAATTCTTAAATTGGAAAAAATAATCCAACTGAAAGCCTACTAGCAACGTAAGTGAAAAATGACCTGCTTGCTCTGAAACACGGTCATTTCAGTTAGTTCAAACAGCACTTGGAAACATCATTTTTAAAATTCTCATAATAATAGAAAAAGTATTTAACTGTAGTGTTTCATCTCAGCCCTTGGAAAGGACCACAAGTGAAATCAAACCTCTGCAACTTCAAGTGCATTCAAGGTCACTGGGTTTTCCAGTGTGTTCTACTAAGGAAACAAGCCTTTTGCAAACATACCCATCTGGTCCCCACTAATAAAACTGCATAAGTGAACCTGCTGGTTCAAAGGCCGACGGCAACCCAGAAACCTCAAAAATAATTAAGCTCTTGCAAATCTGAAGAACAAACCCAGACGAAGTGTTCCAAAATAGCAGAACCTCTGAGGAAAAGACAACTAAATCTCAGCTGCTACCCAGTCTGTCTGGCACCAACCAGCTGGCCAACTAGGCTGTTCTTCCAGTCAGTGGTGCTGTTGCCCCATTTAACCACAATAAAAACACTTTTCTTTGGTTGGCAGGAGTATGGAAGTTACAGTAACAGAAGGAGCAAGTAGAATTATGGGAAAGAAATCTGTAGGAAGTGGATTTACATCAGTTACACCATTGAACTAAACTCCCATCAATAATTAGATATACTTTTTTTTCAATGAAAATGCACATTACACCACTTGCCTTTAGAGTACACAAGATAAAAACAGAAGTAACTTAAGTTTACAGTCGTGTTCTTGGTCAACCACTGCTTCATCTCTGCAACCGTATTGTTTTAAAAAAATGTTAACTAAGGGTCTTGAAATATTAGGTTTGTCAGGAAGCACAAAGAGTTAAATTTGCTGTGATAACATTGTGTCAACATTAGTGAGTACTCACACTACCCTGTGCTTGCAACAACTGCCTGGGAGGCCATTACATGATTTCTTCACTTCAGTGAAGAAATTGACTTTTTGTAGAATGGGTGGGCTAATATGTGAAGCATCTGGACTCAGCTACATGGGTTTTTTTTCCAATCAAATGCAACTAGAGAAGAAATCAGCCAAACACTACAAAAACATTGCAACCTCTGAAACAGCCAGCCATGCTTAATTCTAGAAAGGAAAAGCCAATAGAAATGTCCTAACCAATCCTTCCAAGTGTTTTACAGGAGCAAAATAAATGTATGGTAGATGAAAGATACAGGTTTGACAAAATGAGACTTTTTTTTCTAATTTGAAATACATACATTGCATGTGCCATGACACGCTTAAAGCAACAAGCCTATACATGATCATAGTTAATAACTGTGTTTCAGAGAAAGGATTTGTCTGTTGAACTGATTTCTGACTCTGCAATTCATCACTCGCTCTTTGTTTCAGCCTTGTGAAGCCTCAATTGTTTTTTATACACATTTTCTGTCTCTGTAGCTGTCATTTGCCTTCTGCATACCCAGCAACAGTACTGACTGTATTTAAACATCTTCCCAGAAATAATGACAACAAACAAAGCAACTGCCTGTTACCTCCCTAAGTATTACTTCTGTCATTCTAGCACCATGACCAGAGGCTTCAGCCACAACCAAGAATCCCTCAACTGTCTGAGCTTCTCTGTGAACGCTTGGGAAACAGGATCCTTGAAGATGAATATACAGGTAAATAGACATTGAATAAAATAACCTTCAGCTTCCAGTAGTCTGCTTGCTTTTTCATTAAGAACAGATTAATTCCCAATTCTTTACTTCCCAGAGACACAGTCATTGCTTCCATTTCCAAACCACATAGAGCCATTAACCATTACATACACAGATAGTGCTTATTCTAATGAGCTGCCTCTGCACACCCACCTCCTGTATTGCCATATCTGCTTCAGGGCAAGTTTTCCTTTTGAAAACAGAACAAAGTTACACAAAACATAAAAACCGACCAACACAAAAACCCAACAAAACCCACCAGTGTATCAGGCACAGAAATAGGTCAGGCAGATTTTTTTCCTTCTTCTCAATTCCAAAGCACTATTCATTTGATGTTAAGACGTATGTACATACCACGATGTGCAATGTCAACAGCCAAGCTACAATATGCATGCATTCTTGTTTTTTCCACTTCTACAGGTGATATGATGGAACAGCAACTCACTAATTCTTCCATTAACAAACAAAGCATTTGAATTCTGCTGCTATTTTGTTTGTTGCAAACCTTGGGCTAGATGATAAAAATTAATAAAAGGAGAAAACCACAGAAGTCTTCGAAGAAGACGACAGAATCCATTTTGGCGTAAGGGCCTGTTCTCCCAACTTCTACACTCTTTGGTTCCCTGCGAAGCGACGTCCAAATCCAGGAATGTGTAAGAGATGACATCTTTTTCTGCTTCTGCTCCCCTGAAGCCCTTCTGCCCCAAGATGTCTTCCCCGTCACTTGAGGAACGCGCATCGGACTGGGGGGAGCCCGGGCAGTCCGGGGCGCAATCCCGCACCTGTCGCAGCCCTCCCGCTCTCGCCCCCGTCCTGTGCTACGCCACTGACAGGGTGCCCCCGACTCGGGCACGGAGTGCAGCCCGGGCCGCCGAGCGGGGAGCAGGCACCGAGCCAGGGCACATCCTGCCCACGGAAGATAAAACGCAACACTGTGGCGCTTCAGAGAGGGCAGCCTTGCCGCTTTTGGAGGGAACCACGGCAGAAGGGAGGAGAAGGAAGCTACGAGCCCCAGCACCGCTCCAGACGCTGTCCGGGTGGGCAGCCGGCAGAGCCGAAGCGGGGGCTCGCAGCGGCAGCACCACGTTCCCCCGGCCGGGCAGCGCCGCAGCGCTCGCCACCCGCCCCCGCGCCCGGCAGCTCCTGCTCACCTTTCAGCGACCGGCTCAGCGCATCTTCCTGCCTCCCTCCCTCTCTCCCGCAGCGGCTGCTGGTGGCGGCCCAGAGCCCCTGGACTCGGCGGGTGCCCAGCGCTATTCCTCCCTCAGCCGGCGGCAGCTCCCGCTGTCACTTCACCCCCACATCCCGCCGGCGGCGGCGGCGGCAGCTGCTGCTCCTAAATTCACGGCGCTCCGGCGGCATGAAGTCATCCTCCCCGCCCCCTCCGCGGGCCGCCGCACTCCGCTCCCGCCGCGGAGGGGGAGACGGCCCCGCCGCCCGGCCGCCCGAGCCCCGCGGGGCCTGGCGCTCCACCCGCACCGGAGAGGCCGCCGCTTCCCGCGGGAACACCCGTGCCCGGCTGCCTGGGAGCCTGCGAGGGGCGGCACCGTCTCCCGCGTGCGGTGGCGGCCCGGGGGACCCTCCCCAGGCACGGCGGCGGGATGGGCCGCTTCCGCCCCGCGCCAGCCGGGCCCTCCCGGGAGTCCCCTCCGCGGCCGCGGGGGAGCGCGGCGCTCTCGCCCGGCGGATGGGGCTGCGCGCCCCGCTCCGACCCCCGTGCCCGGCACCGCGTCCTCGCCGCCCGGCCGTACCGCGCTGAGCGGCGGGGAACGCGGGAGGGCAGCTCCCGCCGCGCCGCAAGGCCGGAGCCAAGGGGGAGCGTCCCCCGGGAGAGCTGTGTGCCTGGGTCTCGCCGTTTGAAGGAAAATCCGCTGTAATCGCTCGTGCTCGTGTGTGGGCTCCCTGTTCCCACTCTCACCTCCCGGCCTCAGGGCGCTCAAGCGCTCCTCAGCTCGTGCCCCTAAAAAATGCAGCGCTCCCTGGGATGGAGGAGAGCTCCTGTGGCAGTGGCTCCTGCTCTGTGCCTGAAAGGGGAGAGCAGAGGACAGGCACTGTGCTGTGCTCAAGGTCACCTGGGCATGCTTCCCTCTTACCAAGGGCGTCCTGATATTTCTGAGATCCAGCAGTAGGCAACATGTCTATTTTTGTTGCTTACAGAGTGCTGTGCACATACTGAGTGCCCGACAGGCTCATAAAGAAGGCTGGATTCCTATCACAGTTTACAAACCCATGACCCCATCCCATGTGCAGGACAAGCACAGTTATGTTGGTGCATAAATAACACCAGTCTAGTTTGGATTGATAATACATGTCACTGGTGCATGTCAAATCATTGTAGTCTGAGAGCTCTTCGTATCTCAAGAGCAAGTCAGGGTTGTGTCTGGTCAAGAAAAGCCATGCTGGATGAGCTCCCAGAACAAACACACACGGGAGTTTCCAAGGTGCTGTGCCTGCTCAGTTGACCCGGTGGTCAAGTGGTGCCTCAGCAAGGTTTTGGAGTAGACCCGAGCTGGAAATGTTGATGATTTCCATTGTGGTAAGGTCTGAAACGTGAAGAGCTGCTTCAGTGGCCTGGGTATAGATAGGAAGATTGTCTGTAGTAGAAGAGGAAAGCAGCAAAGAGAAATCTCACTAAGGTAAAGTTCTTAGTCTCTCAGATGAAATACAAAATTCTGAACCTAAGTTCCCTTTTGGAAATCCATTGTGTTTATTTTTGTAGTGGTTATGGTACGGCTTTTCACCTGTGCAGTTCTGCAGTTGCTCTGTTTTGGGCTGCTCCTGTTTACTCCCTGCCTTGAACCTCTTCTGTTGATTGGAATTGCAGGCCTGAATGTGCAGCACTGGCAGCATCTCAACAGTGATGTTTAATCTCAGTTGACTGTGTTAGGTTAGGTGATTTAAGGCACATCTCCACCTGCACAGAGGAGTTTAGGGGCACTTGGGCAGGTGGGGGAGCCAGGTCAGACAAAAAACATATCTACCCCCTCCCAGGGAAGCCTCAGTTCCTGTGGAGGTGGGGGACGCACCCAGCAGTCAACCAAAAAGCTCTGTGTGGGTGTTACTGCTTAGGGCTACATATTATGGGATGTATAATAGAGCATTTTGGGGTTAAGACTTATGGGATATTTAGGGGAAGAACCACAGGCAGGGAAAGGAAGGGATCAAGGTGATACGGGATTGAGCAAGTGTGAGAAAATAGTGGGATGAGGAGGTAAATAGGGCTAGTCCTGTGTAAACAACCTGCTGGTCAGTCTGCTTGTCTTGCTATGCCCTGCACCTTATCAGTGTAGTCTCTCCTAGACTAGACTCTGTTTCTAAAACTTACTGTGTGAGAGGTCTCCCTGTGCTATATGTGTGTCTCTGCATGGGTGAAAGTGCCAGCAGCAAGAGTCACACCTCAGATTACAGGGAGCCATGCCAGAGAGGAGGACAGGATTTCACCATTCATGCCATCTGTGTTTGATTGAGTGTTTCTGTCTATGTTGATCTGTGTGGTTTGCCTTGTGCTTATATATCTATATCTATCTATATCATCTATATCTATAGCTCTATATATATATATTTGAGTGTACCTACTTTCTATGTGTGTGTGCCTGTTAGGAATATGTGTTCAGACTTGCAATTGACTAGGCCTAGGAAAACGTTGCTATGGTAGCCTCTCTTCTCTTGGGCTATATGGTTCAGCAACTCCTAATACAATTCACTAAATAATTAGCATACTAGAAAATCCTAGATCTGTGCAAAATTAGGAGTTATTATTATTTAATTTTTATTATTTCTTTGGTAGCAATAAATTCCAGAGTCAAGAGAAGTAAATGCTCTTGGCCCAAGGGTTTTAGTTAGTACTATCCAATATACATAATTGCAAAAACAAGGCAATGAGTGAGACACCTATAGGATTTTATTTCAGTAGAGAAAACAGATAGATATTCATCATTTAGTAACATTCAAAAAGCCTGTTCTATTCAGAGGATATAATCTTTGATTTAGTAATCAGTTCAATCACTTTAAATTGAATGTCAATATATATTGATTGTAATCTAAGCATTTTGGCTTTAAAAAGTATGCTGTAGGGAAAATAAAAAGAAATAGAAAGAAAAAGAAATAGTGAGATCTCTTGAACATCTGAATATGGGAAAAGTCTGGAAATT
Organism: Corvus cornix cornix; assembly: GCF_000738735.6. Lineage (NCBI taxonomy): Eukaryota > Metazoa > Chordata > Aves > Passeriformes > Corvidae > Corvus > Corvus cornix. The sequence goes on along the minus strand of NC_046333.1, from coordinate 124,422,721 downwards.
TCTTTAGCAAGTGAAAAGAACATTGTATAAGGAAGACTGCTTATTTGCAAAGGGAGTGACTTCAAACAAGATAGCAGAAGTAGTAGGAGGAGAAAGTTCTGTCTTAGAAGTAGCAAGGGTAAGGTGAGATTTGCCAACATTCAAATTAAATTAGATTGTTAAAATAAATAATGAACAGCAAAAGGTGCATCACTTGTAAAAATGTAAAGAAATCCTGAAATGAAGAAGTTGAGCTCTGTTTTTTTTAGTGAGGAAGGGGTGAAAATTCAAGGCTCTCTTACTCAAACTGAGTACTAGTTTTCCTGATAATTGCTGACTGGAGTAAAAGGTGAAGCAAAATAAAAACAGTGAAGGGGAATAAATGAATGTATACAAAGCGATGTTACTGTTTTCACAGGGAAATTAAAATCAAGAGTGTATTCAAGTCAGAGGAGTAAAGCTTCATCTAAATTTGTTAAATCAGAGGTGGTACCCTATTCCTGGAGATTGTCAGACAGTACCAGTATTTATGAAATGAAAAGAGACCTAGGAATTTTAAGTTACATGACCTAGTTGGTGATAGCATGCAACACTGAATTTCAGGGATGTTTTTACTATGGCACCCATTTGATAAACTGCAGAATACAGAGATAGGTGTAGATGTAAGAGATTAGGAATATGAAGGATGGCAAAAAGTGGTCCTGTTAAGAGAAGATAGCATTCTAGAGAAAAGTTAGGGGTAGCATTTCAAAAAGTAATTTTGGATTTGATTTTTTTAATGTGTTTTCAGAAGTGGTGTTGGTAAGTAGCTATACATGAATTAAAATTGGATAAAACCCACACGCAATATACAGAATGTTTGAAATAACATGCTAACCAGATAAAGAGTAAAACCATAGAGCTGAGATAAAGTTTTAATGAAAACAAAAAGCCAAAAATTTTTGATTATACACTAGAGACTCATCATCTGGAAATCACAAAGGAAAAGAAAAAATTCTGAAGTACTATGTAGTGGTTTTGGTTCAAAATATTCATTACTTACTTATTTTCCTTCTGTGAGATAAGAATTAGGGGAAAAACAAAGCAGGCACAAACCTTAAACAGTTGCAGTACAATGAAAGAGTTTTATTACTAATAGAATTAAAAGTAAAGAGAAAATAACAAAAAAAATTAAAGCAAATCCCCCTCCCCCCCCTTTCCAGCACTTCTCTCCTTTTACTCAGCTCACAAAAGGATAACAGAACATGGGATGTTAGTCAGTGTTCCAGTTCTTGAAAAAGTCTCTCTCTTATGCTTAAGGAAAAAAGGGTTTTCCTTCAGTTGCACGTGGTTCCCAAACTGCCACTAACAGCAGACCCGCCCGGAAACAAACAATCTGCTGTGTGTAGAACATCTCTCCCATGAAAAATCTCACAGTTCCTTCACACTGCAAAACATAGGCCATCACATGGGGTTATTAATCTTTTTAAGGATAAGTTATTTTGGCCTGCACACAAAGGCTTTTCTTCGCCACAAGTCTCTAACAGCCTCTCACTGCTCTTATATAGCCTGGCATAGGCACTCTTCACAATCTTCACAGGCCACACGAGGATTCTCCATCCCCCCATGTTCTTCAAATGGATTAAAGAAACAAACAGTTTGTGGTATTACAGTTTCTTACCACGGCATGCAAGAAGATTTTTAAGCTGCGCGCCAGAATCGCGGCACCGCCCTCTTTTCTCCCGTTGCCATTTCCAGCTCCGTCCCACGTGACTCACTTCTCTTTCTCTCTGACTCTGAAGCCGCCATGTTGAAGGGTGTTCTTGTTCAGGCTTTACGGTGGAGAAAGCCTCGCTCCCTCTGTGCTGCTGGCTGCATGGTGTCCTCTTCAGTTCAGCACGAAGTGTGCTGGCTGCAGACAGAAGGCTCTGCCGGCTCCCGTTGGCTCCGCCGGCTTCCGCATGGAGAGGAGAGGGACCCCGCCTGTCCCCAGAAGCTGCGCTGGATGGGTTTAGCTGTGAGCAGTCCATGGCTGGTTTTAGCTGCCTGCGGCTCTGCGACAGTCCCCCCCAGTGACCCAGGGTCCGTGCTGCAGCGTTGGGAAAGAGGAGAAAGGGCAGTGGCCCCGGCCCGGCCCGGCGGGGCCTGGAGGCTCGGAGCCCCCCACCTTCCAGCAGGCGAGCTCCGACAAAATGGGGAAGTCTCGCCTTTCTGTGCGGTTTAAATATGTAAATTGTGAGAAGCGTAATTGGTCTTAAAGACTGTCCATCAACTCAGGGTCAACCCAATACAAATTATTAGATTGTTATAGAATGACTCTGAGCTAGCAGTGTCGTAAAGTTTTGAAAAAGGAAAATGTGTTTTTACTACGTACCAACTGTGGCTAGTATAGGTGTGGATTTCTGTTGACCTGGCTCTATCTCTGCTTGCCTCTTCAAGTTTGCTGGGGTGACAGTTGTCAGTAGAAAGTGTTACAATTAACAAATAGTTTTACAGAAAGCTCTTCCCTCTTTACAATTAACCACTTGCTGACACTTAGATCAAGGGGTCAAATAGTGTGTGGCCAGCTAATTTGAAAAATGAGAACAAATGGCAAGAATCAAGTCCATCCAGAGAATAATTTGTAGGAAGTGTGTAAACAGGGAAAGTATGCAAGTATACCTGAGCTATGAATTGTAACAGGAAAATGGAGAAGATACCTTCATACATCACCTCTGGCTTTGACTTCAGTGTCTCTGTAGCTTACAGAATGTGTGTATGTTTCCTGAGTTCTTGGTCTATGTTCAAAGTTGGCCCTTTCGATTTGACCTAGGCATTTAATGCATCAAAAATCTATTCCACAGACTGTGTAGCAGTATTTAGTAGCTTACTGGACCTTTATGAAGCTCTCCTGTTAGGAAATACTTAATCACAGTATTGCTCACATATATGTAGGTGAGCATATATTTATGTAGAAATTATATAAGACTTTTCATGCGCATTAGGACCTTCAAGAAATTCTTAATAAAATGAAGTCTCCTGTAGCTGACTTGGCTTTTTTACGAGTTTGCTTGGTAAAAATGGCATAACCCATGAGGGTTGGTGGAAGTGGATCTGATTTACAAGACGTTTTACTAATGAAGGCATATGTTATATGGAGAATTGTTGTGGTTTAGACCAGTCAGCCACTTGCTCATGACCTCCCACAATGGGGTGGGGAAGAGAACTGGAACAGTGGTAGGCAACTCGAGGGTTTAGATAAATACAGTAAAGCAAAAGTCACACACACCAGCAAAGCAAACCAAGGAATTCTTTCAAGATTTTCCATCTGCAGGCAGGTGTTCAGCCATGTCCAGGAAACGGGTCTCCATCACACAAAATGATTACTCAGGTAATCAAAGCCATCACTCTAAGTGTGCCCTTGTTCCATCTTTTTCCTCCAGCTTAATATGGCAAGCCTGATGCCATGGGATATAGAATATCCCTATTCAGGGTCAGTTGGGGTCAGCTTTCCCAGCTGTGCCCCCTGCCTACTCTTTGTTCACCCCCAGCCTGGTTGCTGGTGGTATGAGAAGCAGAAAAGGCCTTTATGCTGTGTAAGAACTGCTAAGTAGTAATGAAAACATCCCTGTCTTATTAACACTGTTTTGATTACGAATCCAAACCTTAACACCATACACAGCTGTTATGAAGAAAATTAACCACAGCCAGTAGTACAAGAATATAAGAAGAGACAAGGACCACTGCACACAGGCTTCTTTAAAGTTTATACTCCTGAAACTAGGAAAGTTGGTTGCACTGGGTATAAAAAAGAACTCTGATCTCCCATCCACTTTTTTTTTCCCTAAATAGACTACTTCTTATGGACCTGCTTATGTGGCAATTATTTATGGTAAGTTATTTTCATGTCTTCCAAAATTCAGATTATTTTGGAGTCTTTGCAGTGCAAGCCAATGTTTCCTGAAGAGCAATAGATAATTCTGTTATAACCAGTTTATTTGTCATAGTTTGCCATAAGCTTTTTTTTCCCTTTTAATAGTAAACTGAGTACTAATGTACACTTTAATAATGAGGTTTTTCTGGATATCCTCAGATTGCATTTAAATGAAAGCAAGACAATGGTTAAACAGTTCTTATGAATTTTTACCAATTTTTTTAACAGATGTGGGCAAAAATTTTACATAAACATTCAAAAAATGACTAAAAAAAGCAATTGTCGCCTGTCAACAGCAGTGCAGTTTAAGATACTGAGCATTATTTTATGGTTCCCATGGAGAATATAGTAGAGTACAGTAGATTATAGTAGAGTACAGTAATATTCCTACTGGATATCTAAACAGTCTTACTGATGTTGAAATACAATGTAGGAATTCACTGTAAGAACCCTTAGTTACACCCCTTAATAAGTTAATATCCAGCTGATCCATCTGGAACTGTTTATTTGAAGTAATTTCAGATCCTAAAAATAAAATGGTGCACAAAATAAAAATTGCTATAGGCTTTCTACTGAGAAAAGACAATATTTAAAAATGTTGATATTGCAAGTATTGTTTCTGCAGATATTTTTTAAGAGCAATTAGATTAAGCTGTCTTTCTATGACCGCTGTTTCACTTCCTTATTCTTCCTTTCTTTCTTTATTCTTTTTTTCCATTATAGCTTTATAAACTGTTAAGTAAATTAGGTAAATTAACACATTTTGTTCAATTGGTTGAGGTGTAATATATACGCCAAAAACAGTGACTCAAAAGTGCTATGATGACGAAGAACATTGCAAGATTAACTGCAATGTCAACTGTACTCAAATAGGCTTCTTTATAACTGAAACCATTATCAAGAAAATATTTTTAAAGTAGTGATATATTTCTATAATCCTTTCCAAACCATTTGGAAGGGAATAATTTTTTAAGTAAATTCTGGTTGATCACTTAATAGCTAACAAAAGAATATGAATTAAAAAAAATTCAGTATATTATTTTCTAATCTTCAGCAATAGGAAATTTCAAGTAATATGATCTGGTTGTAAATATTTTAGAATAACCAAACTCTGGAGGCAGACAGTCTCTGCCAGTGTTTCTCAGTATCCTCCTCTTAATGCTGGTTGCTTATTTTCTTAGACTGGGATACTCAAATTTTCAAGGCAGGGACTGTCAAAGATTCAGTTTGTACAACATTGTTAGGCATGAGAAAAATGCATTGATAATAATTTATGACACTTAATGATACAAACAAGTTTTGACTTTGATGCACAGGACTCAGCTGAAGCCTAAGTTACAAGTTATTTCAGCCAATAGTAATGGTAGTTGTCTGTGCACAGGGGCAGAGCCTGGCCCTTAGCCTCCTTGACGTCAGTAGGAACAGATGTGTTCTCCTTTATTTTCTCTTGGGGCTTCCAACATTGTCTTATTCCAAAGGAGTCTGATTTTCTTAATGCTTTAAATTGAAACCTGCTTGGGTTTTCTCATTTTCCACTCTCATCTTCATTGCTTGCTTATACATTTTCTAAACTTGCTAGGAATAATAGTCCCATCGTAGCATTTTCTATGCTTAAAAATACATTACTAGAATTGTAATATAAAGCATCCTTCCAAGTGGGAAAAATAACTTATAACAATATAATGTTGCTATAATGCATATGCCATACGGGAAGAAATTAAGACATTAAGCAATCTCAATTCTGGCATTAGCCATAATGTTTTCTGAGTTCTTGACTAGTCGGCCTCTTTTTTTTCCCACTTTTCAAAGAAGCCTGTGAAATTCGTTATTTTTTAAAGAAAAAAAATACTGCCATGACAATTCTGATACCTACATAGGTCTTCAGTATGTTTACTTATGTGAATGGATATCTGGTGACCTAGTGTAAAGTTGTCCCTGCAGGGGGTTTGGATTAGGTGATATATAAAGGTCCATTCCAACCCAAACCATTCTATGATTCTATGATATTAAAGTAAGATGTAGTACTTTAGCTTTTCCTTCCATAACTATGTGTCAACAGTACAAGAAAAAAAAAAAAAAAAAAAAAGGAAGAATCCTGACATTTGTTATTCATGCCCTCTTATAACTCTGTCTTTGCATCCTACTGGATTTTCAACCTAATTCCCATCTGCAGGTTTCTTATACCAGCCTATTTCTTTGACTGTCATTAATACAGATTTTAAATTCTGCAAAGTTTTAATTCTAATTTCAGATTTCTTCTCTTACCCCTGCTTGTTTTAGTGGAGGAATCCATTTAAGATGAGTCAGTGAGTCCAGGTGCTTATTGTTATGTAAAAGCCTTTAAAAAGAGATTTGTCCAAAAGATTGCCATCTCTTCATTTACAGTGCACCAGAGAGCCTCTTGCAACACAGATCTTTAATTAAAAAAAAAGAAAAATAAGAAAAAGATTGCTACCAAAATTTGCAGTGTCTGACAAGGAAGAGAGAAGCAAAGACCATGAGAGCTGCCAAAACCCAGTGCCTCTGCAGATGCAGAAAATTTGACGGCAAAAATGTGTCACAGTGTTTCTGTATATTTTTGATTATTATTCACTGCCAAAACAATTAAAACCAGCCAAGAAACATGAGAATCCTGTCCATCGGACCAGAGAAAATACATATTTTCCTAATTCCAAATCTAGCACAACCAATTTCTCAATAATGTCTCAGCACCCCTAAAACTTAGATTAAAGCAATTTCTAAAACTGAAGACTGTGTATTTGCATTCTGTATATTAGGTTTGCTTCCCGTTTCCCTTTCTGTATCCCTTTCTGTTTAGTATTCTTGGGCAAAAAAATTCAGTTCAGAATTAAATAAAAAGCCCAACAATTTTGGATGGTAACTAATCTTAGTTTTCTAAATAAAAGAAGCTTGTGGGTTGCTTGTAGTTTTTTAAATGTTGGTGAGTAGGTGGCAGTTAAACATATCTAGTTCTCCTGGTTTTCAAGGCATTTACAGTTCTCAGTTGTTTCTTTGGGTACCATCTTTTGAAACTTTTTATTAGGTCCCTCCTCCTGCCTTTTCTTGTACAAGTGTAATTCTTCCTAACTGTAGTGCAGTCAGGACAGAACTGGACATATGGAATTGAGGTTGATTGATAGTCATCATTAGGAATATATTTTGTCAGTTAAGACAGCTGCCTGTTTCCTGAGAGGTCCTTTATTTGTTGTACTGGTGTGTATATGTCGTAATTTTTTTTCTTCCCTACAGACTAAAAAGAAGCAAATTCATTATTAATAATTGCTGTGCCAAAAGCTGTTTGGTGATTTTGATTAAAGTGTTTGGGGGTTTGGGGCTTTCTGCTTAAAAGTAATTATTTCCCAAACCAAGTACTTTAGTGATTCTGTATCAATGCTAGTGAATATTCTCTTCCAAAATATAATTGTATAAAAATGAACTGATTTATAATTTGTTTTGGTTTAATTTTGCTCTTTCATTTCTGAGTGTATATTGGAAAATTCTGTAACTGCTACTTGCACCTGCCCACTCACAAGCTTGATGCCTCCATAGGAATCCCACTTTCAAGGCACTCTTCTGTTGTGATTGTGGATTTATTTGAGTCTGTTTGTGTTCCTAGAGAAAACTGTGTCAGACATGAAACAGAAGAAACAATAGTCTTTTGGAGATGACTTTCTCAACAATAGGTTAGTGGGATATTATTTTGTGTTATGAGGGGGAGAAATGGATGGAAATGTAATGGAAATGGAAAAGTAGTACAAATTTCAGCAAGAGCTGCATGGAAGGTACAACTGTCACAAAATTCTTCTGCAAGGACATTTTTCTCCAGTCAAGAAAGAAAGTATTACCAAGGAACAATTTGTAAGAGATGTAGTAGGTGTTTTAATGAGCTCAGATATTATTATTGTGATAAACAGGGGAATAAAATTGTACTATCAGTGGAACATTGACATTTTATAATGTGGGGAATTTTATTGTACTTGTAGAGATATGAACACTCAGAAAAAATTATATGAAATGAGCCTTGGATGTACAGGCAATATCTTCCAGAGGTAGTATCAATTTGCATGACAGTGGAGCAGGAGGGCATGCTCCATCTGAGAAGTGCTGTTGGACAGTGTATGCCAGCTATCTCAAGCCAATAAAAAATTAATTAAGTGGATAAGGAGCTAACTAGCACAGACTTGTAATTTTCAATTTGTAGGCCAAATATATCTTCTATTTCTTTTTTTTTTAATCTGACTTCTGACGCTGATGCCCAAAGTTCCAGTTTTATTCACTTCAGTCTTATGAGCAACAACAATTTTCATCATCCTTTGCATGTGAAACCACAGATACAGGAATGCACAGAAATGCATGCTGCAATCAAAGTTATGGGATAGAAAGTTCATTGTTGTAACAATGTTATGACTTTGTACAGGCAGGGCATGTGGCAAAGCCAAAAAAAAAAAAGGATATTGTGGTAATTAGTAAGAACATAAATAAGATTTTTGGTTGCATAGAAAAATAGAAGAAAGAAACTCCAAGCATATTTTAGAAATGTTTTGAAGACAGACCATGGCTGAAATAAAATCTAAAAGGACAACAGAAGAAGAGTAAGGACAGAACTCTGAGAAGGCAGACAGGAGCTAAGAAAGCTACTTTGAAGGCCCCTCTAAAAGGAGTGGGAAGAGACCAAGGACACTGTTTCACAGAAATAAAAAAGAAAAGAAAAGAAAAGAAAAGAAAAGAAAAGAAAAGAAAAGAAAAGAAAAGAAAAGAAAAGAAAGAAAAGAAAAGAAAAGAAAAAAGAAAAGAAAAGAAAAGAGAAAAAGAAAAAAAAAAGAAAAGGAGATCCCACAGTCAGCAGGTTAAAAATCAATGGGAAGTAGGAAGTACTCCTGGTTCTGAGATTTTGGTAGAGTGGTGGGAGGACAGAGAAGAAGCTTGTTTTTTCTTGCTTTTCCTTTCCTTCCTCACACCACCCTCCCCCCCCCAAAATTTCCCTTCCTTTGGTTTCTTAAAACAGCTACTGCATAAATCAATAATTCTGTTCATTTTTAGTTTACTCTAGAATATGATTTTTCAGGGATTTAGTGGATATATTGCTCTATATTGAAGGGCTTTTCAGCTGAAAGTTGCCCTTAGATGGGGAATAGAATCTCAATTTTTCCAGTTATTTTATTTCAAATACCTCTAAGAGACTTTGGATTATGATCTTCCATTTAATTATTGTAGAAAGTATTTTCTAAATGAAAACTACATCCAAAATGGAACATATCTTTGTAGTATGGGCTGGGCAATACTTAATTATGAAATGTCAAAGAAAATTATTAGGCAATCAGACATTAAAGAAAAGTCCTTTTACGAACAGCAGCAGCAACATTTCTCTGTCTTAAGGGTTTGATGCTGGTTATCTCTGAATGTTTTGCACAGATAATGTCCTTTTGTTAACTTTGCAGCTACAAGAATCTTCATTAAGCTAGCTGATTAATTTTAGTTTTTATTTTAAAAGAGACAAAGCTGATAGACTTGTCTATCAACTTGTTTATTCATAAATTCGTCATTATTGCTGCATCTTCATTGAGAAGGAACTCTGCTGGGCAACTGGGAGATACTGTCTAAAACTCTGAGTAGGCAATGTGACTAGTGAATCTGTGGAAACAAAACTAATTATTACATTCTCTGGTGTGCAATAAAGTTCTCAGAGGAAGTCTGCACCCCACAATGTTTTGGATGTTGTACATACACTTAATGATAAAAATCCATGTCATCTAGACCCGAGTCACCAAGATTCTGCCTTGCCTTGACTCTTGGTATCTAAGTTTTGCTTAAGTCCAAGTTGGAGTGGTGTGGATATAAAAATACTGCTAGCAAGGATTTTCTTGCTATTTTCTAAGCCCGTGAGAGACTTTTCTCTCTCACAGAAGAGGTAGCAGAGTTATGTAAACAATGAAACGCCTGCAGCCTTGAAAAGTCTTGTTTACAGTATAGTAGAAAGATATTTTGACAATGGATGTTTTAGGATTTTAGCCAATCACCCCAAGGTGTGGCTGATCCTTTGTCTAATTAGACTATGAAGAAAAAGGTCTATAAAAGAGTTTGTAAAATAATTAAATAAATCAATCTTGCTGCACAATTCCTGCCTGCTGGATCTTCTCTCCTCCTCCCTACGGCTGTGGGACACGGTAATATATCTTAGGTCATTTTTTATAATAGAGTGGCTCTCCAGAGGATACTTATTCTCTTTGACTATCCTTAAAATTCATTGTATACCTAAAACTAGGGTATGGATATACTGAGGAAAACCCCTGGCTGAGCATAGAAATCCTTGCCTTTTGCCTAAGCCCTCTGCAGTCTACAGTTTGTGTCTGCTTGCTTAAGCCCTAGAGTAATTCTGCCTTACAGCCTGGAGAGCAGTTAACTGGTGCTGACAGCACTGGCGTCACTAAAAAGTGTAGCATGGTACTCACCTCGTGCAGCTCTACAAAGGGATTAGTGTAGATGTGGTGTATATAGAGGTGTGTATCTCAGATATCTTATAGTTTGAATCATTAAGTCACAGAGGGGTAGAAGACAGAGAGATGGAATCTTTCATTTCTGCTTTACAAATGGAGAAATGGAGCACATTAAAATTTGAGCATGGTTTGGAATCTGCTGAAAAATTCTGCTTCTGCTTGCCATTCTGGGTAGGTATGATGTCTGCATGAGAATTTAAAGCTTTTTCTGATGTTTTCTCAAAGCTTTACCAAACAGAAAATAATGACAGTGCCAAAATTTATCCATGTGTGCCTGTCCCTGTCAGGCCACTATTGACTTTTCATTATTTCAGTTCTAAATTGAATAAAGCCTCAGGGAAGGAAATATTTATATAAGAGGGTGACAGTGAAAGAATCTCTATCCTAATCCTGCATGTAAAAAACAGGCCTTGGAACCAGCATGTCTTCAGCTATTTAAATGTAGCCATTCTTCCCCTTCAGGTGAAGATGTTTTTCCCTGCAAGCTGCCAGGGAGCTTTATAGTCTTTTTTCCTTTGTCGCAAAATAACTTTGGATGAGAAAACTAAAACTTAACAAGTAAAAGAATAGTCTCAAAAGAATTAATGTTATGCAGTATTTGTGTGCTTGTGTAGGTGAAAAATTTGTAAAGCATATCTGTGCAGGGAGCATTCCCTGACAAAGTTATTTCTCCTATGTTGCTAGGTTTCTCTTCTTCCATTTCTTTATTTACTATTTGGAGAAACAGTCTTTTGAGAAGGATGTTTATACTGATTTTATAGGGAAGTCCTAGCCTCTCTTGATTATGCCAATAACATGTAATAAAGAGAGTCAGAACACTAGTATTTTTTAGGATATTTTGCATTAATTTATCGTGTCATATTTAATAAGTATAATTTCATTGATGTCTGATATATCAAATTATGTTGATTTGAAGCAGCACAACATTTGAGACCTGGTTCTAGAATAGGTAGCTGCTGGATGTGGCTGTTCAAATCTACATTACGTGAAAGAACATAATGGAAGAATGAATGTTTAATTACAAAGGTTACTGAAAATTGTCCATTTGACTGTTAAAATTCAGAAATACAGCTTGTGCACTTAATCACACAAAAGCTAAGTCCATCACTTATTCAGCATTCTTTGTGTTTAACAATGCCAAGGGAAAACAAAGGCATGTTTTTTCTCCTAGAATGGACTGGGCAGCTCTGTTTCTTTCCTCCCTTGTTTGATTTACAATATATGTATTGTCTGAACACTTTGCATGAATGTTTTTTTTAGTGGATGCCTTGTCTGTTTTGGAACTCTCTAGATCCAGTGCTTTAATATTCTGAAGCTTTTATATGCATTGGAATCTCTGTTTTATTGGTAACCTTCGTATCCAAGCCTCAGGAGAAGAAGCAAAGTAATTGTGAAAACCAGACCTTGTTCTCTGGGAGCAAGATGCACTATAAATTCACACACACACACACACACACACACATATGTAATGCAGGGTATGAATTTTATGGCTGTAGATTTTTTTTCCCTGGGACATTATGAAAAGAGAGCTTCGGTGAATCGATGCTGGGTTTATTCCCACAGGGTCCCTCATGGACACACTTAGGCGGCGCTCTGCCAGCACCCACGCGTGCACACGACCTCACCTTCACAGGTGGTCGTGAACAGCTGCTCACACACACAGTCTGTGCACGAACCTGAGACGGAGAGGGGAGAGGGGTTCTCTGCATGCGATTCCGAGGCGTTTAATGAAACCAACACGTTCTAAGGAAGCAGAAATAAAGAACCAAGAATGAAACGCACACGTTGTTTTATCCCAAAGGGTCCCAGGGTTAGGCAAAGCATCAGAAGCCAATGGTCTGAGGGCCAGGGGGCAGAGGCAAGGGTGAGTGACGTAACAGGAGCCAAGGGGAGAAGGGATGGGAGCGGGGAGAGAGTCAGTACCCAGTGGAATCTTGGTAAAGGGAGAACTTTCTAGCACAGAGGTTTATGGAGAGACCACTTCCAAAGCAACGTGGGGGTGTAAAGTGGACTTTGCCACTGCAACAGGTCATTGAGGAAAGTAAGAAAAGCTGCATTATCCCTCTGTTCAAAAAAGAAAAAATAAAGTATCAAATAAAGTATCAAGAGAAGTCGTAATTATGGGGATAACTAAAAGGTTTTTATTAATGATGAGATGATGATCAAGTAGTAATTAATTGATGATTGAATAAAAAAATGGTGATAAAGAAATACCTTAATGTTAATTAAGCCATGATGTTAAATTAATTGAGAATTATTTAAATGCTCATTGAAATTATAGTTTCAATGGTGATTAGACATTGATTTAGAGAACAATTTAGACAGTAGTCAAACATTGCTACTTACCACACTTCTAATAATTAAGCTACACCTGGACATATGTAAATGACTTTAGCATACAATATATTTTAGGTGTAATGTGAAGTATTACTCACCTTGTTATAGGTATCAGATGCTGGGACCTTGAGGAGTAACCTTGAGCAGTGGCCCTGTTCATGGAAGGTTGAGATGGCTGCTGCACAACCAGAAATGGTGCAGGAGAGCACAGTGGGCTTGAGTGGGCTACATGTTTTCAGAGTGTAAAGTGATTGACTCGCAGGCAGACCCCTCCCTTGGTGTAGGTGCAGCTGCATAGCTGTAGCAGTTTTAGTTCTGTCCAGCCCCAGATTGGGCTCCTGATGAGACATGGCCTAGACTCCTTTGTTCCTGAGAAGATGCAGGCCAGCACAGAACTCACAGCCTGCCCAGCAGGGCTGGTTCCAGTCCAGACCCATTGGTTACTGGTGTTTGAACCATGGTGCTCTTCACCCCTGCAGGAAGGGTGCATTCATCACACCAACTTGCCCTGTAAGAGAACATGAGAGGCAGCAGCAAAGAGAATGAGGAAAGAGACTGTGGGGTCGTCTTCTCTGGAGTTATTTAAAACCTGCCTGTATGCAATCCTGCTTCAGGTGACTGTGCTTTAGCAGGGAGTGTAACTAGATGACCACCAGAGCTCTCTTTCAACCCCAGCCATTCTGTGATTCTATGATACTCTTGAGTTGTTCGTTCCTCTAGAAATGCCTATTATGAGCACAGCAAAACAGGTCGTATGCCCTTTGGGTTTGGTTTCTTCTTCCTTTTCTTTTTCCAGTAAGTAGAAAAACTAGAATGGCATACATAAATTGAACCTTTTTAAAGACTGTATAAAAGAAAGATAGAGAAAGGATACAGCTGACCTAACAATGCAAGAATGCTGGAGATTTTATAAAAGATCAAGTTGTGACTTGTCCTAGGTCTCAAACACAAAGAACTAATTCTTACTGAAGTAATTTAAATTTGCCAAGCAAAATAAATTTGTCAACCCACATGAAAACGTACTGAACAAAGTTAAATTCTTGGCTAGCATGGGTGTGAGAGATTAAAAAAAAAAGAAAACAAAAAACCCCAAAACAAACCCCAAGCCAATTCCAAACCAGAAAAGAGAATCTGAAACAAAAAGAAGCAGCAAATGTCAAATTTGGAATCCATGAAAGTTGTGTTGCCCAAATCACACCAATCAACATGAGATCATCCAATGCTGATGTTTGTAATATGGTGGTGTAACTACAAAGGATTGCTCCAACTGCAAGAGTCAGTAGAATATATATACCATACACAAAAGAGAATCCTCCAGCTCAGAAGAGACCATGGAAACAATAACACTAGTACAGCAACATTTTGAGTTATTCCTAGTTAATTAATTGATGTGTGTATTTGCGAACTGTACTCACCAGTTATATATCTTCCACCATGTTTAGTAATCCTGTTGATAAACTTCAGTGTTATCTCTCTTTGTCAATATGCATGTGTTATTTTCTAACATATACCTTGTGAAACTGATAGAAAATACAGCCAAACTTCATTAATATGGAAAATTGATGTTAAAACACTCTTAGTAGTTAGCTTACAAATGTACTAAATAAACATTTTTAAATATAATAAAGCTAACATGCCATGGTATTAATTGTTTTTATTTATTAATTAGTAAGAAAAATATTAATTCTTTTGTGGTGAAACATAAATAATTCTGTGAAAATTCTCCTCACTATTACATACAACCAAGTGGGCTGGTGGATGATGGTATAAAAGAAAAAAAAAATTTAAAATCAGATTCCTGGTCTATAACTAACTTTGCTAAGTTACAATATTGCAGAAACAATGTGTCATTGACTAATTTATCCTTCATGGAACACTGAACACCAGTGTCTGCATGGTAAGGAATTACCATCAGAGCTACTGGGATCTTGCAGAGGTCGCAGGGAATCTTCCAGAGAGATGGGAAAAAAGCACAGAGATACAAGGAAAATTGAAGAATATGAAGACATGTTTAAAAAGGTCATTATGGAAAAAACTGCCATTTTTTACAGAGTATTAAGACCTTTTCTCTCAAATCTATTTTCTCTTGCTCCTATATATACAATTCAGCATGTCTCAAATTGCTATTTAAATGCTTTCCAGTTTTAATACATTTCAAAACATCACCCCCCAAAAATATTTAGTATATAAATAAGTAGTTGAAATCATTTTGACATTCAACCTTAACAGAATTAATATTTAGCAAGCTTCTGCAGTATCCCCAAAACTGTTTACTTGAGAAAATCTGATTTAAAGATAGAAAAAATTACTAATTTCTAAATTTTCATACTCTGTTGACTTCCAATTAAAATGTTCCTTATGCAAGCAATCTATAGCATGTCTTCTGTCAGACTCTAACCTTATAATAATTGTAGTAGTTTTGTGAGAAGTAGAACGGTTACTTTATGCTGGAGTTTGGGGTTTGGTTTTTATTTTTTTTTCTGACACCTTAATGTTAAGTTTGAAAGCTATATTGAACTATATTAAGTTTGAGAGTATATTGCTAAAATAAATTTCTTTTGTTTTGTTGTTGTTGTTTAAATATATGTTGTTTAAGGTGTATTAAATTTGTGAAAAAATACTTTGCCGTCAACTTTCCTTTGGTGCTTAACCATCAATGCGTTATGTCATTAAATAAATGGGAATAGTTCTCAGTCATGGAAAGTTTCTTCCAATACATCTTCTTCATCTTTAAAGAGACTAAAAATTGCAGTTTCTTCTCTAGGGATAAATTTAATATTGGAAAGTAACAGAACATTTTAAGCTGCTTTCAGCTGTAGAGATAAAGGGACGCGCATAACTTTTCTGAGAGTCTAAAACTAGCAAAATGACATAGCTCCCATTAGCCTGAAATTTTGGAAGATGAGAAAGAAGTATGAAATGTAGTATTACATCATTGGCAGGATCATTTTATGACTTATAGTGCATTTTGCTCTGTAGGAAATAGACAATTAGCTGGAAGTGAATATTTGTTTTTATTCTCCATTAATTTGCAGACAGAGTAATATCTCACAAAGCTGATGGCTGCCCCCGGAGAGCTCCAGTCCCAGTATCCAGGCATAAAATCCATCATCATGACTCATTGGAAGTAGGTCTCCAAATCACTTTTCAGACTAAGAGGGGTCATTGCCTTGTGACGGGACGAATGATGATGGGATGCAGAGGAAGAGCATCTTGGGATCAGACAATAGTCATGGGATTCATTGGGCAGGAACCAAAGATGAGAAAGGGAGGGATTTAGGAGATTTGGGGAGGAGCAAGTGTGGAAAATAGGGGCATAAGGGAATAAAAAAGGCTGGTAAAATATAAATGCTTGGGTGATTGGTGCATTTGTCCAGCTGTGCCCTATGCCTTATTAGTGCAATCTGAAATTCTGAATTCTTTCTAAAATCTGTGTTTTGACTGAATTTCTATAAGAGGCATGTGGTCTTATTGAGATACTGTAGGATACACATTTCTTTGAGCAATGTATAATTTGCCCACACTTTCTTGATGTTAGACCATGCATGCTTCCACTTCAGAATTGCTGATTCCCATCCAAAGATAGCCTAGATTTACATTAGCTAACAACCTAAAGCAATCATGCAAGATTTCTTGGAATCTCCTGGAGAGGGAAGAATGCTTTCAAATTATTAATGCTAATATATCTGTTTTACTAAAAACTGTAATACATTTCTATCACATGACTTGCAGTTAGCTATGTTTCTCCTAAATAGATACACAAGAATATACATGCTGCCAATAACCCAAATACAGTAAGAATTTGTGATTAAGTATTTGATGTCAAAATGTACCATAATTTATGTCAAAAGTAATTGCAAATTAAGTCATGATGAAAATTAGAGAGGTGATAAAACAGCCCTTTATCAATGCTGGAAGCTGGCTAATGTTCTGATTTTCAAGAAGGGCAAGAAAGAGGACCCCAGAAACTACAGGCCTGTCAGTCTCACTTCAGTGCCTGGTAAAATCTTGGAAGAGATTATTCTGGGAGATGTTGAAAAACACCTGAAGGACAACACAGTCACTAGTCACAGCCAGCACAACTTCATGAGAGGAAAGTCCTGCTTGTTGAATCTCCTTCTACAGCAGGGTTACCCACCCAGCTGATAAAGGAAACCCAGTAGATGTAATATTTTTGAACTTCAGCAAAGCTTTTGATACTGTCTCTCACAGAATCTTCCTGAACAAAATGTCCAGCCCACAGCTGGATAAACACATCATGTGATGGGTGAGCAACTGGCTCACAGGTTGGGCACAAAGGGTTACAGTGAATGGGGTGACATCAGACTGGTGACCTGTCACTAGTTGGGTTCTGCAGGGCTCCATCCTCAGCCCTGTGCTCTTCAATGTCTTCATAAATGACATGGAGGCAGGACTTGAAGGAATACTAAGTTTGCTGACAACACCAAACTGGAAGGAGCTGTCACCTCACTTGAGAGCAGAGAGGCCCAGCAGAGATACCATGAAAAATTAAAGAGATGGACAATCACCAATGGTATGAAGTTCAACAAAAGCAAGTGCCAGATTCTGCCGCTGGGACAGGGCAATCCTGGTTGTGTGTATAGAGTGGGGAATGAGAGGCTGGAAAGCAGTGCTGTGGAAAGGGACCTGGTGGTCCTGGCTGATGGCAAGTTGAATCTGAGTCAGCAGTGCCCTGGCAGCCAGGAGGGCCAAGCATGTCCTGGGGTGCATCAGGCACAGCATCACCAGCCGGGCAAGGGAGGGGATTGTCCCACTCTGCTCTGCACTGGGGCAGCCTCACCTCGAGTGCTGGGGGCAGCTTTGGGTGCCACAATATAAAAAAGACATTAAACTATTAGAGAGTGTCCAAAGGAGGGCAATGAAGATGATGAAGAGTCTTGAGGGGAAGCCATATGAGGAGTAGCCGGGGTCACTTGGTCTGTTCAGCCTGGAGAAGACTGAGGGGAGACCTCATTTCAGTTACAACTTCCTCATGTAGGGAATCTCTTCACTCTCTTGACCAGTGACAGGAGCCGAGGGAATGGCCTGAAGTTGTGTCAGGGCATGTTTAGGTTGGGTATTAGGAAAAGGTTTTTCACCCATTGGGTGTTCGGGCACTGGAACAGGCTCCCCAGGGAAGTGGTCACAGCACCAAGCCTGACAAAGTTCAAGAAGTGTTTGGACAATGCTCTCAGGCACATGGTGTGACTCTTGGGATGCTCTGTGCAGGGCCAGGAGTTGGACTCAATGATCCTGATGGGTCCCTTCCAACTCGGTATATTTCTATGATTTGAATACTGTGGAAACAGTATTAGCTTCAAAATTTTGAACACAATTTTCAACTATTCCTTTGAATTTTTGGGTTTTTTTCAAGTTACAAATGAGATATAATGCTTTGGGAGGCATATAATTTAATATTTCTCAAAATAAATCTAGTCACTCAGTAGATGAAACTAATCCTGAAACAAATTTTAACATGTTACAAAGGACCGTAGTTCTGCACAGAAAATATTTATTTTAGCAAGTATTGGAGAATCAAATTCATAAGTTATAAGGAAGAGGAAATGTATTTTGGGGCAATGTGGTTTTGTAATTTAGAGTCTTTAAGAATAATTAAGCTGGTGCTTAATTATAATGCAACATAAACTATATTATTCTCAGTACTATATAAACACTTCAAAATCACTTTTCTTGCATCAGTAGTTAATTGCACCATTGCTGTGGATGAATTCCAGAGTATTTAAACAATATAGACTGTATGGTCAGGCTGACTGTGTTCAAAATGTTTCCCCACCTCTTTTCAGGGCTTTCAGAAGGTCTGTTCCTATATTTAACAGTCATCCTCCTTCATCTCAAGGAAGACTGCAAACTGTATTTAAAACCACTTTGAGATGCTGAGCAATGAATCAGTAGAACTCGGTCAGCTCAGAAAGAATAATTCTTTAAAACTGCAGTGCTAAAGTCTTTCCTGCATAATGTCCAGCCACTGCTGGGTTGGTTTGCCTTCTGGTGTCCTGCTAAAACTGTGCAGCCCTCAGTCTTATGACTAGATCACATGAAATTATTTTGGTGTGGGATGAAAACCAAACAATTCCTCTCTTCTTCCATGCTCCCTCCCTGCCACCCTCCCAGCCTCCCTCCTTCCCTTCCAGTGTTCTGGATAACCTTGATAGCCTACCATTGCAAATACAATACAGATTTTAATAATATCCCTACTTCATATTAAATGGAAGTTCCAAATACAATATCAACCCTATCAACTCAACCGTGCTTCATAAGATCCCTGAGTCCTTTTGAAGAGGAGATATCTGCAGGGTCAATAAATGCCATGCTGCCTTCAATCAAGATCTGCTCAGCATTTCAAATATTTATGGCACTCACACTGTCACAAGCTTTCTTTTGTTTTTCAAGAGATTTTCTGAAGGTCATTTAAGAACTATAAAAAACTGAACTTCTTCACTAGAGTCTGATTCATATTGTAGAATCTGGTTTCTCTGAAGTAAGAGAAGCATCTGTCTTTTCAGCACAATATTAATATTTCAGTAAAATTTATTATTACTCTTCTTTCAAAATAGTAGTTTTTCCATCAGTGGAACTGAACTCACACTTTTTAAGCTACAGTATGAATCAAAGTTCAGAGTTATTGTCACTGAAATGAAGGAGTCTCTGTCATCCATTTACCTCCTATTGCTGCCTTCTTTTGCCTGGCAATAGGAGGTGGCAATAGGGCCTTTACAGTAGCTTCAGTATAGAGAAAATGACTGATGGAATCCAAGAACTATCCTCTCTGGATACATATGTAGTTTACATTTATCACAGAGCACATAAAAGGGTTTCACACTCATGGTGTGAAGAAGTATGTACAGTCCATTAATTACTGCAAAACCTCAGTTTGCTTAAAAAATT
Organism: Corvus cornix cornix; assembly: GCF_000738735.6. Taxonomy (NCBI): domain Eukaryota; kingdom Metazoa; phylum Chordata; class Aves; order Passeriformes; family Corvidae; genus Corvus; species Corvus cornix. The sequence continues at coordinate 124,403,113 of NC_046333.1, read as the reverse complement.
ACTTTGGCTACCTTGCAAAACAATGTATCTTTCTACTGAAAATTTAAAAAAAACAAAAATAGAAAACAGAAAGAAGCCCTTTAATTTAAATGAATATCTCAATGTAAAAGTATACAGAATTTAAGTTGTATAACATGGATTCATAGCAAATGGCATTTGTTCAACTCTCCATCAAGATATGCAAGAAGATTTGTGGGAACTGTCATGCAGAGACAGCAAGGGCATCTAGGCTAAAAGGAGGGCTGTTTTCTGCAGATGAATGAGTCTAACAGTAAAGCAGAAACACATTTTGAAAAAAGAAGCTGGAAGTGTAGAGTGTGGGCCTTGCAGAGTAATTCAGGACAATCATGTGGTTGAATTGACGCCATGAGACAGTGGCTGGAGGGGACTTTTGAATGAGAGCAGAGTAGGAGTGTTGGTTGAATGCAGTGGCAGAATCAATGGGAGATCCAAAATATGTCCTACTGTTGAAATTGTAAATTATTTGGTAACTTTTCTTTATGTACATGTTTTTTCTAGAGAATGGTTTTAGCTAAACCATGATTTCGCAATTCTTTTTCACTAAAGCTGTCTGAGCTATTGTTGATGTGACAAAAGCCAAGATATATTACACTCAGTTCTCCTTTGTTTTTTCATGAGACCCTGTATTCTACCATAGATGACAATTAAGTTGATGTGACAAGGTGTTTATCTAGGCAATCTAGTTGGTATTTGCTGCTTTTTGTTGTACTTTTCAAGAGCTTACAAATTTCTTTATTATTTGTCACTATTTTATAGTTCTGAATTGAGATGGCTAATCTACAATAATTTGGCCTCTCTTTATTCTGCCCTGCTCTCAAGATCTCCCACATATTTTTCACTTTTCTCCTTTTTTTTAGGAACATCACCCATCTTCTATTCATTTTGTTCAACAACAACTACTAACAACGCTGAGGTTGCTTCAGGCAAATCCTTCAGGATTTGCTTGCAGTGTAAGTGTAATATAAGGCACTTATATTTGCCTTTAAGTGCATTACATACTTCAGGACAAACCTTTGAGGCCCAGTTGACTGAAACTGTCTAATTTTTCTCAGTGTCCTTTGAACCATTCCTTTTTGAATTCTCATTTGAGCACTTATCCCGTGATTGATTTTGCCACAGCTTCGTAGCTTTCTCTCCCAAAGTTTGACTGCGATGATTTTCAAATAAAATTAGCTATTCAGAAGAGGTAGTTTGTATTTGTTTTCAGTTTCTGAGTATCAGTGACAGTTTGGCTCAGAGCAGCCGAAGTGCCAACATGGGAAAATTGCTGCTAGTTTACCATTTTATTAGAGGACACGAAATGACTGCCCTCAAGTGGCAAAGTTGGAGTAATACCACTTGCGGTACGTTTGTGTCTTTATTTGCTCCAAACAAATTTTTATTAGTAGTGAGGATCAGAGGATTTAAATTAAAGCATTAATCAGTGTCGGGGTCCCTCCCCCCTGCCGTGGGGCCCTGGCAGAGGGGCCCTGAGGGGACACACGGGGTTTCCCTGCCCCTGCTCAGCCTCGTTCCCATTGGTTGGTTTGTGTTCCCTGCGCGGGCAGAAGGAGCCTCGGGCCCCGTGACTGCCTCAGTTCCTGGGCAGAGCCCCGGCCATGCGGCTGGAGAAATAAACATCTCTGAAACATCCATCAAAAATCCGTCCATATATTTCTTTTCCGCGGGCCTCGTTGTCTGATACACGTGTTGCAGTATCCCCACTGTAACAAATCAGGGTCTGACATCTAAGCTTCTGTTTCAAGGATTGCCAATGGGGCATGCAGTTCTGAATGGGCAGGCCCTCTGTAAAAGCTGCTGTGTCTCACTCAGGCAGGACTTCTTAGACTTTTTATGTGCTGTCTAGTTTCCTTTTATGTAATTTATGGAGACCTTTTAAAATCAATGACAAATAAAATTATTATGAACTGTAGCAAAACCTCTAAGGCATTAATAAATGAATATCAATATGAAATGGGTCTTCTAAAAATGTAAATACTGATTGTCACTGGAAATTTAAAATGAGAGCACAACATTAAAATCTTATAACCTTTTCAATCTGATTTTTTTTTCTACAAAGTAGAAAGCAAAGCCTTTATGCTGTTGAAAAGAAAACAATCTTCTAACGGTAGCAGCACTTCAGCCCCATTTTCAGAACCACAGCACTTTGTCCAGGCAAATTTGAAACACTGAAAAGCAAGTGAACAAAAAGCCATGGAGAAACTTTTAAAGTGTATTTCGCTATGGCTTCTTCATCTCTTCATTTCGGACTTTCTGCAACCCACCATTAAGCCATGTCCACAGTTAATAGCAAAGAGAACAAAATTCTGGCAGGGCACATTGGGAGGCTGGGATTTGCACTGGTGCTGAGAAGTCAGGAGAACAGCACTTGTGGTAGCCTCATGAGGCGAAATATAAATAATGCATACTGATGGACAACTTCACTTCCATTTGCCTTTCTTCTTGCCATTTGGAATGAGGTGTTTTGTTTACATGTGTGTTGGAGTGACATTGAGAGGTAAAGTCATAAGATTTTCTTGTCAGGACCTATTTAGGATAAGAACTGTATGTTACTAAATATTCCCTATTTATAGAAATGATGCATCTGAGGTAATATTAGGAATATATAGGCAAAGTGCTTTAGCCATACCATTCAAGCATTTTCTCTGGTGAGAACATCTGAGCAACATGTTGACCAGATATATAATGCATGAAATACATATTTATTTTCTGTCTATTCAAATGTCAGGTTACAAGTGAAAATAACATTTTCCAGTAACTGAAGTTTTCCTTGTAACTCTACAACCCAAGCAGGCAAATACTGTTCAGTTACTGACTCTGCTATCACTGTCCTATTTTTCTTGGGCATAAATGATTTTGTATTGTAGTTCCTTTTTCTATCTCCTTTTCCAACAATTTTTTTTTCCACTGGAACTTCAGTCATGTCTTGTCAATCTAGAGCACCTGGCTCTTTCTAGAGGCCTAAGCTGCCTGAAGTTATGTTGCATGAGATGATGGAAGGGCATTTCCCATGGGGAGCTGAAGGGTGACTCTCTTTGCGTGTAATATCTTGAACACAATTCTGAGTTAGCAAATCCTGCACAGTGGTTTGACTGCATACTGTCTACCCACAGTCAGTCTGAGGAGGCTTTTTTAACTGATTAGAAGCTTGCTTCGAAGTAAATTAAAATAAAGAGGGAAGAGATTTATACACAGGCAGAAAATATAAAGTAACTGATGTTAGTTATTTATCTCTGGTACCTTCCTAGTTAGTTAATCAAAGGCATTGTTTGGGTCTTCAGTCCCTAAAAGACCATGCCAGATTCACGTGAAATTAGACAGAAGCTGTAAAATGCAAAGGGCAGTCTTCCCAAATAGATGGAAATTGATTTAGGATCCCTTTATACCATTGTAATCAGGAAAATTGATCTACAGCTAATTTTAACTTTTGAAGATAGTATTTTGTGCCTCTTAGGTAAGTCTCCTTGAATGCTAAGGGTCTAGTTATAAATAGGTGTGAAGGACAAAAGGTGGAATTCATAATGGTTATAGACATCTAAAAATTACTCAAACAGCCCTTCATAATAAGTAATCACATCAATAATTAATGCTAGTATATTGACTTGGACTGTAAACCTTTGTATTCTTTCAGGAAGCTGAAAAAAGTCTTGTTAATTCTCATTTCTACACCTGCAAGTCATAAAATATTTGATTTATGATTTGGTTTGAAGTCAGAGTTAAATGCTCTCTGTTCTGGGTGATGTTAAGGATAGTTTTGGGACAGAAATGTGATGTTTCAGAACAAGACAGAGAAAATACATTTATCCACTTTGAACTGAAGGGAAAAAATAAAGGGGTTTTTATGTCTTTAGGATCTTAGAATGACTGAAATAGCCTTGGCTGAGATGAATTCTTTTGCATGCTCCTATAGGAGCAATTCAGCACAATGATAAAATCAGTTTTTCATAATGCTAATTATTGCTTCATTTTTTTTGAGTGTTTGTGCATTTGTCCATGTATCATTATAAAAAATATAATACTGTAATGGTAAAGTGTTGGTTGTGTAGACTTGACCACAGGGGCTGTAAAAATCAGGATGATCTTGCCTTAGAAGTAATGATTCCCAAAAAGCCTGTCTTCTACTGAGTCAAATCTTAAAAAGGAACACAAAGTCAAAATAAAGTGTACTAAATCTAACTGGCTTTCTCTAAATTGTCTAGAGACAATCAATATGCATGAAATTTGATATATGTGGAAAATTATATCTTTATGAAGAAGTCAGAGATGCCTTTAAGTATCTGTATCATTTTCTCCCAATACTCTGTTCAAAAACACACTGGGCCAAATGCATTTGCCTTTCTCTCATGAGAATTTCAATTACATTCCATGAAACTAAGTGCAAAAATAAACTGAACAATCTGGGGTCTAATATATCTTTGTACTGGCATCAAAATGAAAACAGAAAAGCTTTTTAGCCTTTTTTTACTTGCATTTCCTGACTTTGGATCGTTTCATTTCTGAATGTTCCTGCTGAATTAATTACAGCCTATTTCATGATATGTCCTTGGAAAGAAAGACTATAAAACCTTAATAAGCTTCTAACATACCAGAACAGGAAAGTACCTCTGTATACATCACAATGCTAGCATCAGTATGCTGCATCCATTTCTGTCTTCTGCCTGAGAAAAAGTACCCTTCACTGAAAAATGAAGACCATAGTGGTAATATATATGATAGATTTTCCTGATCTTCTTTCCCAAATTCTGACAATCTTATTTTCTTCAAGTCAGGAAAGCTGTCAAGATCAATATGTTATAAAAAACATCTAACTGGAAAATAAACTATGGCTACCTGTGTATTATTCAGGAATTCTGGTAATATGATGTATTAAAATGAGGGAGTAATCTTAAGTAATGGTACTTTTCTGAGGTAATCTGAAGAATGAAGAAATACTGAAATAAACTGGGGAAAAAATAGTATGTAGCAAAAGCTATGATAGAATTCCCAAGGAGTGAACGGGTATGCATGAATGCCATACAACTATTTTTTTCTGAAAAAAAATTTGGTTTTCTCTGTAATTCTAAGGATAAGATTTGGCTTTACTTTTCTTCCATTAGAATATCTAGGTATTGCTTTTCATAGTGCTGTGGTGTATTTGGTAATCTTGTTATGACATGGGGTTCAGAACTAGAGGTTAAATAGATCCAACTAGATCTTTTGAGCCATTACTTTTTATAAATGAAAAGCCTATTTTTGAGTCCTGTCTTTAGGTGTGTAGTAAAAAAGAAGAACCTTTCCCTAGATCATGTTGCTCAGAGCTCCAACCAACCTGACCTTGAATACTCATGAGGATGGGGCATCCACAACTTCTCTGGGCAACCTGTTCCAGTGCCTCACCACCCTCACACTAAAGAATTGCTTCCTAATTTCTAAACCTGCACTTAGTTTAAAGCCATTCCCCCCTTTCCTGTCACTACAAGTCCCTCTCTGTCTTTCTTGTAGGCTCCCTTCAGGTACTGGAAGGCCGCAATTAGGTCACCCTGAAGCCTTCTCTTTTCCAGACTTTCAGGCTTTGGTCTCAGCCTTTCCTCATGGGAAGGGTCCCACTAATCATCTTGGTGTCCCTCATCTGGACTCCAACAGGTCAATGTCCTTCCTGTGCTGGGACCCCAGAGCTGGATGCAGCACTGCAGGTGGGGTTTCACCAGAGCAGAACAGAGGAGCAGAATCCCCTCCCTCATCCTGCTAGCCATGCTGCTTTGGATGCAGCCCTGGACATGTTTGGGCTTTCTGGCCTGTGAGTGCTTGTTGCCCACTCATGTCCAGCCTCTCATCCACCAGCACCTCTGAGTCCTTCTCATCAGGGCAGCTCTTGATTTGTTCATCCAACAGCCTGTGTTGATACCAGGGTTTGCCCCAACCCAGGTGCAAGGGCTGCAAAAACATGAGGCAGCAGAGAATGAGGAAAGCAGGTGCCCATCTGAGTGAGCAGAAGTTGACAAATTTGAAGATACTGACTTTTGTCATTAAAGCAGGACTCCCAAACGGACACCTTGTGTGTGGGTACATGTGTGTGAATATACTGGGTTTTAGTTACAAAACATTGCATGAAAAATAAAATTAATAAAAAGAGCAACTTCTTTGAACATGATTTAAAATGCTACCCTTCCCTATAAAAAAACCTTATGTGTTTCCCAGTACCACCCTGAAATTAGTGTGTACTTGAGTTATTAAATTAAATGGATACATTACAATGATGTTGAAATTAAAGATTCTTCTCTTTGTTACTTTATTACTAAGAAATATGAAAATTTAGAAAGTTTAATTAAGTAGTTTTGTATCTTTCTCTTTTGCTGGTCCTGTAGCAGCTTGAGAAATGAGAACAGGCCAAAAAAAAGGTATCTATTGAGAATCATCATTCAAAGTTTTTACCATTCCATCATAGATGCCAAAGTTGCTCCTACAATGCAGAATAGGCATCAGTCTTCTGTGATGGGGTTCATAACAACTGCTGCCCCCGAGCAAGGGATGAGCTAACCCAGTCAGTTGGGAGTTTGCAGAGAAGCAGCACACAAGTGTCTCCCTGAGGCAGCAGTTAGGCTAGGATTCACACATTTGGCTTAAGTCTTCTCCAGCTTTCTTATTCAGGAAGGAATAGCAGCTGAAGGTCTTGCTCTCTTTTTGACAGCTTAAGGACATTGCATTCAATTTCTTTTTCTTAGTGGACACTTAAATAATTTGCATTAGAGGTGTGAGACCTACAACATAAAATAAATCTCTTATAAGTAGTTTGCTATGTAGTTTGCTCTCTATATGCCTGTTATTCCCAGTCATAATTTTTTTGAGTCTTTAAGAAGGATTCACAGGTCTTCCAGGCTGGAAACCACAGGTAAGATTTAGAGCCTTCACTCAGGGAGGAAGAGGTTTCAGCTATATCTACATCTTGTGTGAAGACTGCATTTGAGTCCAATCTCCATTCTGAAAAGTTGCCTGCTGCTGCTTCCATGAGCAGACATTTATCTCAACTGGGCTGAACGAAGTTTATTAGAATCTCTCTTTGGTTACCTGTACAAAGGTATTCACTGCTCTCTTAGGCACACTGGGGATTCACGGCATCTGCATGGACTGGCAGTGATGACACAGAACATATGGGAAGCTCCAGGTCTTCTGGAGAGGAACCTAAGGTCCAAGTGAGGCATCCAAAAGGATAAATACCTCTGTCTGGCTCTCTAGGTGGCCTAGACGGTCTGCCAGGTTGCAAGCTCTTCTTATATTTCAGTTCAAACCTTACATATGGGAACTAGTTCTGGACTAGAAAACTGAAATGTAGTTTTTTTATAGGTAATTGTCTACAGGAGTCCTTGATACCAATAGAATTAATTACCTTGATACCAATAGAACTATTTAGGGCATGATTTAGGGCATGATTCTGTTGCTGAAATCCCATGCAGACTTTTGATTCAGGTATAGGTTCCCTGTAGATTTGTGTTGTATTTGACATCATCATGCAGGTGTTTCAGAAATCCTGCGGTGTCTCAAAAGCAACTTCCTACCTTTGTTCAGGGTTTTGAACTGAGACTTTTTGTCCATATGGTTGATGGAACCTGAAAAATGACTGTCCCCAAAGTAGGTACTTGCACATAGGCAATGACAGTGAGTAACCTTGTCATTGTTTTGAACTGAATGTTCCTTCTTGTGATATGTGTGGAACGTGCTCCTTAGATTGTCTTTTTACTGTGCTTTTAAAAATGAGAATGGGATTGAAGTGGGAGTAAGGTAAATCTTGTTCAACCTCTTTTCACCTTATTTCTTGCGGGTATTCTGGGGGATTAGGAGATGGCGAAAACAGCAGATGCAGTGTCTGGATCAGCTCTAAGGATGTGGCAGATTGGTTCCCCTCATGATTCAGGGTGAGTGGAAATAACCCAAAAAGCCGCACTGCCAACCCCTGAGTCTGCATACTACCTTTCTCATTTTCCTACTTATCTTCACCTTCATCCCAGAGGTGCGGGTTCCACTGACAAGTTTTAATTTTTTTTTTTTTTTTAGTTGAAGTCATTCAAGTCTTTGTTCACCAAGAGATTACCCTGCACACCTGGGAATTGAGTGGAGGGTGAAAGAGTCCCTCTTCTTCTGTTGAATATACAGATCCATAACGCAGTAATAGGAGCATCTGACTGGGAGGGGAAGACCTGAGTTCTGCTCTCTGCTCCCCACTTCCTAAAATTTTTGGTAAACAGGCCCCAATTACAATATGAAAACAATCTTTCTCCCTCTTTCTTGTCTGCCATTTCCCTTTCATTCCTTCGTGCACAGCCCATACTCCACCCTCACTACATACCCCTACATGGTGGGAGAGGAATGCTCCTCGACAGTGGATCTTTATTCCTTTGTAGAGGAAGGGCGCTGAGGACTCTAGTTCCTATTTTTTGGGAGAGTGCGTTAATGGCTTGGATGATATGAATGCTTTCAACATGTATTAAATGTTTACTGTAAACTTTTTTTTGGGTCCCTTAGGTTGCTAATACAGTTGCAGGTATTTTTGGGGCCCCACATGATGTTGATGCATTGAATAGATGCTGAAGGTATGTAAGTTTAATTTGCAAGAACTGGAAAGAAATTCATGTTAATGAAGCCATACCTAGTTCATATACAATGCTCAATACCACTGTTCTTATCGCTCACACTCTGTAATTTCTGAAACTCTTGTATATACTGGTAAATACAAAGGACAGAGAAAAAAAGTCGGTGTGAATTCCAATGCTTTGGCAAGCCAATTATAATTAATTTGGAATAAAAATAGTATTTTCTCTCGTTGACTTTATGAATTCCTAAATTTCTAAATCTCTAAAACATATGTATTTGTTTATGAAGGCTCTTAATTTTAAAAACATTTGATAGCAAAGATACTGGTGTGATTTTAGTGCATTTGGGTTCTCTGGCCTCATGGTGGCAGAGTTGGTCAAGGAATCACTCATTCCTGCAGCCTCAAGTCGTTCCCTGAGTTTTCAGGAGAGGCGCAGATGTGCGCTGGAAAGCAATCCTACCTTCTTTCTCTACACAGAAAAGAACATTTTTCTGAGTCAGATGCTTTTTAGTTTAGAGAAAGGCTGTGAAACATTAGCTTTGAAAACAGAAGTGCAGTGCCAGTCTAAGAAAGCAGCAGAAAACCCATCTGGTTTTGCAGTTTTCCTCAAGGACGCTGGTTGAAGAAAGCTTGGAGAATATATTAGTTAGACAGCTAATATTTGCACTCGTTCATGGACCTGTATTTTGATCTATTGTTACTTGTAGGATTTCTGAAACAATAAGTGTGCAGGATATTTAATATGCACCAATGATGCTCTGTTAGCTGCCTCATGTTTTTAACAGATTGACTTTTGCTAAAACTTGACTTTCTGTCTGCCCTGGAAAAACACAGGTCAAAGCCACAAACCCCTCACTGATTATGTGTGATTAATACATTATCTTAAAATATTTTCTGTAAGTTGCAAGACTTAATTATGTGGAACATTTATCTCAAATTATTAAATAACATTTAACTTCTCTTTTCAGAATGGTTTTTAAAGTACCACAGTTAATATAAATTTTAATAAGATTTCCCCTCTTTTTTTTTAAACCGTGAATTTCACTGTTTGCACAGATAAATGCTGACACAGTTATTCAAGTCTTTCTTCTTTCCTGACTTATATAAATTCCTGGCTAAAATGATGGAAGTTTTCCTGTGATGAACATTGTTGAGGTCTTAATCCTGAGAAAAATTTCAGGCCAGCTATCCTCACTGGCATTGTGAGGGAGAAACTATCCTTTAAAAAACAGTCTTGTGTATGATTAAGATTTTAGTATTAAAAAAACCTCCAAAACCAAGTGAGTAATGTTTGTGAGACCAGGACTTCAACTGAATGAAAACAGATTTTTTTTTTCTTAATTTTATTTTCACCTGCATTAGTTTTCTATTGATCTTGTACATGCAAATATACAAATTCCTGGAGAAAGGAAGAAATGCAGGCACCTGACAGAGAAGAACCAGGGATTGTTCTTCTTGATGGGCAGCTCTGAATTATCTTAAACAGTCCAAATTGATCTCACAGAATTTCATAGATTCTTTTTTCTCTCTGTTTTATGAGTCACTTAAAAGATTTTTGCTTGGTTGCTGCCAGGGAGACAGTTTTACTCTGAGAACTGTAACAAGAAAAGCTGGTATATTTCTATCCCCAAGGAGAAAAAGAGTTAGTAGGAGGAGAGAATAGAAATGAAATTTTATTGAAAAGACCTTAATTTTCAAAAGAGGGAAGCAATCTTTTGTTTTTGCAGTAGATGGGAAAGCTGAGATTTGGATTGAGAGTGCCTCTGGGATTTGTTTTTCAGTAACTTCACAAAAATAGTTATTTTATTTCTCTGCATCATAATGCACATGTAAACTGGTTTTTTTTCAGATTCTCTGTGTTTAGACTCAATATGTGTGTATGAAGGTAGATGCATAAAATACAAAGTTTTGAGAAAAATCCTTTTCTTTACATGACTGTGCATATAGACTTGGACTTATTTCACAAAAATGTATTTTGCTCAGATCAGAACATTTTTCTTTTCAAAGCAAGTTACTGATAAACTGCTTTTTGTTTATTCTTTCTCTTTTCTGTTGGTGTAGTGGTTTGGTCTTTATTTTCCACTGGAAATCTATATGACAAGAACGATAAATTTCATTATGGAATGATTTCTTCCTCAGCTGTGCCTGATTGTTATGTGTCAGGCCACCACCTCTGCTTAAAGAACCACATTCTGCTCTTCCATAGGACATCCACCTCCTTCAGGTCAAACACAAGTGCAGTGAAATGTATAAAAAGATCCTCACCGTCTTGAGCAGGCTTGTGACCAGACTGTCCCACTACCTGCTAGACACTCAACAGGGCCAAGAACACTGAATTGTGCTGAAGTGCCTGGAGAAGGGCTTTGACTGTGTGCAGAAATAGACGGTGTGGGTCAAATGGGGTATCGAACAGCTTGTGTTCCCTGAGCACAGTGCACCCTGGCACTGAATAAGAAAGCACCAGGCTTTTGTTTTAATAAGAACAGGTAGTTATGTACTGAGAAGGACAGCACTCGCATACAGAAAGGGCAGAGTTAAGGTTATCTGGTACTTTGGTAGTGAGTGCTTCCCTTCGCAAACTTAATGCCTTTTAAATTTCTTTGCCATTTGAAAGCTTTGTAAAGGCCTTCTTTGTCATGTTATCAAAAGTTATTGTGACCTCATTTAAAATACACTGAACATCTTGAGTAGTTATCTTAGAGCATCTTGACTTGTAAAAGGGGATGAGCTTTATAAATAAAAGGGTAAATTATTAATGCTGTGTCATATGAGTCTAGACACTGGTGCTTGAGTAGGACACTGTCATAGCAATAAAATTTCATCAGAATCAGGAGATCTAGGGATCACAGTAGCGATGTTTTTGAGCTCCATTCCTGAGCGGGAGAAATGTATTCTGTCTCCTCTGTTAAATATTAATTGTTTATCTGTGGATATTTTTTTCAGGCATTTGCTGCATCTGGAAGAACCATCTTTTGTGGTACAAGAACCATCTTTTGTAGTATAAGTAAAATTGGAAGGTTGTAGAACTGTATCTTAATAACTCAGCTTTTCATGGCAACCTATAATTAAGATTTCCAGTGGGAATATTGGGAATGAACCTTTATTCCCACGGATGTTAGGAAATATTAAATGAGATTATTTCCAAGCAAGAGATACTGAATTGCAGTGAGATAAACACAAAAGCAAATTTTTTCTGGGAAAAATATCCCTAAATATGGATGTATGTGAGCTATCATCCAATATAGCATTTGGGAATTGCTTGTTTATGGTTTCCTTTCTGATTCTAGGTGGCAAAAAACAAACAAAAAAAAAGCCTGATCTCATTTTGTTTTAAAATGAGTATTTTTATATAAAGCAGGTATTCTATTCCATTAAATCCCTAGGCATTGTGCACAAATGACAGCAAAGGTGTGGCTATTGGTCCATTTCCAGGCAAATCTTGTATTGGCTGATATTCACTCAACTAATATAAAGCCTTTAAAAATAGGATGCAGAATGGAAAAGTGTTCAATCAAAACATGTATAGAATACTCTTCCTAATGCTCACCACTGTCATTACATCTCAGTTGTTTGGATTTGCAGACAGGAGGGAATCATCTGAAAGAAACATATTTCAGCACCAGAAATTGAAGGGAAATAAAAACTAAATAATAATAATAACAACAATAACAACAACAATGACAATAATAATAATAAACTCTGGGTTTTGGAAAAGAAGCATCTTTAAATCCATTCTATTTCAGTTTTATTTTCATGTCTTCCCTTTAACTAAATTAATTTCTGCATGCTGTTGCAGAGAAATAATGACACTGAAATCCAGGCAGTCCTTCCTTATCAGTCAACAGCTGTCCCCAGATGCAGCATTTTAATTTTGAAAGGAATATAAGAGCAATACATTTTCACTGACAACCATGCAGCAAACAACCCTCATTCTATAATAACTTGTCTACAGTGTTTCTATTCATAGTGGCTTTCTGCCTATTTCATGTAACTGAATTTTATATTCACCTTTTTTACATTGTTTAAAGAGAAGGTTGTCCATTTCTGTTTGTAATTTAAAAGCTCATTATTTTTGCTGGCTCCTTTTCTCTTCAGTACTGCTTCTTGTTTGATCTGTTCCTGTTGTCCTACCAGCAGGAATTCCATTGTAACCAGACTGCTGTGCTCAGTGTTCCTGCTGTTTTCCATTTTAATTGCTATTATTATGTTTGCCCCTCTACTATAAGACTTGGTAAATAAAGTAGTTACTGTACAGCTTAATCTTTGCAAATATATAAACTGTAATAAAAATTCTGCTTATAAACTCTTTCATAGATTCATAAGATCTCTTCAGAGCGAACTGTAGGTCCTTTAAAACTCAGAATAATAAGACATATTCAGTTTTTGCCTCAGAATTCGCAAATCTTTTAACAAAAATACTGTAAATCAATTAAAGTTATAGGAGTATTTTCCAGAGGAAGTTATCATGATTTTTATGAAAGATTCTTTCCCTGTCATTACTTGTCATTCATGCACTGATATAAATGCAATTGGTGATTCTAATCCTTTGTACACCAAACTCTCCAGAAGCCATCTCATTAGCAAAGATAATACCGCTGGCTATGTCTTTACAGTACACTGTAAGGAATTTCAGTTAAATAATATCCAATTCTGTAAGATATTATCGCCAATGTTTCTTTATATTAGAATATACTTGGAAGAGAAAGACTTTTCTGCATAGTTCTAACTACATTTAGTTCTGTTTGTCTGGGCCTGAAATAGAGAATATTATTGAAAACTAGAACCCTCAACCCCTATCTTGTATCTCCAAAGCTAGAGAAAGCATTAAGGGTGAGCCAGAACTGTCACTGTAAAAGCCAGCTGGGAATTTGCCCAAATGTCAGGTCATGATTTGACTTAGCCCAGTATAGATTGGTACCAGACATAAAATTTGGGTCAAAATCCAATTTCTCTCCAAGGCCCTGTTGTGTTTCCAGTCAAGCTTTCCTATTTATATTACAGTCACTTGTCTGAGTTTAATGGTGAAATCCATATCAAGAATAACACTAGGAATACAGGCTGTTGGATTATTCATGTCTGTGGAATTTGGGAATTCCTGCTGTCATGTCACCATGACACCACTGGAAAACCAATGTACCTGATTGATTTTGTGTAATTAATCTGATCATGGATTTCTTGTTTCAAAGCATTCAAGATTTGGAGGAAAGAGAATATGCCAGACAAAGAGAGGATTCCTTGTAAATGCAGCTGTCTCATTCTAGAGAACTGAGCCAGGGCTGCAAAAATCCGCTTGTTTCATCTTGTTTTTTCTGGGTAGTGATTCTGTGCTGAAGCAGCCATAAGACTGCAGTTAAGGTTTTCATGAAGATTTTCAGTTTCACAGCATAAGGATTTATTTTCACATTCCAAATTGTTTGAAAATATTGTATACAAGGATTATTATTTTGAAAGTACTCAAATTTCTGCATTTTTCCTTCTGTTTACAACCCATGCAGACAACGATAGATATTTGTGAAATATTTTACTGAAAACATCATGAGAAATTTGAGACCCCAAGAGCTCAGCTAATTAGATACTGCTTCCAAAGTTCCCTGTAATTAAATACACTAGAATAATGTAGTTCTGAAATGCTGGCTTTACATTTAAAATGCTTTATTTCAGCACATTTTAAACCTCCTTTTTTCATACCTTTTTCTTTGTGAAATTGTATGTGCAGAATGCATGAATGCAGAGATATCTGATTCAAGCAGAGATGCAGGCACTGAATTTAAGGGTTATATTAAGCTACGCAATAGAAAAGGAGCTGGGAATACTGATTAATAGCTGGCTGAACCTAAGCCAGTGTGCACCCAGGTGGCCAAGAAGGCCAATGGCATCCTGGCTTGGATCAGCAATGCGCTGGCCAGAAGGATGAGGGCAGGGATTGTCCCCCTGTACTTGGCACTGGTGAGGCCACACCTCAAATCCTGTGTTCAGTTTTTGGGCCCCTCACTACAAGAAAGATATTGAGGTGCTGGAACGAGTCCAGAGAAGGGCAATGGAGCTGGGGAAGGGTCCAGAGAGAAATTATGTGAGGAGAGGCTGAAGGAGCTGGCATTGTTTAACCTGGAGTAAAGGAAGCTCAGAGACGACCTTCTCACTCTCAACAACTACCGGAAAGAAGGTTGTAGCAAGTTCAGGGCCAGTCTTTTCTCACAAATAGTGAGTGAGGAAATGGCCTAAAATTGTGGTAGGGGAGATATAGATTGGATATTAGGAGAAATTTCTTCACTGAAAGAGTAGACAGGCATTGGAACAGGCTGCCCAGGGAATTAACTGAGTCACCATCCCTGGAGGTGTTTACAAGGTGTGTAGATGTGGCACTCAGAATACAGTTTAGTGGTGGACTTGGCATTGCTGGGTTAATGGTGGACTCTGATCTTGGCGTGCCTTTCCAACCTACATGATTTTTTGATTGTGCATGCATAGATATGGCAAATCAGTCATTCATATGAGTGGTTCTCCATTAATTTACAAATTTGCAACAATCCTATGTGCAGATTAAACACATGTAACAGGCAATGAACACTCCAGTTGGGCTGCAACTAAAGTGGAGGTTTACTCAGTTATTTACTGCTTTGGTTCATGCTCTGCTTGGTATGTATATTATTTTACCAGACCAATATATAGGAGTGACTGTGTATAGGCAAGGAACACTGTCAGTGAAACTGTAGGTAATCCCTGAGTGAACAACCATCTTGAATTCAGTTTTTTCAGGACAGGAAATCTCTTTATGGTACAGCATATAAAGTTGTAGTGACCAAAAAGAACAGTTTCCCTCAAATTAGAAAGTGTAAATGTTTTCTATATTGTAATTCATGGATGAGCCGTGTAATTCAAAAAGAGTCACCCATCTAGTTTATAATAATTTGTCTTGTGCAATGAACCACCCATTGTTTATTCTTTTTGTAAATTATTTTTTTGCTCTTTCTGACTAGGAGGTTTAACTGGAGGATTAACAACAATCAGGTCAAAGCAGTAAAATTCAACCTCGATTAGGCTTTCACCTCATTTTGCTCCAGTTGCAGGACCTCTCATAGACCTGGATGCTTCCCAGGAAAGTAGAGGTGTTTTCCAGCATGTTTAAGGGTCTGTTATCTTTGGGAGTCAAGTAGCATTTCTGAAATGTAATTTCAATAGGAAAAGGAGACTCTAATGTGAAAAAGATTTTTGTACATGAAATTGAAGAAAATTTCAACAAATGGGTATTTCTTGGGCACAGAGTTGCAAAGAGCCTGGATAAAGTAGTAATAATTCAGAATCATTCCAGATGCATAGTGACTGTAGCGAAGATCCTTTGTTTCACACCTGTAAGAGAAGAGTAGATATAGCAACCACTCATACTGATAGACAATTCATGTACACTAGGTATATGCACATATGTGTAGAGAATTATGGCTCAGTTCTGCTTCAGCTTCTTTACTGCTTGTTCTGGTAGCTTTTTTTTTTATTATTTTTATTTTATTTTATTTTTTTATTTGAGGGGATAGACACACTCTCAGAGCATCTCCAAATGTCTGTATGGTGTCAAGTTTAGCTTTCTACTACCCAGAAATACAAATGTTCATTGCAAGGTATAACCTGACTTCATGGAGCTAAATGATCTTTAAAACAGAATAGACTCACAGACCTTAAATAATTCCTTTTTTTCTTTGTCAGCATTCACACAATGCACTTAATACGAGTCATGGCATCAGATATGTACAGCATGCTCTGAGTACAGTCACATGCTATAACCATGTCATGCTTGTGTTCATTTATATTGTTTTAACAAAGGCCATTGCCCCTCTATTCATTTTATACCTGGCTGCATATTCTCACTTAGTCAAAGGGAGCTTGAGGCCTGAATCATTTATAAAGCATGTATTCATGCTTTTGGTCAGTTACCTTAGATTTCACCAGCTGCCAGTAGTAGCCTGCAATGTATAGCAGTTCAGGAGTTTGTGGTGAATTTATTATACTTGACAATATTCCCAAGCATATTTGGTAGAATGGTCTGAATATTAATGCATCTCCTGAGTCAGTACAATCCCTCACTGTTCTGTTGTTACTGCTTTCTTTGAAATTCAGTCAACAGCCTGCAATACCAAAACAACAAAAATATGTGCACTTATCTTCAGGCCATTAAAATCCTACAGCTGTGTTTACCTTCCTTTTTGTGCAAGGAATGAGTAAAAAGCTTTCAATCAAATGCATGTAAAAAAGAGGAAGGACAGGGGAACTCCCTAGCAGGGATTAGAAGCTGCTGCCTTCCTGGCACTTGCTGCAGAACAGAAATATCCTGTATAATGTTAGCTGCCCTTTTCATTTCTGTTGAAGCAGTGACAGAGTTTCTAGCACCCCCTGCTTAATGGGTAAGGGGCCCATGGGTACAATTCTGCAATCTAATCATTCCAGGTAATTTGCCGTATGGATGGTTGGGTTAAGGCAAAGTGGTCCAGAGACCTGAATTCATTTCAACCCTGACTTTTATCCTCACAACTGGGATGAGATTCATGTTTTAGTCTTAAACTTTGTCCATATATATTAATGACTTCTCTCCTACCTCCCACACCATGTGCAAAGGAAAATGATATACATTTGTTGTTTTAATTTCAATTTGGTTGATGAAAGGAGACAGGGAATGTAATGTATGTATGAGAAGGGAGAGAGACAGCCCTCCAGACTGATCGTCTCTTTGAGTTAATTAATACCTATGTAATCTTGCAAAAGTATGTGCTTCCCATGCTTGTATTTTTTAAGAGCTCTGACTGTCATTCATGCAGGAACCTTACATGCTCCCTTCAGAAGTGAAACTATTTTGATATAGACATGGGTTTTTTTATTACCTTGCCTTTTCACAAAGGAAAGCAAACTGATTCAAACACACATTTTGAAAACTGAAACAAACAAATGACATCCCTTCCCCCTAATTTCTTACTGGAGTGATCCACTATGGTAAAATTTTATTTATGAAAACTTATTCAGTCTTTCTGACTCTCTTTCATTTCTCCACCCCAAAACAACAGAAAGACCTAACTTCTCACTGAGTAATTTTTAGAAGGTAAAAAAGGTCACCCATTTCTCTTTTCATTTTCAAATCCCAAGAGGAGATTTTCAAGGATACTAAGGGCTGTTAAGCACCCAATTCCCACTGAGCATCAGAGAGAATTGGACGACTGGCTGCCCTTTGTGTCTTTGATTTATTTCCTTCTTTGGTCTTTACTAACAACAATTTTTTCTCATTTGGAACACACTGATTGAAAACATCCAAGGTCAAATTCATTTTGTGGAATTCTACTGAAGTCAACAAAGACACACACCATGATGGAGTTGAGTCTATAGCTGTACTTTTAGCCTCTCATTAGTACCAAATCTTCAGGTTTTTTACCTCCATTGGAACCACTTGGAGAAAGAGAGGAAAAGACAACTTAATAAATGCTTAAAACTGAAGAGGAATGAAAATTAAATTGAAGTAGTTTTTTTGCAAATTTTATTTTTAAAAATCTTATCAGGAAAAATATTTTGCTTTTTGTAGGTTTATGTTCCTGACAAATGTTTCCTCAGAAAACTTTACAAGAAAATAATGGGTTTCTTGCTTAACTACGATTTTGTTTTCAGCTCCCTTTTTCTGCATAACTTCTGGTTGGTTGTTAAGAGTGGAATTCATATCACATCACTTTTCAAGTCTGCAATCTAGCTGTCTATATTTGAACTACTTGTCCTGGGCTCCATTTACAGTCTTAAGAAAGACAAAGGCACTGTGGGGCATAATTAATCTGACCTATCCTAAATAAGATGTGAGGAATAACACCCTATGTGTACTTGTTTTTCTCCACTAGCAAGAAGGATAATCCAGCTGGCTAGATCAGATTTGCACTGTAGGAGTCTACATTTGATCAGATGAATCCTCCCCTGCTGTCATCCATTTCTTCTTCCTTCCAAGGCTAACCTTGTTCAGTCTGGTGTGATCGCGGTTTGTTTGTAAGATAAATTGCATTTGTGAATCTTCACATGTTCTACTCTTTCTGATGTTTGTGCATTAAAAAAATACAAATTCCAAACTCATGAACATGACGGAACTGATCATGTAAAATTTGGCATGTCTCTCTGTTTAACATATTATATTGGCTTTTGTCACAAAAATATACAAGCACTTTTGCTGTTGCTATTCATTGATATACTTCATTAAAAATAAGTTCATTCAAATGTAGTAGTTTTGTTCTGGTGTAGTATAGCATTAGCTAGGTCAAATTAAATACATTTTCCTATTGAGAATATACAGAGAGCTAACTGGAAGGATTATGGTTCAGGAACTTGTAGCTTTTGTCATGGTGATGAGTACAAGTTCCAGGTGACTGGAGACTGGTGGTTCACATCAGACTCTTGAGATCTCCCTGAACAACTACTTCAGAAATGCTGTTACATGGGATTTGTTACTTCCTGGGGCAGAGTTTCCGAATTTCCCAGTGAGGTATTGAAGGTGCTGTCCAGCATTATTAGCCACTTCAATCAAATCTCCATATTTTCTGATAGAGTACCAGAATAAAATCACACTGCAGCTGATATAATTTCAGGTCAATTTTCCATGATCCATTGTTGCTGTGCTGTCATTGTGGTTGTAGTATTTTCATACTTAATTCTTGCCTCAGTATTTTAAAATATGGTTTTGTTCAGTTAAAGCCATTCTCCTCTGATCATTATAGTAAGTTCAGACAGGGTAGGGAAATGGGTTTGTCTTGAGCTCAGATACAACCAGGTTTAGAAAGCTTAGTTTTAATGACTTGTGCCTCACTTAAAAAACTGGACAATCAGTACTTAAAACACTATGTGTGCTCACGGACTGCAATATCTGAATTATGGCTGCAAATGAGAACTACCCACCTAGTTTATTTAGATATTTTGAGAATATCAATGCATGGCAGGAAAAATGGAAGATTTACATGACTACTCTGCTGTTTACATGTCTATTTTAGCTCTACAGTTACTATTGTGCTGAAATTCAACAGTCTGGTTGGGTCAACAGAGCCACAAGCATTATTGAGAATGTCTGAAGACATGTGGATCAAAAGTATATATCTTGAAAAATTTGGTTTTAGATACTGTCTCAATCATATTAGAATATATTTCCTATGTAGAACAATGGGATTCAAAGATTGTTTCACTAAACTGTATTCTTTTAAGGTACTTTGTCAGATTGCCTCATCAATAACTCAAACATAATAAATTTTACTTACATTGTTCTTGATGGTTCCTTGTTTATACAGTATTAAAGACCTCCAGAAGATTCCACAAATTTCTCAGCCCATCTCTTGCAATGCCTCATTTTCTTTTACTGTCATACAGGCTTTTAGTCTTTTTACCTAACCCAAACCTTTTTTTCTACCCTTGGAATGCAATCCACCATAAGCTGAGAAAACAGATTATTTTGATCTTTGATATTTTTGGGACCATGTTATCATACTCTCATTTTTACTTTCTCTTCAGTGTAAACTACTAAATGTATTCATTCTTTCCTCCAAGGTATTATTTCTATATTCCTGATGATTCTTCTCATTGTCTTCCAGTTTCTGCTTGGTCCACACCTTCCTTCAAGTGCTGGGAAACCAGCTAAGATTTACCAGTATGGTGCTTATAACTTTTTTGCAGCAGGACAATGCTGTTGATACATTCTGAATGTGTTACACACAGTCAAGGCCCCAGTGCTTGTGTTTTTATTTATTTTAAGCATAGATGAACAGCCAGCATACAGAATGACTATATGGACACATAATATTTGTTTGGAGTCTACATGAAGTACAGGGCAGCTGCTTTCTACATAATCTCATAGTGCCAGACATTTTAGTATTCTTATGGTAGCCTTGAAATCTGTATTATTTTCCATAGTACTTCTGATTAGGTATTGTTCTAGCATCAGGGACAGTTTGTGAAGTTGATTCTTTCTGACACTATTATTATTGACTGGTTTTAAGGCCAGACCTCCACCTCCTGTTTCTCAAGGTGAGTTTTAATTCCCGGCTGTCCTCCCTATCTCGTTATCTGAAAATGTAATTATCTGTACATTAAATAAGTTCCCTCTTTATTCTCTTGTCCAGGTCAATGTATACCAGATCTGGAGCAGACTCCATGGATACTCACACAGGAAGTTCTTCTCTTCTGACAATGAACCATTGATAACTAGAGAGTATACAGTACTCTATATAGCTACACTATCGAGCACAAAGGAATACATTCAAAATGAGACCAATGAATTAGAAACAATTACTGATTAATATTTTGACAGGTTCTGTTGTAAGTTAGTTACTTATCTTCATTCTTAGTGTAATTTTTTTCCTTTTTTGTTTACCAAAAATCCCCCAAACCCACCCAGCAAAAACCCCAAATGAAAGAACCAAACTGCTCGCACTTTGACAAGAGGAGTTATTAAGAGATGAATAACTGTTGTGATATATATTTCTGCTGTTTAAGGCTATTTGCTACTTTCAAGTAGGTTAATTTTTATGTCAATCAGCAGAACTTAACATTTTGAGGAAGAGCATATTCCTTGCTAGAGATATAAAGCAAAGGGCTCTCAGAAATTCTGAATTAGTAATGGAATGGCGTATAATGAAGATTCTGATTATATTTTATATATATTATATATTATAATATATGTATATTATAATTATGTGATTATATTATACTTCTTATCTTCATGGAAGAGCAGTGTTACTAGGAGTGTCTGTGGGATACACCACAGGATAAGACACTTTGGTTTGCATTGTGAGCTTTTTGTTTTTAACTGAAATTCTGGTTTGGTTTGTGGTTACATGAGGATTTTCATGTGTATTTATACACAGACTCAAAAAAAAGTGCAAATACACCCATATAGTGCACCCAAATTCTGCCTTTTACTGTATATTGCATAAAACTGCATTCAAGTCTTTGTTGGGTTACACAATTGTAAAATTAAATCTGAAATTTACCTTTCAGTCTATAAATAAATATCCTAGACTACAAATGAATAAAATATAAAGTAATATCTATGAAAAACTGTCAGATGAAGCTGAGAAAAGAACCCTGTCTCTCCTATTGCTTATAGAAACCAGAGTGCAGATGTTCAGCCCTGACTGCTTATTTGCAGTGTTACTGTTCAGGTCATGGGTGACCATCTGTTTCCTTTCACTTTATGACACAGCACTTGCCCTCCATGAATCTTTCTGAGTTTCCTTCTGATATGATGGCAAAAGAGGAATGAAAGAAACACTTATTTGGACAAGAGGCAGAGGAGCTTGAATGAATAATATTATTGTAGTAAAACAGTGTGATTCTTCTCTTTAGTTTCCAAGCATCCCTAACAGTGTCGTTAACTACTCCTCAAACAAGAAGAGAAAGACACACAGCCCTATAGTTACTTGACTTTAGCCCTTGCAGGGCTCTGTTTCTTCCCATTGACTAGATTGGCCACCTTTGGAAAATGATAAACAGAACAGCAAGTATCTAAATTAGCTGCCATGGTATGACTACT
Source organism: Corvus cornix cornix (assembly GCF_000738735.6). Classification (NCBI taxonomy): domain Eukaryota; kingdom Metazoa; phylum Chordata; class Aves; order Passeriformes; family Corvidae; genus Corvus; species Corvus cornix. The sequence continues at coordinate 124,381,001 of NC_046333.1, read as the reverse complement.
CCTCTAAGGATCTGGACTAATGCTTAGAGGGAGCAAATGTTTGCCTAAACTTTGTACCAGTAAAACATTAGCTCTTTCAGAAAGCTGAACTGGCATTCAGTACAGTTTCATGAATCAGAGGGCTTTCTGTAACACAGATGGACATTTTTCAGATTAATTCTAACCCTATATTATGAATAGTTCTCTTCATGAGTGGGCCTGGGTTTATTTCTACAGGGAAATAGTATCTTCTCTTTTTTGAACAAGATACTTCTAAGCATAAGGGGAGAGAACAATGAAACAATGTTGAAAAGAAAAAACAAAATGCAAAGTTAACCACAAATTTCCATAATGAGGAAACAAACCACAATGTACTCTGAGAGATGGTGCCAGCCAGTCCGTCACTGCTTTTCAATATAAAATAGAGGGTAAAATAAGAAAAGCTATGGGACTTTCAAATGATTTACATATCCTGTTGATTTTAAGTCCTGACTTCTTTTGTCAAATATGTATATGCAATATAGTTGCATGAAATTGTGCACTTGAATGAAATGACAACAAAATTATGTCCAGTGCATACATTATGTAGGGAAGCTAGATCTTACATCAGTACTTTGACTTTCAAGAGCTTGCTTAAAACCCAAACACATCAACAGACTGGAAAGATGGGTTCTATTTTTTGTATCTTCAGTAACTGTATTGCAAAATGTTGGGTTTATAGCACAGCCACTGTGCTCAAAAACTTGGTACCTTTAATGTTTTGAGTCAGATTTAAATCAGTTTAATTACTCTAATCATGAGTGTATGTACATCAGAAGAATTTAACCTATTCTTTCCTACAAATACTTGTTCTAATTAAAAGTGTTTCAGATATGAAATATGCAATTCAAGTAAGTGGCTGAAAATTCCCATGTCTCCTAGCTTACCACAAGCTGTCTTGGGTCATTTTTTGACTGTCAGCTGAGTGAATGCACTCAGATTTGAAACCATTTCATTCCAAACCAAATCTTTCCTTTTATAGGTCTTACTATTTTAACTTCAACTCCAGAATCCACAGACATTTTAAAGCTAATTTTTCCATTCTTCACAAACAGTAGGTCTAGGTAAATGTCACAATGGACCCTATTTAACAGTGTGCTCTGTCAGCACTAATTTGGACTTGATATACCTCAATGAGGATTTCTAATGTCTACTGTCTCAAGAAAGAAGTCCAACAGAGGCTTCTGTATTTCAGTACCCAGGCTTTGACTACCACAAGCAACACTTATTTTAAATAAATAAAAAAATGGAGAAGAATCAACGATTCCTTTGTTTTCCTGAACACTAAAATACTACGTTAATGGAAAAATATTTGAATTCAGATAATCCATGGATGAGCAGAAAATATACTTTTCAGCTGAGATTTGACTCTCGTGAGATCCATAATCAACCCTAAAATGTTGATAAATATTTAACCACAACAGGAATGGATGCTGATCAATATTTTCCTTGAAAGAACTAATCTGAAAGAAGCTAATATTTGGTGGAGAGTTCTACAATTTTCATTGGAAAATTCTGGAACTTTCTCAAACTCCTTATGTATAGCCCTGAATTTCACTAATTCTGTTCTATTTTTGAACTTATTTACCTAGTGACTTTTTTCTTATTTGCAGAAAACTGTATCTGATAATTAACTCTTATTTGCACAAAACATGGTATCTGATAATTAACTCGTGTCTCAAATAGAGAAATGGTCTTGACTTGGGTTTCATTTGTCGTATTTCCATGTAATTTTTGTTTTCACTGAGCCAGGAAATCAATTTTAGTATTACACAGTTGTGCACTGAATCACCTTTGAACTGTAATGCTAAGTGCAGCGAAGAACAGAAAACCTTCTGTATTTTTCCAATCTATGTGTACAAACTTAGAGCTGAGGAGGAGGGTCTCAGCACCTTGCAAAATAGGGTACTGAATTTTCTTAAGTCAATACATTTCCTACAGATTTATGTCACTATAAATAAGTTAAGTGAGTTGAGTTATTACTCAAAACACTGAAACAGAAAGTTGATGCATATGTGGAAAAGTACTACATTTTCTTCTTTAATCTCAGAACATTTGATATAGAATATTTGCATTTGACTGGACTTTATACAAAAATGCAAAAAAAACCACCTACTTCTTCTCATGGGAAATTAGTCAGCAGTCCAATAGTTCTAATGCTCAGGGTGCCTTTTTCACTTCATCTTTCTATTTCTTTCTTTTTATTAATTCTCATTGCACAGGTACTGTTTTAAATTACTCTTATATCCCTTTGATATTAATGCTGCTACATTTTCAGCTCTTCAGCCTACTGCCCAGAAGCATCACATTATATTCTTCTTTTGCAGTAGAAGAGACAAGTAGTCAAAATCTAAAAGTGCAGTTTAGGCTGCCTATGCAACTTTTGTTACCCACGGTGTAGTTAGAATAAAGAACTTAAAGACATGTTCACATATATTTTTACTAGATGTACAGTCAGACTGTCAGAGTCCACTTAAACACATGATCCCAACACTTTTTAGCCAGAATTGAGAGTTTAAGTTTAGGAAAATTTTATTCTTATGTCCTAGGGTGTATGGGACACCCTTAGATATACACATTGTTAGGCAGCAGCGTATGTCAGACCCTGGAGGTGAACAGTTAATTAGAATCCCTGAGATCATATCTGACTGCATGGGTGCAAGGGGAAGTTGATGCTTCTGGCTGCATTTGCATGAGAGCCTAATAATTCAGCTGTTTGCCAAAGGACCTCTTTGATCTAGCTGCTCACTGTAAGAGGATTTTCACATCCAGCTTTTGTGTTCTAGGAGGTCATCTGTACCGACAGTCCCTGGAGTGATTTGACCATGACTTAGCTTCTCTTCCTATTATCACTGAGATGCATTACAACCAGAAAGGGAAAGGAGATCAGACCGGAGAGTAGGAGCCTTGCCTTGTAAATAGTTGTTCGGGCATTTGGCCAGAAAGGGTGATATGGGGTCAATTCCTGCACAGTCTCTTTTTTCTCATTTTTGTCAAAGGCCAAATATTTAAACTACCCTGGGATCAAACTGGTGTCTAAAAGCAGGAAATTATGTCAGGTCCTTGGAACCTGGAAATCTGAAAAGTGACCATGAAGCAGGTGCTTGAATGCAGGCAAGGCATTTTAGGCACACTGAAACTCTCTGATTGAGTGAGATCATGCATCTTCATGTTCCACATACTCTCTGCCTTGAATCCCAGTCTACAGACTTAGTTTTTCCTCCAGACAATGTAGGACAAAGTTGGATCTCTGACTCAGCTTTATGAATTCTATTTTTCAAATATGCTGAGTGCATGACTTTTAAGCATTGCAGTGCTGAGCCTTATTATGTCAAAAGCCTTTTGTTGAGTCATTAACATCATGAAAAATATTCTAAAATTATGTTTCCAGAGTGATAGATAAGTATTTTCATTATTTGGCTTAATGCATGGCTCCAAGTCTCTCATTTCCTTCTCATTATTTGCACCTTCTACATGGAGGGATCTGTGGTACAGGCTGATAGAAGACAGTTTCCCAGGCTATGGTCACCACTGTCCAGGTTATTCATACCCGTCTTGTGTCCTGTGTTCCATTTTTCCCAGTTTCCTTCTCAAATTATTTCTAGTTTATTCCAGTACCTAAATTTTTTTTGTTCTCCTTTGCCCTAATTCTTCCTTGATTTTATCTTACTATTTCGTGTGAGATGCTTGTAAGACAATCTATTTTTCAGTGCATTTCAAGGTTTGAAGTCCAAAGCACAGTTCAATGACTTAAGACCCCCCTTTGTCTCCTCTTTAATCTTCTTCCTGTGCTTGCAACAGTTGGATTATGGACATCCTGTACCAAGAACACCCTATTTTATGATGGTTGGCTATTACTCAAGACAGCAATTCAGCACATCTCTTCCACTCTTATGATACACGTTCACACATTTTCCAAATGCTGGTGTTCCATTCTATGCCATAAACAATACACGAACAAGATCTGATGTGTGAACTTCCCTACCTCCAAAATATGTTGTGATCACACAACAAAAGAAAGCCTTTCTTTTCATTTGAGTGTCATAATAAAGGAGAGAAGGGTTTTGGCATATGAAGGATCTTGAGTGTTTCCATGAAAGTCTATCTGCCCCCCTTCCACTTCCGAAAGGATGGGCACAGGTGCTGTATGTACTGCTGATGATTCCCCTGAGAGTGATTCCCCTCACCTTGTAATTAGAAATGCTGATATCCTGTGTTCCTAGTCCTCCAAAAGATACCATCTTGAATCTGACAGTAAAATTAGGTCCAAATGATGGAAATTTCTCCAAGTTATAAGTACATATATGACTACAGTATAAATACAAAGACTTACAGCAAGAAGTTAGCTTTAGTCATGAATAGATCCTAGCCACAATTTTGCTTTTTGAGCTTCATTATAAACAAATTCCTCTAAACCCCTACATCAACAGCAAATGGAGCCCATTTTTTTCTAGGTAAGAATATGGATATTATAAATATGCATACAAAGTTTCCTATTGCCAAAGCAGAATTCATGGTCTTGTTTAACTGTACATTGAAAAATTCTGCTGGAGTATGCCTATACATGTGTGTACTCGAATAATGCAAGATTGATACTTTCAGTGAAGTCTCTATCCATCTTGATTCCATGAATATGGGCAATATGTTGGAGGAGAGCTTCTGACCAGGAAAGTGGTTTGCTTTTCCATTGTCCAGTGTTGTCTAACAGCCCCTTGGGAACATTTTAAGGACTCAGAGAGGTGAATCAACTCTTTAGTTTTCTTTGTAAGTCTGGTGTCTGGTCAGGGGTTGGTAGACCAAAAATGTTGATGGTCTTCAACTTTTCTTACGCATTGCTTCCTAGATGTGCAGTGTTTCAAAAATGAAATTTTTTGCTTCAAACTGGACAATGTAGTCTGCAGGTAATTAGGATCTACAACTTCTGTGGCCAATAGTATATTCCAGAATTAAGGTTTTATTCTTGTTCATCATGAAATGCATCTTTCAGTATATATAATATTCTCATCCAAACCTCCTGCTTTTTTCCCCCTTTTTTATTTCCAAATCTCACTGAACACATCCTTCTCAATTTTTGTTTCAAATGTTGTTGTATTTTAAATTAGACTCATTCAAACTCCTGAGCAAACAACCTTGAAAAGCCCTATGTCAATAACCTCTACACATATAAAACAATATACAATTTACAGAACCTGTTTTTTTCTTCCCCAGCCAGCACAGTTCCAAAAGGCAGTGTGCTGCCATCCAGGAAACTATAGCACTGTTTGGGCCATCACAGCATCCCAAAGCTCCAGAAGTTACAGCCTTACCATGTCCTTTTCTGTTTCATATTGGCCTTTCTTGTTGTGGTGCCAGCTTAGATGACAGCAGCAGCACACATTTGTGCATGGTCAGGCTGAATTAATATCTCCATTAAAATCAATGGAATTACTCCTCAGGAGATACACAGGAAGCAGAATGACAGGCACTGGAGAGCTCTAGAGCTTTGTACACCTGATGTATTGTATATGAACATTTAGTAGAAAACTTAATTACCTTCATAAGTGAAACACAGCTAACCTAGATAGTCAGAGCAGGAAATATTGTCTGGACTTCAGAGGAAGCCATCCAATCCCTGCAGGAAAACAGGGATTACTGCAGGGTAAGCAGCCCCAGTTTTCAACTTTCTTAGCACTCTTCCAGATCTTGAACAAATAAAAATTCAATTGTGTTGGAAATTCTGGAAAGAGTGAAGAAATAAAAAAAACAAACAACAAAACATTCAAAGAGCTAGAAATAACCTCAGACATAAACTAATGAATCACCTCTTCTTTCCAATCAACTCCTTAAATGAGATTCTATAATTGAAAATAGTTCACCTAAAATTAATAAGAAAAACCTTATTGAAAAGTTCACCCACACACCCCCTAACTAACAATTGGCTATTTATTTTCTTCCAGTTGGTTTATAAATTCCTATGGGAACAGAGATCTCTTTTTGATTTCAGGCAGGAAATATCATTCTGTCAATATGATTGTCTAACATACACTAAGTCATTTTTTTCCAAATAGGTGACATTTTAACATAGCATTTCGTTTACACAAAGACCACAATATTAAGAAAACTTAATGTAATCATTTTTCTTGTATGAGTAAGAATCCAGATACAAGTCTGGAATGAATTTTTCAGCAGTGTTAAAGGTAATAATGGTTAGCTTCCTAAATGCTGATGTTTAAGTTTTGGCCTTTTCCACTTGTGCTTGTTCAGCTTCTCGAGTAGCTGTGAGCAGCTTTATTTTTCTACTTGATACTGTAAGTTTAGTGAAGGCTCAATCCAATAAAGTTCATAAGTAACTCTTAAAGCAGTAAAAAAATCCAGCAAACCATTTCCTCATGTATTCTTTGCCCTTTTTTTTGGCAGCAGGACCAAAGATACCTCACTGGGTATCTTGTTTACCAGCTTCATTGGTCAGTACCATTCTGTGAAAACTTCAAATTCAAGAAAAAAGAGCAACACTTAGTGTGTTCCTAAGGAAAAGCTGGACATGGAGCAGACATGCTATGGTAGTCTGTAACAGGATGCAGGATTTTGTCCTGCTGTTTATGGCCAATGCAATCACTTTCCTGTCCTCCTTATCAGACTATGCTTCAGTCACCATTTCCCAGGAACTTGAAAGGTGTTATTAGAACACAGGACATTGTGAAAACAGAAGACATTATATACTATATATCTGAGAGACAAATGATACAAGAAATACAGTTTATATGCATTATAGCTAGAGACTGGCATAACGTTTTGGTAAGGAAAGAGAGCTGTGCTTTTGGGAGTTATTCACGTAGATACTGCTTATGTGACACACGTTCACTTGGTCAGTTTTATTTGCAGTGTCTTAATTTGCACTCCTAGCTCAGTGACTTTAAGTCACTTATGCATTATGAAATATGTCTGTCATTAACAGTGCATTTTCTTTGGGGAAAAAAACCCCCTCACTGCTTCTTTAGTCCCACTTTCTAGCTTTCCACCCAGAAATGAAAGTAAACTAAAAGTTAAGAGTCCTATGTTTAAGTATCTTCACACCAGTGTCTGTATGTGCACTGGGTGTCTATGCTGCCACTGTAATCAGTGAGATATGGCCAATGTCACCAGCAGAGCCTGAAGGTTCCTTCAGCTGACATTAAATCAGGTATCAGTATCCTAACAGCTGCTTGGTGCTGTACACTTCACTGGCAGGGAGCTCAGTTCAGCAGCCCTCAGCCCCAAAGGAGACACCTAGCATGCTCCAGTCTCAGGATCTGGACTCCAGCCTGTAAACAGTGTGCAGTGTGGTAGGCTCCCTAAAATTCCTTTCAGAAACTTTTGAGTGTTAAATTAGTTGTTATTTAAAGAGGAATGGAAGGACGATTTCATGCCATTTTTGTAACATATATTTCAGGTCTACTAGCAGTGAACAGAAAGGATTTTTTCCCACCTTTCTGACATTCATTATGGCTTGTGGGGTTTATATTTTCTGCCTTTTTCTGAAGCACAAGGTCTTGCAACAAGGGCAAGAAGGGCTTAAGGTCTTACTGACATTTGAGAAACTCTCAGAGGTCTGACTGATATGTGTCATTTAGGACTAAACTGATCTCTAGATTTTGATTTAAGAATGTTTGCAAGGTCAGGTTCACGCAGACCTTTTGGATTTTGCCTCTCACTTTAACTGTGGGCCAAAATACACTCGATGAAATTACTGTCCAGTTTCATTTAGCAGATTTTTATACTACTGTGGTGACTCAGGACATCAGGGATGACTCTGACCAATAAGGCCATGATGGCAGCATATTTAAAATATCTTAACTGTTGAAATGGTTTCTCTATGGATCATAGCATGTGTTACTGAAACATGCTGCAATTAAAATACTCTGTGTACAGCAGACAGCTCTCAGTACTTCTTGAAATTGAGTTCCCTCTATATTATAGCAACTTGAATGAACAAAATATCAAGTGCTGAAAATCATTGTTTGTTCTTGAAACTCTTGGGTCATGAGTATTTTCTGGTTTCTATTTGATTCACTCTCTTCCCACCTAAAGCAGCAAAATCTTGGAAAATTTACATTTGGATACAAAATATTAAGTACTTATATAGTGTTTTTGTTACAGAGTCATGTTTGTTGTGGTGGTAGATGTTTTTTTATTGAACTCCAGCATCATATGCACAATATTCTCACACCCAGACGCATGGTGAAGAAGAAGCTGTTAGAACTTATTGCACAGAAAGGTTTTGTGACAGAAAAAACCCCACATATTGCAGCTTTAAATTTAAAATATTTATTTACACTGGAAACCAAAACAGAAGCAAAGAGATTTAGGTAGAGAAGATTTTTCTTCAGGACTTGTCATCATAGTCAGACCATGGCCAATTTATAAATGATGCTAACTTCAAGAACAGTTAGCTGACAAATATTTTATTTGTTAATGAAGCTTCACAGCACTATGCAGTACTATATGATACACTGCATGAGCATTCATTTGTGAACTGTAACATTTAAAAGCATTATAAAAAGATCAACTGCCTCCTTTTGTTCTCTCTTGACTGGTAATTTAGTACTGTCTGCTGAAATGGCAGCATTGGTGGCTGATTACAATGCTGATGTCAAAGAAAGAGATGTCAAAAGCATCCTGTTCAAAATGCTACCTTCATTACATATCTGTTTGGTCATGTATATTGCAGATTATTTCTGAACATTAAAAAAAACCTGCATGGCATTGTCCAGAAATTGTGCTTTTTTCATTTAGAGATTTTTTTTCCCCAGCTCATTTCTTCTCATGCAGAATGATTTAAATATTTCAATGCTAATAATAATAGCCATTTGATTCACAAAAACCATTGTTATTCCTGTCTCTCAACAAAGAGTGAATTATCTTGATCTTGAACTGGAAGCAACTGTGTTGGTATATTGCTTTTTTTCTCTTACCTCTTCTATTAGAAAGCAACCATTGAAAGGACCTCTGAATTTCAGGCGTCACATTTAAGACTACCAGCCTTGCAAATATTAAAACAATAGAAATGTTGCCAAATGTTTCTTCCTTACCTAATGTGACTTTGTTGTCCCCAGTAACTTTGTACTGGTTATGGATGTTTAGCTGAGCTCACCTGTCATCCAGCAGTAAATAGAGTGAACAGCATTTGAAAAAAATCCAAAACCATTGAAACATTCATCGATAATATAAAAAATATTTTGTCAGAAAGAAAGAAAGAAAGAAATCGAAAAAAAGAAAGAAAGAAAGAAAGAAAGAAGGAAAAAAGAAAAGAAAAAAGAATAAACAAAAATTCTTTAATTTTCTTTTTCCATACTTAATGTCTTAGATTATTCTTATCTTTCAAAGAAACATTTTAAAAAGGAGTATACAATTATGGCCGTACATCCTTTGGAGGTGTTTTATCCTACATATTAGAGATGTGCTTGGAGATGAACAGTCTACAAACCCAAGAGGAAATGTATGCAGGTGCAGGGGTAAAAATAAACAGACACTTAAAGAGGACAAGATAGACCATTTCCACATTGCTGTAGCAGAAGAAAAACTTGTGTCCTGACCTGTTTTGTCTAATGACCTGTACTGTGTAACTGCTTTCAAAATTAGGTGCTTAAAAAAACTAAGACTTCCCTTGGGTTTGCTGAATGCCACATCATAGGTAATTAATGGCTGATACTGTCTTCATGGTGATGTTTTCAATCATTTCCATGGCACATCAGTGCCAACAAAACAAAAACACCCCCCTCCCCCCAATACATGCTAATGCTATTTTAAATGTAATTTGGGATTTTCAGCAGAAATGACATATAACAGGAAAACACAGGTAAATTTTTAGCCTCTTCAAATTACAATTTATTTCTCTTAGAGATAAGGCCAAGTTGTGAGGCCAAACACAGAAAATGGTCATGTCTCCATGGACACCCACAGCTCTATTTCCATATGTATAAATGAATGTTATTGATACAAATATCTTGTGTGAGAAAGAAAAGAAAAATAGTCCTATACCCAAGCAAATAAAAAAAGAAAAAAAGAGGTAAGAAATGCATTCTGCCTAATCATTCATATGCAGAAATATTTTATATATTACATAATAATCACATTGTTTAAATGTTATTCAGGACAAAAGTAAATGCAGTTTCTGTAGTTCTATATTTTTAAAGTTACATTGATCCATCTCTGAAATATACACATTTCACATATGTGTACATTTTGTACCAATTTTGGTAAGAATGGATTTTCTACCTATCCCCATTGAAACCAATGGTAAAACCCTTGCTGAATGTATTGAGATTACCTTTTCTGTCACCATCACTACTTTGACCCAAGTAAATGATGTCATCTTTTGTCACTGAAAAGAAAGAGCATATGCAGTTATGTCCAGTGTGTTCCCATTTATATTTTGAAATACTGGCTGCTGAAAGCACTACTGAGGTCTAAACAGAAACATTTATTCCTCCCTTCCCCCATACACACACACACAATTTCCTACAACCCTGATTTACCACCCAGAGAGAAGGATCACATTTCCACTCCTCTCCTGCTCAGAGAGTATTTCAGAATCTTTTTGAAAAACTCTTGACCTCGCACGTATGTACTATTACTGTAGAAAGCTTCTTTAGTTTTCCTCTGATACCTTCTTCTGGGTAATCTCATACAGAACTATAATTAGGATAAATAAAGAACACTGTCTTTAGAGAGCTATTATTTTTCTTCCAATATCCTTGTGAATGATTATTAACAAAAGGCTTTAGCAAAATGCCCTCCCTCCATGCCTTGCAGGAGGTCTGACCCTCACTACTACGTCTGAAACACCTTGCTTCTCCACAGTAGCCAAGCTGTTTTGGACAACATAACCACTGTCTGAATGTGCTGAATTATAAGTGCAGTAAGTTTTATAAGAGTGTGCGTCTTTTGGGGGCACTCATCTTACAAGTACTAGCTACTCTGAAAGGTCACCTGGAGGAGGTAGCTGATGGCAAGACCACCAGCACTGCAAATACCTGATATTGCTTCAAATTCCCCTTAAATTCAGGGTAAAAGGCATCTGAAAACCCAGGTAGATCACTGGTCTGGAGAGCTTGATGCTTACCAGTTTCTGCTGCAACAGCACACGAGGGTAATGTAGCTAAGCAATACAGTCTAGTTATGTTCAGTGGTCCAGCCCTAGTTGTTTTAGGAACTGTTTAAAATGTTGCACATAAGCACTGAACTGATAGGTTGAGATATATATTTTACAAGCTGGATGGCATATTGTAAAACAGAACAACAGAAATACCCAAGTTAGTGTCTTCCGAGTTCTGACATAATGTCCCTTTAAGCCTATGCATATTTTCTTTAGTCCCCCATGTGCTCTACAGAAGTATTCCAGATTCCTTTTCCTCCTGAGCTTATGCCTTCAGGAATTTTTTTGTATTTTTGGGAAGAAATGTATTCAATTTAATAGCAATTTTCCTTTGTATTGCTCAAGATGAAAAATTTCTTTTGCAACAAGGCCTGAAGAACAATTCCTTCTAAGGAGGATGAGGCCAAGCATCTTCCTTCTTCAAAATGGCTGTAGCTTCCTTTTCTCAGCAGGTCCAAGGCTTCAGGCTGCCCTCAGAGAAGTTAGTGACCCCTTTTTCAACATGGTCACCTCACTTCTTGTAGTCAGTGCTCTCCATGGAGTGAGCTTGACAGCCCTGGTGTAGGTGGAATTTCCAGTAAGCTTCTCAAAGCCCATATACCTCCAGGACGCTGAATGACAGCACACTCATCTGCCTACACACAGAACTGAGCCATTACCGCATTGGACAACTCTGATTGATTGAATAGACCCTGAGGGCAGGACCCTATTACCAAGCCAATGCTCAGAACTGATTAACCCCTTAGCCAGTGTCAAATACAGTACATTGCTCTAAGAAGACTATAAATCATAGGATAACTGTAGGGTCAGGCCTATTGTGGCCCTCTTATATGTCTTGCCTAAAGCCTACTGTTGATTTTTCTAAACAGAGTATGTTAGTGCTATTCCAGCAGAAGAATAACAGTATAGAAGCTTCCCATCTAGATTTTTATTAATTGGAACATTGTGTAGGTTGTTTGCTTTTTTCCTTGTTTCTCCTGATCACAGAGGGAAATGCTTTACATGAGAGACAATGTATATTTATGGTGCAATACCAGCCATGCCCACACACTGTGTTGTAGGGTGGAGCTTAAGGTTCTGTATTTGGCTCTGTTGGTACTTTTCCTCAGAATGGGAGTCAGAAATTTGGGCTAATTTAGCAAGGAGACACCTGAAGTTAGTAACAGCTGACAGTAGAAAATGTCAATGAAAAGCTTCCTCTTAAAAGAACACATTTGTGCCTGTACTCAAGAATTAGGAACCTTGCTCAGATGTCCTGCTTGGAATCCATGGGCTGTTACCGCCTCTCGAAAACAGGTGTTTGAACTTTGAGTGAAAGAGCATGGATCTGCACATGTGAAAAGAGGAGAAAGACCCTGTGACTATGCTAGTGCTAGTCCTGGTGATAATTCTCTTTCATCCAGGAGCCCAATGGCTAAGGCACTACCCTGATAGCTGGGAGCAGGTAGGAGTCCTGCTCCCACATTCACAGCCATATTTGCCATAATACATCGCTAGCATAGATGAGGGATGAACTTAAGCAAGGACCAGGATCCATGTTGTCTCTCTTTCTGCAAATGTGTGCCATATTTCTGCTTGTTTTTCCCTCTCTGGCCCAGTGAATCTTGAATTGTCTATTCTTCGTGATAGGGCAGCTGTGTAAAAACCAGCATAATGCATCGTCTCCTGAATAGTGTAGAAAATAGCTTAGCTGAGAGTACTGGTAAGGGCCTCCTCTTGGGAGGCAGAAGATGTAATGAGAATATCCTCAGACTGAGGACAGGGCTGATTCCGAGTCATCCACTTCCTGGATGAATGCTTAAAGACAAGTGCCTGCATTATCACCTCCTCATAAAGGAAAATGAAAATGGCCCCTCATCTAACTACACCTATCTTTATCAAGAGAGACATAAAGGGCAAATTTTTCAAAAATGGGTTAGTCCCAGGTCCTCAAAGACATTTAGGCATTTGATTTTCTTTGATTGTAGGGGGAATTAGCTTCCAAAGTGCCTTTGAGGATCTGGACCTTGGAGATTTAAGATACTCAATGTCATTTATCAAATGTGGAATCAGTGGGAGTTGGGCATCTAACGAGAACCCCACAGTCTATATGTTTCTAAATTATGTATGCACTTTGAAAATGCTAAGCCCTTTATCATGCAGGAAATCAGGATTGATGACTGATGATCCTTTCTCATCTTAACATCCCTTGTAAAGCTTGCTAAGATCATGTGAGCACTATGATGGACACATCACAGTAATATATATGTCATGCATCCTGAGATATTTTATATCTATATACACTTCTGATGGACAGTCAGTTTCCCTCCAATATGGCATCTCATGATAGGCTGCTTTTTAATTATTTAAATTATTTCTGCATTTTCTGATGCTTAGATATTTCAACTATATATTTCATTTTAAAAAGAAAATTCTGTGTATCTCTACACTGATTGATGTTTTCTAAAAATGCAGTATTTCAGTATTGATTTATCCTAGCAGAAACAATTGTGTGAATAATGTCTATATATTTTATTGAAATGAAATGTTTGTGCTATTTACCTTGAGTGTTAACTTCCTAAGGCTGATATATAACTTTCTGTTCTTGTTTTTGGTTGGTTTTTTGTATTTGCTTGGTTTATGGTTTTGTTTGTTTGTTTGACCAACAATAATAGAAACCCCTCTTCTGGTCTTTTTCACAATATAGCTTTTAAAATAATCTCCAGCTTTTAAGTGATTTATGGTAAACTTTTGCCTTCTCTCTCACTTAGGTAGTTTAGGCAGAAAGCTACTGACTGTAATTAAGTGCTGAGTTTTTCCAGAGAGGTAATGGTTGGGTTTTTTCTTTCATATTTTATTTTAACTAAATTGCTGTTACAATTTCATGGTAACCTGGGAATTTTTTGAGATCCTTTGCTCCAAACATTGTCAATGTAACGCAGATAACCTTCACCACCTGCTCAATGTTAGTCTACCTTTTAATGATTATTAAAGAGAATTCAGCATCTTAGAAACTCTCGTAGACTCCACTTCTGATACCGAAAGCAAGATCATATCTTTGCTATTCTACTCATATTTTTTCCTTATTATTTTTTTCTTTAGGATCTTTTGCTTCTCTAGTGATAAGGTGGTTTGCCACCTTGAGGGCAAGACTAGGTAAGTTCCCTATTGTTAGCATGTGATTCACCTTCTTGGTCTCAGGTCCTTTTCAGATATAATAAGCAGTATAAACTGTCTTTATATCTTTTCTTATCTTCAGCTATTCTGAGACAAATCTTCTTCATGCAGTCACTCTATTCTTAAGTTTCTATACTGCATCCACTGCTTTATAGTAAATTTGTTTCACAATTTCTTCTATGGCTTGGCACATAAGTTAAAAATAAGACAGGGGATGAACTATTTATGAAATAGGAAGTAACGAGTAAGAGAAGAATTATATTATTTAAATATCATCAGAGTTATAAAAGGAGCAGAAACCCCCCCCACCCCGCCAAAACTGGGGATACAGAAGAGGTATAATTTATCTACAGGTATTAGTATAGATAAGTAGGCATGGTCAATACTAGTTATTAGTACTAAAAAAATTAACTGATGCCTGTAAGTGTGGTTCCTGTAAAGGGAATATGATCCCATACATTAAAATTTGTAGCTAAAATTCAAATAGGACGCCAGAAATTTGAATTTGGAATAGGTGTAATATTAGTGAATTAGAGTTGTGTAATGGAGAACATTATGAAATATATTTTATTTGAGAAAGAAATGAGGAAAAACACATCCAACGAATACAGGTTTCTCAGAGTTATGGAGAGAAAAAATTCTTTGACAACTGTAGCTCACAGAAATTATTTGACTTTAAATATACTTGGAGGGAATGGGGCTAGCAATCACTTTGTTAATAAAACAGATGAACTAAATAAAGGAGAATTAATCTTAAATCTTCCTTTAGGTCTTTATGGAAGTACAACAAAAAGAGACAATATAAGAATGGTTACCAATGTTGAGTAATTCTCTTCTTAATTCAAATTAATATTAAGCCAATGGATTCTTAAGACATAGAGGGCAACACAGCTCAGGAATCACATAATGGAAAAATTAAGAAATCTCTGTCCACATGTCTAACTCTTTATTCAGAATTTACTCCCCTCTAAATCCTTTTTCTTCAGTAAGAATTTTATGCAACTAAGACACGAGTATATGAACATGGCCCGTCATTTTCCTCTAGTGAAGAAAAGAGGAAAGAATGGTTCAGCTACAACCTGCACGACTATCTACAGACTACTAGAATTGTTCAGCTACAACATGCAGGTGCACTGTTGAGTGCACCCTCAGCAAATCTGCTGTCAGCACCAAACTGTGTGATGCAATCGATGTGCTGGAGGGAGGGGAGGCCATGCAGAGGGACCTTGACAGGCTTGAGAGGTGGGCCCATGAAAACCTCGTGTAGTTCAATGAAGTGAAGTGCAAGGTCCTGCAGCTGGGTCATGGCAATCCCAGACACACCTACGGGGTGGGTGGAGAAGTGATTGAGACCACCCCTGTGGAGAAGGACTTATGGATGATGGTTGATGAAAAACTCAACATGAGCCAGCAATGAGCAGTCACAGCCCAGCAAACCAGTCAAATCCCGGGCTGCATTAAAAGGAGCGTGGCCAGCAGCGCAAAGGAGGTGATTCTTCCCATCTTCTACCCTTGTGAGACCCCACCTGGAGTGCTGCATTCAGTTCTGGTATCCCCATCATAAGAAGGACATGAAATTATTGAAGCAAGTCCAGAGGAGGGCCATGAAGTTAGTAAGAGGACTGGAGCATCTCCACTGTGAAGACAGGCTGATAAAGTTGGAGCTATTCTGCCTGGGGAAGAGAAGGTTGCACAGAGACCTCATTGCAACCCTCCAGTATCTGAAGGGGGCTTACATGGGAGTCAGAGAGGGACTCTTGGTTAAAAATTACAATAAGAGGAGAAAGAACAATGGGTACAAATTGAAAAAGGGGAAGTTCAGGATAGATATTAAGAAGAAATTTTTTATTAAGGGTGGTGAGACACTGGAACTGGTTTCCCAGGGAAGTCGTGGATGCCCCAACCCTATTACTGTTCAAAGCCAGGTTGGATAAGGCCTTGAGCAACCTGGTCTA
Source organism: Corvus cornix cornix (assembly GCF_000738735.6). Lineage (NCBI taxonomy): Eukaryota > Metazoa > Chordata > Aves > Passeriformes > Corvidae > Corvus > Corvus cornix. Next base: position 124,364,759 of record NC_046333.1, on the reverse strand, counting down.
GTGGAAGGTGTCCTGACCCACAGCAGGGGTGGTTGGGACTAGATGATGATTAAAAGTACAATCCAACCCTGTAACATTCTATGATTCTATAACTGTATGCTGCGACTCGTTCATTAGGATGCCCTGACATTTTTCAGAGCAGCTCATTTAAAGTATAGTTTAATGGAATATCATAATAATTTATATTCAATTTTATATTTACATTTATAATTAGATTTAGAATGCAAGGAAGAAGAAATGTTCATACTTATCATTTTTGAAAGGATCTGTCAATAGTATGAAACATTTTTATTTCCAGAATGCAAAATTGGAAAAAAAGGAATTAAGCAAAATGTATGAGGAATACATAAAAAGAAAAGAATTTTGGGGAAGGAAAATAAAGCCAATACAAATTAATCTATGTTTGTTCTCATATTCCAAAGTAGTTAAGTAAATGAAAAGGATTTAATATTTCTTTTTTTGAGGAAAAAAAGAAAAAGTCATGGAAAAAATATGGAGTTGAGAAAATTAGGGAGAAGATGACATTAGAAATGGTTAAAAATTATTGACATTCAGTCATTCTTTGAAAGATCTTGGTTAAGCAAGAGGCATAGAAAATGAAGCCTATATAACTATCGAATGATGACATTTTCAAATATACATTGACAAAGACTAGACAAAAGAACACTTGGAAAAATGAAAAATTTGCAAATTGTTCAGGCCAATTCTTAGAAAGACAATTAGGAAATTCATTTACTTTTCCACAGGCAATCATTTTTGGTGAGACATGGAAAGCTGGGTAATTGCCCAAACACTATAGAGAAAAGGAAACAAATTCAGAAGCAAAAATTGTTTTCTGAACATTCTCTCTATATCCCAGAACAGTACTGGGAAAATATTGAGAGAAAAGAGCTCACTGCGCATTAGCTCACTCAGCCATCCCAGAGAGCAGGTCCTCTCTTACTTCTCAAGTCAACTCCCTGTAAGAAGGCAGACACAAAATTAACCAGCTCTCTTCAACCCCCTTCTCTTCTAGAGTCCTAACCCTAGGGATTCCTCTAAGTCCTTAAAAATTACCTCTCCTACAGTCAAGGGTTGTAATCCTACTCACTTCCTTGCTTCCTTCATGCAGGATCCTAAACTCCACCATCTCATGGTCACTGCAGCCAAGACTGCCCCCAAACATTCAAAATCCTAGCTAGTCCTCCACTGTTTGTTAGTACAAGGTCCAGCAGCACACCTCTCCTCATTGGCTCCTCCACCACAGATGTCAAAATATTATCATCAGTGCTCTGCAGGAGCCTCCTGGACTGTGTGCACTGAGCCATACTGTGTTTCCAAGAGATATCAGAGTGGTTGATTTTCCCCAGAGAACCAGGCCCTTTGGCTATGAGGCTACTTTCAGCTGTCTGAAGGTAGCCTAATCAACTTCTTCTTCCTGACCAGGTGACCATTTTCCTGACCTGTAGCAAACTCCCACAACAATGTCACCCATATTAGCCTGCCCCTTAATTCTTACTCATAAGCTCCCAACTCATTTGTGATCCCCTCTTAGGCAGAGATACATTCCAGTTGCTCCCTAACATGAAAAGCAGTTCAGTTCCACCACCTCACTTTTCTGGCCTATCTTTCCTAAAAGGGACATAGCTATCCATGACAACATCCAAGTCACCTGAAATATCCTACCATGTCTCTGCAATTGCAAGGAGATCATGGCCCTGTGACTGCACACAGATCTCTAATCCTTCCTGTGTCTTCCCCATGCTGCGTGCATTTGTGTGCAGGCATTTCAGAGATCACACATGTATATGTGTGTGATAAATAATTGGTTTGTGTGAAATATGGAAAATATGTGCAATTGTGTATGCAAGGTTCCCAGGAGGGGTGCAAGAAGATCTGCCATACCCAAACATACCCTTGAGGCTGTTGGCCTCTGACTCTCATCTTGGGAGACAGCCAAGGAACATTTGCTGCTGCTCAGGATGGCCAGGCTTATTCCCAAGTTGGAGGCCACGGCATGAGCATTGCCCCTCTGGACCCTGCATTCTGAGTCCTTCAGTTTAAGGCCTGCCAAGTCAGCCAGCCTGCTGCCAAAGATTCTCTTGCCTCTTCTGGACAGGTGGATCTCATTCCTCCCTAACAGTCTAGAGGCATCAAAGTATATACCATTGCTATAGGTGGGAAGAGATGGGATGGAATTGAGCTGTGGTCTGTGGGATGTGCCTGCAGAGGCACATGGCAGCACAAAGGAGCACATGGCAGCACAGAGAAGCTTGTCTCCGCTGGACCCTGGTGGGAGGAGGTGTCACACAGCAGACCCCTACAGAGAGGAGCCTGCAGGGAGCTGATGGATGGGTGAACAGCATGTGGGCACCCCATAAAAGGACATTGAGAAAGCGTGTTGCTGATGTGGCAACACGGGATAGGTCACGTAGTGAGAATTACCATGTAAGGAAATACTATGCCTTGAAAAAGTGTATAAAACCAGCTTGTTTCTTTTGAATAAATGATTCGGATTCTCTGCTGGTCTGGGTCTATGTCTTGGTCACTCACAGTTATAAAAGCCAAAGCCCTCACAACAGCACCAGCCACAAAGCCAGAATTTGATTGGCATTATATGTCTATATCTGACTGCACCCTTTCATCTAACTACTAAAATGGGAGAAGAGATAGCTATATATTAAATCTATATGTATATATCTCATCTAAATAAGCGATATAGAAATATTATATAAAACATTGCATTTAAATTATACTAAAATATGTTCAATACGTTATCTATTAAACACTGCCTTATGGTGTCGCCTGGGCACTCAAATATTGCCTTTCTCTTATGCCCACTGGTTGCAGGATTGACATGTGCAATTATGCAGCCCATGCCATCTGGCAGAACAGAGGTAGATGAGGATGGTTTAAGGAAAGTCTTGAACCTCAAGTATTCCCAGTTTCTATCATACTGGTCAGGCTTTACGCCATTCCTAGGAGAGAAAGGGAGAACCAGCTGCCAAGAACCCCTTGGTGCAAGAGGATATAATGCATAGGTGAGAAAGTGCGTTCTTCATAAACAAACCAGCAGCTATTCTATGAAATCTTGAAAAACATTAGTGAGGGCTGAATAGATCATTTATTTTAAGATTCAAAACACTGAGAGTAATTTAAAACAGTATAAAATAGGAAAGAACTAATTTAAAAATAATTTGAAACACATGTATATGTGTGTGATAAATAATTGGTTTGTGTGAAATATGGAAAATATGTGCAATTGTAAGGAAATAACACTCATAACTCATGAGATTTCAACTAGCCAAAATAGCATTATAAGTCCAGCAAAACCACACACAAGGGGAAAGTGCAAAATTCCAGTAACAGTTAAATGAACTAGTTTGTTCATTTATGATTCAAAAAAGCCACTCTACTAAATATAACAAACTACATTGTGGTAGCAAAACAATTCAGTGTACTATGGAAAAGAAAACTACCCACCCTGTAGGTTAATTTTTTCTAAGCTTTTTTCCCCTCCAAAAGAGATTAAAAAAAAAGAGAGAAAAAGAAGGGAAAAATAGAAATAGATTAAAAGGAAAATTGAATATTCCCTATCAAAGACATTATATAACTTGTAAACAAGTGCCCCAAAGCAACAAAAGGTATAGACTTGTTCATACTACTACACTTTAGAAGATTTTATAAATCTCTCAATTGTGACTCAGAATTTGCTAATAAAATATTACTGCTGACATATCAAAATAAACATTTTCTTTAATTCAGTATGTCTCTGAATCATGCAAATGACTGACACTGTAGTTTTTCCATTTCTTTAAAAAACCAAACACACAGTCGTTAAACTGTGATTGAGGAGATATTAATTCCATAACCCCCATTATGCAAGTCTACCACCTGCATTGGAAGACAAAGTCTACATTTCCAAATACAAGCTAAAATTCTTAGCTCCCTGTCCCAACCCTGCAGAGCTGGGGCCTGGAGAAAAAGAACATTGTCATGTAAGCTGATTTTATTTTTCTGGATATATATGTATGTGTATGTATATATTTTTTATTCACTGCTTAAGTGTTGGTTTAACATCAGAATGAGTGCTCTGGAGATAGGGTCTAACCTCAGTGTTAGCAGAGAGCTCCATTTTAACTCTGTACATTGAAATGGACAACTGAGAAAACTCTGACAGAAAGCATCTTATCACATCACATTTTTTTGCCAGTTACTGTGTTAGTCGAAAATATATAACAGTTCAACATCTGCCCCTTTCAAAAATCATTTCAGCAAACCAGGCATGCAAGCAGTGTTTCCCAGTACTGATGGCATTTGAATGGCAAGAAGAATTACTTGATACAAGAAAATTATATGGCACAAAAAATTATTAAAAACTAAATTAGAAAAAGAATGGCTGAGAAAATAGCTGTCCTTCTAGATGAATGATGGGGTCTATGTTCTCAAAAAACCTCAAAATTTAGTGTTTTACTTTGTGCCAATCTGGCATTACTGTAATTCCACTAAAGATAAATATTATGGCTAAATTTGGGTAAATGCATTAAAATCCTCTGTTTCAATAGCATCAAAAATATTTTAGGTAATTTTTTTAGGTAATTTAGGTAATTTTTTTCTTTTTAATCTGGGAAGAAGGATAAACCTTTATTGTGGACTGAAGTGTAGCAATTTGCAATGCTTTTTTTATTACAGGATATATGCACTAGGAAAATGTTTTATTTTGGACAGAAAATTCTCCTTCAAGTATAGTGGGTTCAGTCCTGGATAAGCATTCATCCATTTTAAAAAGACCTGGAAAAAAGAATGGCTTCCTCTAATTAGGCAGCTTGATCAATGTATGCATTAAAGACACATTTCCTAATGTATTATGAATTCAGGTGGGTGAGAGGAAAGCAGGCTTAAACAGCTTTTAAAAATAGCCCAGAATCCTCTGTAATTTCCCCCTACTCATCTCCTCTGCCTGCCAATGTTAGCATAATCTAAAATTCTTCAGCCTTCTACTAATAAAAGAAAACCACAGAAGAAGTGGTTTAATGCAAAAAAATATTTTCTAGCTCCAATTGCATGCAAAATTCTGGGAAAAAAAGGTGTCTTAAGCAATGTTCATATTCATGTTGTCTTCTGCAGCCAACTCTTTCACCCAGGTTTAGTGCAAAGATTAAACCCAGCCGTGGAGATGTGAAGAAAGGATTACTGCTCAATCTCAGGGAAGACTGTAATTATTAAAGGAGAGCAGCCGCCAACCTGTAGGTCCTTGGATCTTCTGCAATATGATATGATGATTGATAACCTGACCTACTCTTCTTGGATCACTTGGCAGGTAGAAATATAGCATCTGCTGTATTGTTAATGCAATAAATTATACCACTTTCAAATATTATTTCAATAAATTAAATGCATAGATCTGTAATAGTTTGCATAAACTATGTAAATAAGTGCCATGACTTACGTGTTGCGACTTGGGCATAAATTCAGTCTACTTCTTTTATAGGCAGAAGTTCAGGATGTATATTTAAGATGGCTTGTGCAATCATATTAATCTTTCTACTTCATATTTCACATTTTTATGAGAACTTTATTACTAAATAATATATCTCCATGTTCCCTTTTGTAGCTGTGCTGTCCATTACTTGCCTAAACTACTTGCTGTCATTAGTTATAGCAGTTTTATGCTTCATATACTACACAGGCTCTGATGGCTGTCTCCCTAATAAATTCTTCATCATCTTCAACATCACCATCTGCATTGCAGCTTCATTAATATCCTTTCATTCCAATTTCCAGGTGGGCAATGTCTTGCTTAGTTAAAGCTTTTTGTAAATTATTAATTATTGCAACCAAGAAACCTCCTCCCTGGGCTCTCACTGGTATCATGAAATAGTGATTTCATGGATATTACAGAAGTGTTTCTCAGTGCTGCCTTTATCTGTTAGGTTAATGAGGATCATTCTGCTTGAACACAATGGATCAAAATCTGGCCTTTGGTGCACACAGATATTTCCGATTGATTTCACTGAGCTCATTGCATCTGGATCTCAGGCTTAGCAGCCTTTTAAAGTAGCATGGTGAGTGCAAAGCACAGATAGAAAAGTTTACCCTGGTAAATCAGGTGAAGCAGAAACTGAACAACTCTGAGACTTGAAAGAATCTAGACCAGTGCAATCAAAAGGTGAAAAAACCTTAGGCAACTGGACAGGAGATCCTGAGTGATCTCAATTTCCTGACTGCATAGAAGGTTAAATACAGCTCTTCAGCAGATGGGCTCTATGTTATTTGATTCCTTAGAGAGACACTCTGCTGACTATAATATTGAGTCAAGTTGAATATGAAAACCAAAATGCTGAATTTTGCCTCTTTGAAAAGTCTTTGAAATAAAGAAAAGGACTCTAGATTATTTTTTATACTGATGAATCAAGCCATTATTTTACCTTATGCATAAAAATGCTTGGTCTGGTATGGTTGGATATTTCTCACTTTATCATTCATTTTTTGTACCTATATGGTAAATTCTTAAAGCCTGACAAAGTTGAAAGCAACACTGAGTTTTTAATGCAAAGTTCCAGGCAGTCTTCTCAGGAAAGGTGATGCAATGAACCCTACATACATTATGTCTACATTCCTGCCTGTGCAGACTTGGAGGTTTTGCAGCACAATTCTTCTGCAAACCCATTTTTAAAAAGTTGGATATACTCTTAAAAAAAAAAAAATCTCCTTTGTTCTATGGTTTGCACTGTCCCTACTTTCAGTGCATTTGAACTTTCTTCATTTTTTTCCTTCAAATTCTCTTCTTTTTGTCATCTTTCCTTCTGCAGTAACTGATTTTGTGTCTCCAGTTTGGCAACCATTTGGGGACACATTTATACTCGAATTTCAGGACTCAGGCCCATGTCCAAACGGACACTTTTTCTTGATGTGCTATCTCAGAGATCCCAGAGTGATGCTGGCTGATATGTGAGACCAAGGAGCAGAGCAGAAGTTATGCACAAGCCTCAAAACTGTCTTCTGAAATAAGGAGCATAAGAAGTGGAGAAACGTGTCTTGATGAGCCAATTGGAAACCCTCCTTTTGCCTTGGAAATGAAAAGGAAGAGGTAAAACTTGGTTTGGTCTGAAGAGAAGTTCTTCCTAAGGTGGTAAGAGCAGCAGGTTTTTCTGAGTTAAATGAGAACAAGTGCCTCTGTAAACCAAAAGGACTTTGTCCTTGAAACAGGTCACTGAAACATCACGGTAGGATAGAAGGAGCTTTTGAGCCAGGCGGGCACCTGCCCAGCCCTACTGTCAAAACCTCATATTATTCCTGAAATAACATGTATAGTTTTATTTGACCATTAATTAAAGACTACTTCAACTAGGTGGCTGGATCTTGCCAAGCCAGAGACTAGCAGATTCTTATAAGTTTCACTATACTGAATGTATTCATTTCCTTTGCCTAATTTATGTAATGAAGTAACCCAATTCTGTATGCACCCAAGACCAAATCTGCCCTTCTTAAGTGTTCTTTGTTTTTCCCTCTGGTTTTTATTTTTTTTCTATAATGCTAATCCAAGGTTTAGACAGACTGTGGGGCCCACCTACTGTGGAAACCTTTTCCCCAATATAATTGTTAGTGGAGGCTCCAGCCATTTGAGAGAAATGAAAACAAAACCTTATTATCCAATAAAGGATCGTTAAAAATTCAGCAGCTAACAGTTTTTGGCTGACAAAATCGTTGAACACACCAAGAAGCAGAAAGCAAAATTGGCTATTTTCTGATCACAGACCTAATTAAAAATGAATGGCTTAACTGCACCATTATGTGCCAATGACTGCAACCTGCACGGTATTTTCATTTCTGAATCTCTTTATATAAAGAATTTCCTGTGAGATTTTGTTACTCTCTAAATGCCTCTGTATGGTGTTGACTACAACTGAGGGTCAGGTTTTTGTTAAAAGAAAATGTCTGGCTTTAATGGTGTGGAAGTTGAATGTATGTATATATTTTATTGGGTCAGGTACTAAGACTGGATATCCCAAAGCACCAGTCTTGTGGATTTGAGTTGGTTTTTTTTACAAATTCATTTTTACAGCCTACAACAGCCAGTTGAAAATTAGACGATAAAGGTTATATGAAAATTGCAGGACTATAGGACTTCCTGCAGTCTACCTCAGGAATTGAAATGTTGCCTTGGCAGACTCAGTTGCCTCTCTGCGACCATATTCAGTGTAAAACGGGGCAGAATTGGGTTTTATGGGCTAGGTTCCTTCTTATGTTTACTCCTCAGAAATCAGTAATTTTTTAAAGAATAAATTTGAACCAGCCTCTTTAGTGCTTCTGCTCTGGACTCTGCATTTTCTTGAGTTTCATGATCCGTTGCCCTATTTCTTTCCCTGTGTGAGCCTGAGACAAAGGTCTTGAAGAATAAAGCTTCATTAGATCACAGAGATATCATAAATAATTTAACAGAGTTTATCATAATTGAAGGGTTCTTCTCACAAGGGGATTAAGCTGACCTGGGGGCAGAATTAATTCCCACCTCTGGAATCGACTACCAAATAAAGTTGAAGGTCATTGGAAAGTCTGTGTTCTGGAAGTGCATCCTGCTGGACTCTTGCCTACTCTGGCCAGGCGTTCCAACTTCACTCAGTGTTGAATCATGACTAGAAGAAGGACTTGTAACACATAGGAATTCAAGGTGTTAGGAAAACTGCATTTTTCATGCTATTTGGTCTGGTGTTCTGTTTCTGAAAAAAAAATTAATCTTAAATAGACTTTCAAATACATTGAAATCATTGTTAATGGCTTATTTCACAATAGATGTTCCATAATTTCTGAAATTACAGAATTACAGCAACTAAAGCAAAAATCATAGAACTTGTAAAAAGATGAATGAGAAGTACTCTTTCACCAAATTTCAAAAGTTAAGCGTTGTTGAGTTTCTTCTCTTGCTCATTTAGGTGTACTCTATTATTAAACCCCTTAAAGTCTACACCCCTGTTATAGATTTCTGTAACAAAAATAAATTGCAGAATTTGATTAATTCTGACCCAATAATGCAGCTTCCTAATTTAATAACATAGCATTACACTTATGTACCTCAAGAATGCCACCTCTTGCTGTATTGTAGTGCCACCAAATCACAACACAAATGGCAAACCCACAAATTTTTACCTGATATAGTGTATAGAAAGGCCTAGGTTGGAGCTGCTATGATACATAAATAATCCAAAAACTGATGTATTCCCATCTTTTTCCATCAGACAACTAATACGAGCAATGATAGTTATGTAAGTAACTTTTTTACATGTTCAAATCCCATATATAGATGTCATTGTATTCAGGACAGCATTCCTTTTTACAGATGTTACACATGTAAGAGTAGCTCCTTCTTACTTTCTTTTTTCCACAGTGCAGGATTCAAGTTTGTTGTGTTTAACAGCAAAAAAAAAAAAAGTCATGAAATAGGTTAGGTACCATTGTTCATGCATACGTAAGGTGGCATGAAACCACATAAATTTCTGACCTCCTGTTTTATTAAGAGCTCCCTACTTCAGGTCTTTTATGACAAATTAAATTGCAGTATACTTTGACTTTGGTCAAACTCTTGCAGAGATCTGATGACAAAGTTATTTGTTTCCTTTAAACAACTAAACAGAAATTTTTCTTTTGACCCTATTCTAAAGAACTATGTTGCTAGAAAATGTGGAGTAAAGAGGGAATAGAAATCTATTGGTTAAAGATCTTGTATCACCAGCTCAGGTGGCTTGGATGTCACCCTTATGGTCTTCTGATGTTACTTCAGAAAGATTGTACTGTCAGCAGGAAAATGGATCTTTTTGAAAAGATTTCCTCCTTTACCAAAGAGTCTTATGAGATGTTAAGCTCATTAGGAAACCAGAAGAAAATCCAGCCGAACTTTTAAGTCTTTTTTTTACTTTTTTCTTTCTCTCTTTTTTTTCAACTTTTGGTCATTAAGATTGTGAAAAGGGGCTTAGCTTTTTGAGCAGCTCCAGGGAAAGATGGGGAGGGGGAAAATGTTGAGATCTTATGACTACAGTTGTTAATATACAGTGGCGATACTATTCAAGCTGCGATAGTCAAAGGCCTGTCAGCACTTCCATTTGAAACACAGCCTTTTTAACATTTATTTTTCCAAAAAGGAGTCCAGTGTTAGTTGAATTTTAGCATACAAGAATGCATCCTGGGAGAAAATTTTCTTTGTGACATTTCAAATAGCTGGTTTGCATTGTACATGATAGAAATAATTCAAAGTGTCCCAGCCTGAGATGTATTTTTGCATTTGTATCCAGCTGTCAGCCGTTTATTTGTGTATGCATTTATACGTAGAGATCTATGAAAATGTGTTTGTGCGCATATGTGTGAGTATCTATTGTGGTTCAACCTGCAAGAGGACTACCCTTATGCTTAAATGCTAATATAGGCCTGAACTTTCCACAGGTTAACAGCACCTTGCAGGATGAAGTCTTTACACCTGCTCAATCAACAGGATGGAGATCCAGCTGTTCTCTTGCCAGGTTGAGCAAGTAGTCTGTGTTTTGCACAGAAGCCCAGTCTTAAGTTTTGCCTTTTGTGGTATAAAATGCACTATGCAGGTAGAGAGAGCAAGAATATTTTCATTCAAAAACTGCACTGGTATGATAAAGGAGCAAGATTCCTTCAAGAAGAAGGGAAGGAATGGATCAATTCCTATATTTTCAGGTGCGAGCATTGAAAGGGTAGAAGAATACTTAGAATTGCCGTTTGTCATTTTTTGCAGAACAATTTAATTTACTGACTTTTCTCTTACTAGAAATTACACTTATATATGTAGAAAGCTGTTTTTCCCATATTAGAAAAGAAAATACTGAGACATGGTAAAGAACACATTGTGCCAAACAGCTAGAATCTTGTTACTCATCATCTTTTGATCTTCCATACTTATTGGGTGATTTCTACTGACCTTGAAAAATTAAGCTGTTGTTAATGATGTAGATTGGTGAAATATTGGAGAGTGTTCCAACTGTATTTTGAGAAAGACACACCTTGAATGGTTAGGAGGTGTAAGGGGATGCAGAAGATGCGTCACAGGCTTTTCAAGAGCAAGACCCTTTATCAAAGGCCTTACGCTCTATCTACACTTTCTATTTCTTGAAAAATTATGGAAGATGTAAATAAGTATATGAGACTTGTTACAGAAATCATGATTTTCTGCTTGTTCAGGGTAGCTGATCATTGTCAGGGAGTAATGTTATTCAGAGCCTACTAGGACTTTGCCATGTCATTTGCTTTCTTTGCAGTTCCTGTTGTTTCCTTGGCTTTTTGTGTTGAGGGAAGGGAAGTCCATCTTGTGAGAGAGTAAGAGAATATAATTTAAGAATCAGCCTTATCACTCATTACTTTCATTAGCAGCTTCAGGAAAGTACACATATCTGAGACCATGTGGCTCCAAATAAAATTCCTTGGGAATTCAAGCAAGACTAGGGCCAATGTGTTTTCTCAAGAAATAGGTGGTTAAGAGGTTCTCTAGGGAGCACGAAATCATATCAGTAATGGCTGCAGATATGTGCCAGAAAACAGTATCTTTGAAGCAGGAACAGGACAGGACCACTCTCCATAACCCTGGCGAGTGGTGAGGCATGCAGGAACCACACCAGCAGCTTACTGCCGAGGGATTTGCAGATGTGGGACTGAAAGGAGAGTGGCCCAAGGGCGAGGAAATAAATATTATTTCCACAATAAAGATTGCTTTCTCCATAGTTTTACAAACTATGGAGACAGGATCTGTGCAAGTTTGCTCTCTGGGATTTTCTTTGTTGGTGCAAGGCACATGAGCACCAGAGTTAGGAAAGATAATGTAGTGTGTGTTATTTCCATCACAATGGAAATGACGAGAATGGAAGGATAGCTGCTTGCCTCACCATGGGTGGTTAATTTTTATTTTGTTTGAGCCTGTTTGCTCATTTTGAATCTTTTAAATATATCCTGTTATCAGTTTAACCCTTTGTCCTTATGAATGAGTGTCTTGTAAAAATGGATCTCTTGTATTTTCATTATTTTTTCCATGGCAATTACACAAATTGTTGCTTCTCTAGTTTGGATATCATATATAGACATTATTATAATGTCATTGTACGTAAAGCCAAAAGAGGTCCTAGATCATTGAATCTGATCTTACATAAACACTGCAACTTGCTCACTTTCATCATTTACCCCCATGTGCAGTTTAAATATAGATTTGGCCAAAATTATATTTCAGAAAGCCACTGAATTTTGATCTGAGGGACCAAAGAAGTTATCAATGCCTAATTTCCAAATTTGGTGTTACTGTTACTAATCCCCACAGTTAAGCACTGGTGCCTAATGATACTAATTTTTTGATGCAGCTTTGCCAAGACCCACTTGTGGAGCTAGGAATTTGATGAAGAAGAGCTTTTTCGTTCCATCTTTATGACACTGGTCTCTGGCTTTGTTATAAAAGATGCTATGTCATGTTTTTATGCAGAAGGTACAAAATATTTTGTCAATGCAGAAGTGAGACCACATGGATAAAGCCAAAGTTTATGATTAAAACTATCACTCAACTGGTGATAGACTTAAAGATGTTCCTAACCACAAGCCACTCTTACGCCTCTATTAGCAAAGGTTTTAAATGCCTGCTAAAACACTAATAGGAATACCAGCTAGGGCTTTATCAGTGCCTTCAACAACAGATACATATTATGTAAATGTACTTCAGGCCTTCAGGTGAGATGAAAAGATGTATGCCTTTCTCCTGAGTAATACAATTGCACTTAATATCAACCCTAAAAGACAACGTTTAGGCAAAAGATTTTTCTAATTTACTTAATTACTTGATAGAATTGTGTTAGAGTTCATCTGATATAGTGTCATGGTATAAAGGGAAATTAATTTAAAATCTTTATTTTAACTAGGAGGTACAGGTAGGAAATAGTTGTCTAATGGTGTTTTCCTTTCCAATACCATGATGGCCAATATTCAACCCATCAGTCTTGTTGCTGGTGATCTAATTCTCCACTTACATCCTCTTTCCTCTATTCCCCCTGTATAAAAGGAAAAATTAAGGTAGATATATATTTTTTTTACTCTCTAGAGTAAAAAAAATCTCTTGGGCAGAGAACACGTGGAGGCCCTTGAGCACCAATGTTTTACATATAGCTCTGGCAGCAGTAATTGGGTCTTTTATTCTAACGGTTGCTGTTGCAAAGGAGGAAGGAATTGTCTGCATTCCTAAAGCAGCTTGAAAACTTGTTCCTCTATCTGCAGGTGACCCTTGGTGTGAGGTAATGGGAAGAGAGCCAAACTTTAAACAGTTTTTATTTGGATTCAGTTGAATGCCAGGTGAAGATTCAGGCTTTTTTTTTTTTTTTTTGTCCCAAATATTTCTCTCAGCCCAAGATGAGAAGCAAAATCTCGTATTCCATTGTTCCTTTTTCTTCTCCACAGCAGCATATTTTAAAGATGGAAATTCAACTATCTGTATTTCCCTACTTTTGTCAGTTTGGGTCATAGCCTTAATGTTACTTAAACAGTTTCTTTAAAGTAATGGAGCCCTTAATATAGACTTAATAAAGCAATGTAAGGCGGTATGGATTTCCTTCTGTCTAAGGTTCAGAGGCCTTTATCTGAATAATACATTAGATACTTTTATTCACTGGTGAGGCTTCATAACAGGAAAAACTTTGAAGGCAACGTCTATCCTGTCATTAAATTGATAATAGACATGTTCTTTACTTTTTATCCCTTTTGTAGCACATCTTTTACCTCTGACAGATTTCTCTAGGAATTAAACAGGGACCATAGGATACTTTTACCAGCATATAACAATGTGGTCTCCTAACTTGTTGCAAGCATAAATAACTGTGGTGAGGAAAACCTTATCAAAAGGTTCTTTTATACTTGCATGTTACTTGTATTGTTATTATACATACAATGTTGTAATGAAAAGTAGAATACACTTTTAATATTCTTTTTCAGTGTGAGAGGGATGCATAAACTATGTTCATTTTAAGGTTTAATTTAAAACTTCTTCCATGAAATATATGTTGACATTACACTAATTTGGATTCAGAGACACCTATATAATTAATATTCTTTTTTCCTTGAGTTGAATATTTGTGTACCTTCATTTGGAAATAGAAGGCTTTAAAAAAGATTTTAATATGCCAAAATACAATAACATTTTTTAACATGTGTATAGCAAAATCCCAGATGCAACTGTTTCAGTCAGAATGCCATACTCTATTTCATGTTTTCTTTTATATGTGTTTATAGTCCCAGGGTTAAAGATCTCACAAATATCCACCAGATTTCCTATCAATTGTTAACAAGCCCTGTTAATCAGTTTATGCTGTTGGAGAAAATTAAAAATGATTTGTATTTCCTTCTTTATATTCATAACTCATTTTCCCTATTTAACCTATGTTCAGCCCTTTTACTTCTCATTAAACCCTCTAGCAAGGGCGTTTCAAATGAAGAGTTGCCAAAAAATGCATTAAATTCTGGACAAAGTTGTAAATAATGTTTTTGATAACCATTTCCAAATTCTCCAGTGGTATAGACAAAAATGTCTTCAACTTCAGTAAACTGTTTTGTATTTGCCATAAAATCTGACCCTAAAAGGCCTAACGAAAGTGTATATGTTGCTCTTCTGGTTGTATCTTAGCACTCTGATGTGCATCAAAGTAAAAAAGAACTAAATATGAAGAGTGTAGGATTTAGTCCAAATTCTCTGTCTGATCAATCCCAAGAGGTAAAGAAGAGAAGAGAAGAAATGTGGATATTTCCAGGTTTCACCTGTGATAGAAACAAGTTCTTGCATGGCTTTCAGTGAGGAACTTAAATTTTGCAAAAAACTCTATGAAATGTCTGATTCATGCTTTTTGACATTCAGATTATAAAATCTTTATGCTTTGCTATATTAGTAAAAACCCAGCATAGCTTGACAGAAATGTATGAAAATATACTTGATTTGTAATAGGGTAGGTGATTTTGAACAGTATTTTATGTCATTTATAGATGCATATTTTCATCTGAACTGTGATAAGAAATATTTTGAGCTAAGTCATACACTACTGCAAATCCAAATGAGAGTGAACAATGTTTCATGAGAGCTGACATATCTATCTAAAAAAAAAAATTCTCATTCAGTTTTTAAAAAGAACATAATTTGAAATAATTTATGGATAAAAATTAGCAAAAAATACAGTTCTTTTCATAATGAGCAGTAACTACAATTATTTGTAACACCGATTTGAAAAAACCAAGCACATTAATTCAAGTAATATATATCAGCTATCTTCTTCTCTTCTATTTCAGTTATATCATGAAATTAGTGAAATTATTAGCTGGAAATGATCAGATTATGTTCATCCCAACATGCATAATTTTGTTTTTATTATTTGTATTTATTTGTAGCTTTTCCTAGTGGACTCAATATTTTTTATCAATTTCAGCTTCATACTAAAATGTATAAGGGGGTGATTGACTTATTAAGGAAATTAATATGTCTTATTGCTTCTAGCTAAATGCTTTGCAAAATTGTGACACATTACTTTGGTATTCCTGTAGATGTCATATACTTATAAAAATTCTTTAATCAGAGACATCCATGAGAACCAGCTATGAAAATAACTGATATTATCCCTTTTGTGAGAAGTGAGAATATATCACTCAAAATCTGAGAAAGTACATTACTCTATAAACCTCTAACTTTTCATGTGGAATGAATGATTGCTTTCTGCTTTTAAAAATTATCTTTGATCTTTAAATAAAATTATTTTACTGGATATATCATGTTAATATAATTTAATAAATTCATATTTCAGTTTTGATCAGTTCCCTATGTAGTAGAATTTTATAATTCAAACAGAAGTGTATCTAGAACTGATGTTGACACTACACTTAGCAACTTTTTTCCAAGGGAATTATTAGTGAAGGAAACCGGAGGTGAAATGGGCTATTATTGATTCCAAAGGTAATGAGCTTGATTATTTACTTTATTCTTAAATTTGAGCCAGCTAACTTAATAATGTCACCAATTTTACAGCGGATTCATAAACATATATTGGAATGGGAAAGTTCACAATCTTTTATATATTGCATGAATGGACTTCCCAGGTATCTAGAAAACATTATTAACCTTTAGTGATTAATCTGCAAACCTAAAGCTAACAAAAAATATTGGACTGGTTGCAGCAGAGCAGTTTTGAAATGAGAGGATTAGCTAAGGCAAAAAGGGGACTGGTAATGCATAAAGCTATTCCCTCCTTGTAGATCTTCCTAACTTGTGAATCAGAGGAGGCAGAACTCATCAGAAATATGAAAATGAGATACAAGAAAAACAACACAGCTATACTGGAGTTTATCGCTGAGCTGCTTAGTACATTCTGGTGAATGAGACTATTATTCTGGGAGTTCATGACAGAAGGCTTCTCCTTTGTTGACCACGGGACTTTTTGCTGAAAGTTCATATTCAGATAAAAAAAAAAAAAGTTGGCCAGCTGATTCTTGGTCTGTCAGTTGGGAATAACTTTTGATCATGGTGTGGATAAGATCTGGCTGACACCCAGTCCCTCTGGGAAAGAATATATTTATTCAAAGAGAACACTGGGCTTTCTAGAAGAATCATTTTGACAAAGCCTTTTAAACATGCCACGCCAAGGGACTCTGCTCTCTACTCCCTCAGTCTGCCCTGAACTCCAGAGTACCACTGAACACTGCAATGCTTTGATGACATGTCCCAGGGGGCAATTTTGCAGCCACTTGGGACCAGGAGTTCTCAATACAGTTGAACAGAAAACCACTAAAACACACACAGAAATATTGTGGAAACACTGAAATTATGGAATCTGACTGTTTGTACACTGCAATAGTTGAAGTGAAGATAATACTAAAACCAAGGTGAACCGTGTTCCTCGATTCCCGTATCAAGGGATATATTTGACTTTTCTGCTGTGCTGCTAAATTTTTTGTCAGCTGTGTAATCAGCAAAAGGATGTGTCAGTTCTCAGCATGGTAACACCGCAAACTCTTAATGGGGTTCTGGGAGAGAAAAAGAAGGGACTTTCTAGATTTTTCCCTATTTAATGACAAAACATTTACTTTAAGTGATGACAGTGTCTAATGGATCTAATGGGAAATATGAGATAGCTTAAATACAGCAAGAGTCAATGCCTGTTTATTCCCTATGTTTTTCTGCTTCTAATGATCATAGATAATAACTTTCACTCAGTAGTGGAAGTTTCTGCACTCTGAAGTCTCTTCTGAGAGTCTCTTGTGACTAAAACTGCAAATCCTACTCAATCTAAACAACAGAGCATAGCTAAATATCTTAAAAAATATTAAGCATGTGGGCTCATTTAAACTTTGGGCTCATTTACATGGCTGAAGATGGTAACTTTTCTTAGCTTTTTATCTTGAAGGAAAACCAAATAAAAATATGGAAAATAATGATTGCTTCAAAAGTATGAGCTACCTGCATTTTTGTGTATTGTTGTTAGCTTACTATACTTTTCTCATTGTGTTCTAGAACTTGTGTTGAAAATGCCTTTACACCAGAGAAAGAATGCTTTTTGCTGTATTTCTAGTTATGCAGGCATTTATTAGAAACTCATTTGGAGAAGCAGTAGGTAACAATTTAGGTTACTGACCCTTAAATTAAAACTGACAGAGTTAATTATATCCACTGTATTAATAAGTCAACAAGAGCTCAGTAAAACTTTGGTTTTTAAAGAGTAAATCTTTCCTTTTCTTTTACTCTCCTGTACACCACAGAGCTTTGCTTTATGTGGTTTTCTGTTTCTCAAAGACATTTGAGATAGGGATAGTACTGCAAAAAAATCACTGTCACTTTAGGACAGATCATTTCTTATTACTGCAATTTTAGCAGCACTTTTTCCTGTTTTATTTGCTTTTTAGGCAGGGAAATCAAAGTGCTTTTTTCTTTCTTTTTCTGCTTCCCCATTCATTAGAGTTATTTAGTGATCAGAGGAAGTGATTTATGGGGAACGCAAGATTACCTGTTAAACCCATATCTAGTTGGGGTAAAAAGCCCCAGTTTTTAGAATTCTTTTGCTATTGAATACCTCATTATTTAATTGTAATGTATATGGCTTTTAGGCCAAACTCACACGTTGTTTTTACTTCCAGATTTCACTTCGACCTGGGGCAAATCACTTAACCTCTCCGTGCTCCCACTTACTCATCTACAAAATGGGCAAAATAGAATTAACCTAATAAAGATTCACATTTGTCTTGTGCATTATCGTTAATGGGGATGTGAATCATAATGGTGGAGTGCTTTGATGTCCCCAGATGATGCTGTAATAATGAAACTATTATTTTGTATTTGGGCAATATAGCTGAAAATGTATCTGCATAAATTATGCAGAAATAAACTATACATCTAAATAATTGCATGCAGTTGTTAAGCTGCTAGTGGCCCATGGAGAGATTTGTGAAGCTGTTCCTCTGTGTAGCTTCCTCACAGCTTGGTTCTTGCTGAGCCTGGCTGTTCCACCTAACAGTTTTATATTAATAGGGCCTAAATCAGACCTAAGCTTCTTTTGTTCCTCATCATTGATTTTCTTTAGCAACATTAAAAAGTTTTCAGTTTATCCCACTTGGAAATAAACCCATGGAGGGGTAAAGGGCCATAAGGAAAGGTCAGCGTGATTTGAGGAGGAGACAGCAACTAGAAGGATCATGTGAACATCCTGAGAGCTGTTTGGCACTTGCTGAGAGGCTGGGAAGGACATGGTAACCTCCCCCAGGTGACAGGCTCTTCGTTCCTCCTGCACACACTGCTCCTGCAGAAAGGCTTCCCCACCTCTGCTTTATTCCCATGCAGTCAGACACAAAGGAGGGAGGGGTGGGAGAGAGGCAGGCTTTCAACTTACCCACTTGAGATGCAAAAAGGGCAGCAGCCAACCATCATCAAAAGGATTACAGCTCAGGTATTGCTAACCTACAGTCATACTATGACAATGGAGAGATGTTTTTCTTCTGTTGCCCTACCAGAACAATAATTGATATTCTCACTTTTTGTTTAGGCAACTACCATTTTTCCATCTTGCCAAACCAAGTAAATCAGCAGTATATAGACAGAAGGTTAATATTAGTAAAATAATGAATATCCAGATTATGTTGAAGCCTTCCTATATCTACAGTCCATCACTTTTGTTTTTACATGAGAAACTTATTTTCTCTAACTGACCAAGATAACAACCAAGCTGAGGCTATTGGTAAAAAGTAAATAAAACGCAATTAGCACCTTGGCTTGTGCAATTTTGTTTTCATGTGAGTTACCTGTAAACTGCTGGCAACTTTCAGTGGGTAGTTATGAAATAACATGATAGGTATGAAAGAGAAAGTTATTATGTCAATCCTCTGGATTCAGGACAACAGCAGCAATAGTTCCAGTCTTGAGAGATGCCTATCCCTAATCAGTTCTGGAGTCTCTTCAATTTCTTCAGGCAATCTGTTCTCAGTATTCACTATCCAGCCCTTAGTAAGATTGTCTGAATATTTAATACCAGATTATTTATTTTTAGTTATGTCACACATTATGTTTTCCTTTCTGGCAAAGGAAAATGATTCAACAGAAGCCTTGGCTCTGGCCAGGTAGCATATCAAAGAAGCGTAGGGAAAGGTAAATATATCTAATACCTGATAAGAAAGTAGGTATTTACACACTACTGATTTCATCAGAGGAAAATGCAGCTTCTAATCATCTTTCTGAATTGAACCATAATTATGAACCAAATCAATTGCTGCTAGCCATGATTTTAAAATCACATTGAGTAGCTAGTCTAAAATATTTGTAGAAAACTGTTCTAACTTATGAAACGTACTTGATGGAAAGCTTTTCACTGAGCCATTGAAAGAGGAAAGGTGTCAGGATGATGACATCCAAAGTACTTTTTTCTATTGGATTGAATTGATAAACAAAACCTTAGGGTCTTTGCTTAATCCTGTGAGTATAAATGTATCAATTCCTTCCATAAGGGCCCTCCTTTCTGAAGTGAAAAATGAAGTGAATTATGAAGGGTCAGAGGATACTATGGTAGCTTTCCAACTCACTGCGGGAAAGTACCTTAAAAGTGGAGGAGGAAGAGTGGGAAGTGATACAAAATGCCCCAAATATCACAAAGAAGCAAAGTATACTTCTGAGTAAATATGTCTTTCTTGTTCTACAAGGATAAGGTACATTTTCCTAGTGTCAAGATGTTTCACAGATCATCTCTCACTTTTAATTCAATAAATCCATCCCTTCCTCGTTCTCTTGCTCCAGTGACCTAAAGGTACCACCTGGACAGAATTCTCCACTTGTCTTTGTGAGAATAGCTGCTCCGTGCTGATATTTTTCACTTTTGGACTCTCTAATCTTCTACAGAGAGCTTTACAGATAGTAAAAGGACCTGGCAGGAGCAAAATCTGCTGCCCTCCCTTTCTAAGTGAGCACCACTTCCAAACCTAGCTATTGCCATTTTGCTTTCCTGTTTTTTAGTTTCCTGTCACCAGTCACTGAAGGAGTTTCCTTCAATAACTAAGCATCATGAGCTTATGCTACATGCTTCTAATCTATTATATACTTTGAAGAAGAAATTCTTCATGTATATGTTTGTGTCACTGAGCTGCCAGACATGTAGCCTGCTTCCAGGCCTTACTTTACTGCTGAGTATTGTGTTTCTCCTCTCAAAGTTGGGACCTTTGCCACATAATAAATTCCTTATGTTCTGAGTTACACAGAGGGTAGTGCTTTTTCATAAATAAACTAGTAGCCGTGTTGTGAGGCTATTACCGTTAGGTTTGGGTCTGGTGTAATTTTGTGTCTCAGGAGTGTAAATTCACATCAGGTGAAGGAATCCTTCAGGTTCTCCTTCAAAACAGTGGCCTATGTAAGAAAGGTCTTATTCTTCTGTTCACTAGTAGATGAAATGTGTGTATTTCAACTTCTTTTGTTTTCATTTAAAAAGACCCTGGATGACAGTGCCACTAAAAGATTAGGCTAAAATGGTTGCTGCTTTATGTTTCTCAAAGCTGTACATATACCGCTGTTCTTTATGCCCTCTACAATACTATCTTAAGCATTTTTCTGTGTTAATGCCTTGTGTAACTTGCTGATCCACTAGAAATGTTTTACCCTGAGCGTTTGTGGGGTCCTCTGATATTGAAAAGCAAAATTTCTGTTTAGCCACTCAGTAGTTATAAAATCTATTTCTGAAGTAGAGATGTCTAGAGCACAGATACATTCATACTATTATTTATCATGTTCTCACTTACTCTGTAACAAAAGCAAAAGTCCTTCTGTGATGCATTTAATCGATGACTCTTTGGTGTATAAAGTATCTTTGCATGTTCTATTTGAAGTAAAAACCACCTGAGCCAAATCTGCAAAGAAAATGTAATTGCGACTTGATAATTCCATATGGTGTGTCAAATTTATTGGTTTTTTTTTTAACCAACCCTTTAAAACATTGAGAGTGTGTGAGAGCATGTTAAAAAAATCAGGTTAAAAACAGTCATTACATGATGAAAAATTATTCCTGTTTAAAAGAGTAGCTGGTTTCCTTATCCCTCTGGATATATTTGTTATTGTACTTTTAAAATTATCTGGAATCTCAAGATATCTAGACTTCTATAATTTTTCCCAGAAAGCCCACTATTGTTTTGGTGATAAAGTTTCCAACTGTCACTAATAAATTATGTCAGCTGCTGATGCCTCCAAGTTTACTTAAGGAAATTTATTCAGTGATGACTGAAAGACACATTTGGATAAGGGAGAAAATTAGACTTACTCTCCTCTTTCCTTTTGCATTTGTACCCACACTGTTTCCCATTCAAAACTTCTGCTTTGTTTTCCACTCCAAAACAGTATCTCTTTCACAAATCTGTCTCATTGTCCATTAAACATAGCCTGCATTTTCATGCATAAGCGGTGGATCCCAGTGTCCCTCTGAGAACCAGTAGATTTTATAATGTAATGAAGGTCTCAGTAACTGCAATTCTGCCTTGACTGAGTGCTGGACTGTCCACTCTACATTATGCTATAGCTATTTGCAGTAATGGACTACCAAAACCATTTTTTAGTAGTGAAAGAAGAACCTAAGGCAGTACCATCCAGACCTTTCTCTTTTCTAAGCTGTGACATTAGCACAAGAGAAGTAGATAGATCACCGCTATTCCTTCCACATGCAAAGGCTAAAATCTCTCCTTGGATGCAAATTCCAGCTGTCCACAACACTCTCAGGTGCTAGTTGGAAGTGAATTGTGTCAAAAATAGAAAGAAAAACCAGGAGTCAGGTAGTCCATGTGCTGAAAATTATATCCATTCTTAGGTGATGTAGCTCAGGTGGAAGAATTTGTTTCTTATTTTCCTCTGACTCATTTAGCTTTTGACTATGCTGTCATTCTATTCTGTTCAAGGAATGCAAATAGCTTCCTCTTTCTGGAAATATGGGCTTCACAGTGCTGCCCCATGTAATGATTATTATGCCTTTTTTTCAAGTTATTGCAGTCTTTTGTGCAATGCTTATATAACTGATGTGTTCTGATTAGCACAGGTTGAAACTTAACCTGTATCCCTGCAATACTCTACCTGTAGGAGGAACATTTTTGTTGATGTATTGCACCAAAGCATTTAAAAAAATGCTCTGAGCTATCTTTTTTTCCAGCAAAAATATACAATACACATACCACTCCCGATTTTTTCCCCCAGTGCTGTGACATAAATGGTCTCCAGGTTGTGATGATGGACTAGTCTTCATCTCCTCTATGTGTGTTCAAACAGCCCACTCCTCCGAGGCTCTGTTTTGTTTACACAGTGCAGCGAAAAGCAGGGATTTTTAGCTGGGGAGCCCTGAAATGCTGGTAGAATTTCTACTGTCCAGATTCCTGAAATGGTCTTCTGTGAGATATTGGCCTTTCAGCATATTAGAAAGGGAGCAAGATATAGGCATCCAGTGTTATCGCTGATGATCTTTCCAGACACAATAGGTTCAAAAAAGGTTGAAGTACAGTTTGCCTAGGAAAGTCTGGTGTTGAAATCCAAAGATCTGAAGCTCTAGTTTCTTCCTCTGATGGTCTTGAGAACTGTGTGACTGTGTGTTGAGGTATGTGATCTATTTTCAAATGGCTAAAGACAACTGCAGAAGAAGGGGTAAACCTTTATAGCTGTTTTCCTTTAATATATTTGAATGTAATTGTAAATGTGTAAACCTCAGGTGTTTGAGAGAAGCTCTTTCATTAGAAGAAATCCTATTAAATATACCCCTCTTTTTTCCCTTCATTACTTTTCAGTGTTCTTTTCTATCCCAAGGAGGATAATCTGTATCTTTTATGGAAAAACAGTACTGCAAAGGACAGTTAAAGAAAAACTGGATGTCACTAAAGAAGGTAGATGAGGTAATTAGGTCTGGAATAAAAAAATGCATTTGTTGGGTATTGCTCTAGTGCTTTCACCAACTACTCTCCTCTCCCTCCTCAACTCAGGCAAGCCAGTGATGTCCATACTTGCTTAATTATAAAGCTTCATTATTTCCTTTACCACAAAGTCTGCTTTTTGTTCTTATAAGGGTTTGGAATAATCATTTTTTTGTAAATGCCAGGAACAATGCCAATTAGCCTGTGGGTAATGGTGATCAATTGTAGGAGAAAGCAGTCAAGCAGTTTGTGCACCTCCTGCTTTGCCTTGTGCAGATCAGTGCTGAGTTGTCCATCCTGATAAGCAATAATCTACCAAACTCCCTGTAACTGACCAAGAGGAAAACATCCAATTATCTTGCAGAATAGGAATGATGTAAGCATGCTTATATATAGCCCACATTTTGCAGCCTAGAGACAAACAGTATTTATAATCAAGTTGTTTTCTACCCTTTTCTGTACTGGCTGGCATTTTCTGAATGGAAAGTTTAAAATGCATGCTCTTCCAAGCAGGACAACCACAAAGCAGTTTATTTCTGCAGCAAGTATTTTTGGAAATAGAGCCTTTCCCTTTCACATTCCTTGTGCTAATGTTCTTTAAACACCAGTTTAAATGCACATTGCCACTGGCTCTTTCTCCTAATTAAACTTCCAGCATTTCTAGACAATTACCTAGTCTTTGCTTACTGTGTGCCACACATTCTTGTATCAGACATTTCTACCCTTACTGGAACCATCTGCTTGCTCCAGAATTATCTGTCAGTCCTGCCTCAGTCTATTTATTCCATCACATGATTGTTTTAGTGTTGTTTGAAGCACTATTTTGGAGCCAGACATAATCATATTATACAGTTCCTCACCTTATTAGCTGACAGAGAACTGTTCCCCATTAGACAATTGATCCTGGGCAGATGAAGCCATTAAAAACAGTACTAATTAGCTGAAGAGTGGAGACAGTAATACAGGCTGCATCACTTCCTTTCATGCTTAGGGAAGTTCATGTTCCAGACAAATAATAATTGATATGTAGTCTTCCTTAATTGTGGTTGTTAACAGCCAGTATTATAATGACAGGCTGACAATCTCTGTCTAGCCTATTGTATGTTTATTTCTGAATCCAAGAACCACTGAATAACGTTTTTGGTTTAACTTGAACTTCACAGAATGTACTTTAAATGTCAATGTAATGAGAGTTGGGCAGATAACCCTAGCTTATGAGTTATTCCTTACATGTCTCCAGGTGTCAGCTGTTTGTCTTGGAGGACTGGATGTCCATAATTACATGGAATTATGGCATGATACATTGGAGTAAAATAAACAGATGGTTTGAATGGGAATCAAAAAAAAAATTCTGCATTAGATCCATAACCAGGAATGCTAAGCATCTAACTAAATTTGAGTGCACTAACTGTAGCCTAGAGAGTAAGAAAACCATACAGTCTTTAAACAAAAGAATGCTTTGATTTCCCCTTCCAAAAATGCATTCATGTTTTAAAAATCTACATGTACATGTGTGCACATGTATGCATATGTACTGCATTTAATGCAGGAAGATGGTGGCACTCACTATAATTTAGTTTGTAAAAACATGTCAACTATTATCCTCTATCTTCACTTACCATATTTCTTCCTGAGATAAAAAAAATAAATTTAAGGTGATTTTTTTCCTTCAGGTACTCTGACCAAACACTCAGCTCTCCTATAAGTCAACAAGCTAGAAGAAAAAAAAAAATCACAGTAAAAGCAGAAAACTTAATTTCAGGGAAAAAAAATAACATCTGAAACAGTACACATTAAACATCTTTAAATTATTTGATAAAATTGTTTTTGATATTAAGGAGTTTCAGGCATTTTAAAGCTGTTTTGAGCTTCAAAATTATTTTATCACTTTCCACCTGTTTTTTAAATAGAAAATAAACTGACAAAACCCTGCCCAAACCCAAAAAATACCAAACCCCACAACTCTAGTCCAAGGCAATTAAATGTAATCAAAGTAATATGTGAGTGAGATTACAAGATGAAAAATATTGAAATTCTAAATGTTACAGTTCTTAAAATATCTAACTAAATATATTTTTTCCCTTACCATTTCCTTTGTTGTCCATCTACTTTATTGCTCTTCTGTTATCAAAACTTCCTGTATATTTGGGTTTGAAGGAAGAAGTCTGTGGTTTCAGAATAGTGTGCTGAGTTAGTTGATTTGGATTTTATTGCTGACTGTGAAATCTTGCATAGGTCACTGACAGCAAAACCTTCCTTGCTTTATTTATTTGGGTAGTCAGTCCCATTAAAACCCCTTGATGAAATTCTGGCCACACTGAACTCAGTGGCAAGACTCCAGTTAATTTCAAGGGAACAAGGTTTTTTCTGATAGGATTCTAGACTGCTATATATTGGGCAGTGTTCCTGCCCATGAGAGGGGGTTGAAACGAAATCATCTTTAAGTTCCCTTCCAACCCAAACCATTCTATGATTCAGTGATATATCTAAATAAGCAGATAAACATAGTCCCATCTTGCTCTTCAAGGTGAGGTTTGTCATTCACATTGCCAGTATTCCCACACAAGGAAAGTGACAACTTCATCACAGGCTACAGATTTCAAGAAGGGAAAGAGCCTGACACTTGTTAGCCTCTTGACATATCCTAAGCTCTCCTTCATACAGTCTCGATGATTCAGGCACCTGCAGGGAGGGTGCAAACTTTGTTGTACAGACAACAGATGTTTGGATTTTAGTTCTTCTACAGTAATGTGAGTTTCTTACCTCTTGAGAGAACTCGGCGCTTTGATGAAAACCCTGACACTTTCATTTTTTTTTTCTTTTTTTTTCCCAGTCTTATTCAAATTGTTTATCAACTTTCTGGATGTAGGGGTAGAATGCCCCCTTGACAAGTTTTCTGATGATATGAAACTGGGGGAGTGGCTGATCCACCTGAAGGCTGTCCTGACATTCAGCAGGACCTCGACAGGCTGGAGAATTGGGCAGAGAGAAACATAATGAGGTTCAATGAGAGCAGGTGTTTGGTACTGCACCAGGAGAGGAGTAACCCCAAGTACCAGCACAGGTTGGGGGCTGACCTGCTGGAGAGCAGCTCTGTGGAGAAGGACCTGGGGGTCTGAGATGACAAGGTGACCATGAGCTGGCAGTGTGTCCTTGTGGCCAGGAGAGCCAATGGTATCCTGGGGTGCCTCAGGAAGAGTGTGGTCAGTAGGTCAAGGGAGGTGATCCCTCCCCTCTGCTCAGCCCTGGTGAGGCCACATCTGGCGTGCTGTGGCCACTTCTGGGCTCCTCAGTACAAGGAAGACAAGGAGCTACTGGAGAGGGTCTGGCAGAGGCCACAAGGGTGATGAGGGGTCTGGAGCTTCTCTCTTATGAGAAGAGACTGCGGGAGCTGGGTCTGTTTAGTCTGAAGAAGACTGAGAGGGGATCTCAGAATTGCAGATAAATATCCCCAAGGCAGGTACCAAGAAGATGGTGCCAGACTCTTTTAAATGGTACCCAGGGATGGAACAAGGAGCAATGGCCATAAACTAAACCACAAGTAGTTTCACCTTAACTGGAGGATGAACTTCTTTACATTGGGGGTGGCAGAGCACTGGAACAGGCTGCCCAGGGAGGTTGTGGAATCTCCTTCTCTGGAGACATTCAAAACCCACCTGGCTTTGTTCCTGTGTAACCTGCTCCAGGTGACCCTGCCTCGGCAGGAGGGTTGGACTAGAGGATCTCCAGAGGTCCCTTCCAACCCTAAGAATTTTGCGATTCTGTGATTTTTTACCTATTACTTTCTTTTCCTGCTGTTTCTCACATAATATACTCTTTAATTCAGGAAGAGTTTGGTGTGGGTCAAAAAAAGTCCTTTAATTCAACAATAATGGCCATGATTTTGCCTCAAGTGTACAAATCCCATTGAAGTCACTGGTGTGGCTGTGATTTCAGTGGGTTTTGGATTAGGCTCATATCAACTTAAGGTGCTGTTGGCAGAAATATCTCAGCAGTAAACAGGGAAAGAGAATAACTTATGGTACTCTTCTACACTGTAGGTTCAAATTAGGGAATAGTTCTGACTATGGACTAAATAGGGAGTATGATGTCAAATATAATAATTCAAAAACCCTACTGAACTAATGAGTGAAGTTGCATAAGACATGAAGTCCCTTTTTACAGAAAGGACTGGAGAAGGATGCAAAAGCAAGAGAAGATGGTTACGAAGCAAAGGTAGAAGAGCAGTGTACCTGACATGTTAAACAGTTACCTGTGTTCATATTCACTTATTAGGGACTCCTGCTGTGGTTTTACAATAGCCAAATCTTAAAAGGCTTACTTATAAATTAGTAAAACCCAGGAAGACTATTTGACTGTAGTAGGGTTGGTAACACACAAATATTTTTATACTTGTATATACACCTATGTTCACACACATGAGAGCAAAAATAGATGTACAATTTACTGTGAAATATTAATAGCAATCTTAAAAAGTCTACAAAGGCTTTGGTAGATTTTACCAATCAGATGCTGGAAGTTGTGGTAACATTATCAAGGTCACAGAAACAACACTGGCTTGTACCTCTAAAAATTGACATATTAGCAGAACTTCACCATTAGAAGAAGGCTCTGGTATTTTTTAATACATATTCACTGTCTTTCCACCAACCCTTACACTTGCACTTCCTCTGTTGGGAAGATCAGAGAGAAAAGGATGCGGAGAACTGAGTTTGTACAACTTAAAAAAATTAGAGGGGTAATGACTCAATATAATTAAAACGTTTTCCCAGTGACAAGGGTCACAAAACCCTCAGAATTCTGTCAGATATATGGTCTCACTGTCTGTGTCAAAATTCTAGGTTTAGTTATTTCTTTGGAGGAAGCTCACGGATTTGACTTTCCCTCATGATTTTCTCATATGTGGTTTTGTGTTGTCTTTTTTTCCTCTTTCACAGTCTGAAGCTTTTCATTGTATAATAGTCTCCTTTCTGACCCAGATCAACTGCAATGAATGAACAAAGACAGTTCTGGAAAAAAAAGAGACATTTTTTAAAAATGGTGGTCACTGGATATAGGCCTTTCGTTCTCCCTGTGCTAATGGTGTTGATGGTGTTTTCAAGCTGTCTATCAAACTGGTTTAAATCTTTTAACATGCTATTTCTCACTCTCAGTCCCCCACTATTTCTCCTAGTTGTCATTCAAATTGTTCCACTAAGAGAACAAATAAATGCATGCCATGAAAACTAGCAAGATGATATAATGAATGAGTTACAATAAATGCCTCCAGCATAAAACAATTATGTACCTGCTATTGTCAAAAACATTCAACATTCCCTTTGTTGAAAAGGAAACAGCTATAAATTATTCACTGGGGCACTGTAACTCTTTTCTTTTTTTCTTTCTGTTTTTTTGGTTGCTTCCAATTAATTCTTCCCTGAACATCCCTAGGTATTTAGCTGAGGGTAGAAATTTACATGCAGAGAATTTTAGCTGTTTCTTGGGATTGTCAAACTGAGTGTCCAAATTAATAATAATAATAATAATAATACCACCATATTTTCCTGTGTATAATCAGAGCTTGGTTATGAAAAAAGTGTCATTTGGGATCAGTACAGGTTATATTTGTCTAAGGGTAAATATAAGTGGTCCTTTAACCCAGAGCTTCTCTCTTTCCTCACCTTGCACTGCCCTCAAGTCTCATTTTCATTTCAGAATTTACTTCTTCCTGTAATATGCACCCCAACATCATGCTATCCTTATTTCCTTAATGACATTTTTTGTGGTTTTTCAAAGGGTAGTGATTTCCTGTGGATTTTCAAGAAACAATGCTTTTAAAAAGACTTACTGAAGGTGCAGATTGTACAGTTCTGGGGAAAAAAAAAAAGAGCAGTTTTTATATGTACCATATATGCACCACCCAAAGTAAGAAGCTTCCTGACAGTCTGCCTTCATGCAGTGAGTGCCAGAGCAATGTCAAAATGCAAGGCTGGTGTTCTGTCCTCACTCAACAAGCTGTGGGATGAGGCCTAAATGGGATGCTTGTTCCATTTTATTTTCAACAACACAAAACATCTCAGCAGGGCATCTGAAGTAATTAAAAAAAAAAAAACAAAACAAAAAAAGATAAAATATCTTACTTTATTCAGGAATGAAACTGTGCTCATTTTATTGTTAGCAGTATTTAATTTTATTCTAAAGGTGGGCCAAGCAAATGCTTATGTTTTGCATAGCACTAAAATGTGCCACCAAAAAGGTCTCTGGATTTCCTCTCCTGTTGAAAATCTCATCCTTGTTCTTTCTGCCTGTGCCTAATAACTTGTCCAGACAGAAACAGCGATGCCCAGCTGAATTTGAAGATTTTTAACATTTTGGTCGTGAAGGGAATGTCTCCAAGGTGGGCCATGAAAGCTGTGGGTGCCCTGGCTACCTCTCCAAGCTGAAGGATGTTTGTCTGCCAGGTCTGGTGTATGCAACAGTAGATTTTAGAGTGCAGCTGTAATTGTTAGACTGGACTGTCTGTAGTATCCCAAGGCTTAAATGAGGAATGGCCTAGGTTAAATGCATCTGGAATGCAGGAGCCACACCATTTAGCTAAGAGCACTGTAGTGGCAGACAAAAACTGTAATTACTTCCCATCAGAGCGCAGTGTTCAGTCATGCTCTTCTGGTTCACAATCAGCATCTGAAGATGATGTAAGAGGCACTGGTCATGGAAGAGAAAAGCAGTCATTATGAGGCAACAATCTAAAATCCAAGAAGGAGAAACACAAAATGGTGATTTTTTTTTTTCCTATGGTTTGATGAAAATTACACCTTCTCTATTTTTTTTGAAATAGGTTGTTTATTTGCTATATGTTGGTTAGATATATGCTGGTTTGTAGTGAATCAGTGTCACTAAGGATTCACTAAAAGGAAATATTGTCCTTTAAGTTACCAAAATCCATCTGACATTATGCAGAGACATGTGATCTCAGCCTGGCCCATCAGACACTTCTCATTTGAGTCTCTTTGTAATCCTGTTGTACTGTGTGTGAAACAGATTAAGTAAGAAGAGTACAATCAATTTAGCAAGGATATTATATGAGGTGGTTGCTTGTGATGCCAGGAGACTATTCTCAATGGCCCAGGAGGTCCTCCCAGTTCTCAGTCCCTGTAATTAAAGCAGCTCTAAGATCAGTTAAATTTGGTGATAAGGTTAGCGCAGGTGCTGTAATTCATCAGGCACTGCTCACTGCCTGCACTAGAAATGTCCTTCACAAGTTCACTCAGAGGAGGTGCTGGAACCAGAGCTATAGAATTATTTTTGGATTGAAAGGTAGGAGATCCTGTATCAATATCCTCATCCAATCCAAGAGAACCTCAATCATAAAATCAAATGGCATTAAGTGAGCAAAGAACAGAATGGTCTGTTGTGTCTGGTTGCTGTTCACTTAAAGATAGTAAAAAAAGGAAGAAGTGCTCAATACATTTACTATGGGTTGGTTTTTTTCTGATTCCCTAACAATACTTAATAATTTAAGGATTTTTGTCCATTAAAAAGTGCAGCTTAACAAGGAATATTTTGTTTAATGAGATTTGTATCCAAAGCAAAGGAAATGAAAAGTTAAATTGAAAATCAGCCTTCTCCTTCTGTTGCAAATGATGTCTACGTCCCCTTGTGAAATTATCCTGAAAAATAAAAATGTTAGGAAATAGAAAAATATATTGTTGATATTTTCAATTCCCCCCACCCTGTTCAAGCATATTTAACTTCATAGTTAATGTCTGAGTTTTTAACTTCACATATTTCAGCAAATAAATTATTACATGAAAATTATTGGTTTAGTCCTACTCACTGATACTGCTAGGCACCAAAATAGAGTAACAATTACAGTAATTAAAAAATTTGTAATAAATAATTTGAATGCTATTATGTGTATGCATAATTTTTGATGAACACTTAAATGGTTTTAAGGAAAACCACAAGGTATTTGAAAGCTCAAGTAGTTTAATGCCTTGTGCTAAAAACAAAATGCATTTTGGGACTTCCATTTTTAAACACTTATTTATCAATTTATCAGGAAATGAACATGAAGCAAACAAACAGATGTACTTCATATGCACCTAGACAAAAGTATGGCTTTAAAAAAAATCAGCATTTCCAGAAATTAAATGCTGCTAGACTTTTATTTGCTGGAGCCAATATTTAGTGTTTTAAAAGGTAGATATTCTAAGCAGTAAGTGTATTAATCAAATTTACTTTCTAAGACACTTCTCAGATTGCTCACTAGTTGTTCACAACCTAAAAAGAAAAGAAAAATTAGAACAGGGGTAGGTTTCCTCAGACATTGAGTAGGGTTGAGCTGAACATTTTGTGTATGCAAGACAGCTCTAGCAGCTGTACATGTATTAATTCAAAACCTGGTGCCCTATTTAGTCATGTGTTGGCTCCTTGGCCCATGGCTTCTTTATTTCTTCATAAGGATGCCTACATGTGAGTTTTGTAACCATTAAATGTAATTAATAGCAGAACATTGCTAAAAAGTCAGACATAATTGATTTCTTATTTTTTCTGTGCTAAAGATCAAGGGGCTATATCCTTCTTCCGCCATTATGCATGCAGAGCTATAGGAGAATGGACCCTCTGGGACAAGTCTAATATCCGGTACACTGCTGTCTACCAAAGCCTTATTATAAAAAGCTTTCTACTCTAGCCAAGCTGTGAAAAAGCTCATGCTGTAGTGGCTGCAAAATGAGCAACTTTGATTATGCAGTCCCCATCAAGACTAAGGTTATAAGTTAGCAAATTGAATTCCTGAGAAGAACTATTCATCAAATAAATCTGAATACCAACTGTTTTCAAGGAGATTACAACCCATTTTGGGGTAGTAAGAAAAGATGATGTGTTTGATGGAGAGTTTTCTCTTGACAGTATCTTTTACTTGTAAAAATTAGAGCTAAGTGAATATTAAATCAAATGAATTTCAGAAAAGCCACAAGTATTTAGGAGCTCAAATGAGTGAACAGTTTGTGTTATAAACATAAGAGATATTATTTTAACAGATTCAAACAAGCAAAAAATTAAATTCTTCATTTTTAAAACATCAGAACAAAAATAATTTGCTTTCTTCATCAAAATGAACTTTTTTGACTTTAGCTTTGAACTGAATGTAAATAAAAAGTCATATGCCTTATTTTAGGGGACTCTGAGGTACAGAAAAAATCCTGCTGCAATCAGGATGTTTATGAGATCCTATTTCAAAATGTTGATTGAAGAAAAAACGAGTATATTCTAAATGGTGTTTTAAAGAACACATTATTTTGACATTGATACATCTTGATCTTTTCATAATGGTTAATATAATTTTGTTAAATCTGCCTGTAACTGAAGAGAAGCCACTCTTCCTTCTGCACAAACTGAAGAGCTTTTCCAAATGACGTAAGAGGTGAAACTCTTGCTTTCTCAAGGAGAGCAGTTTTATGTAAGATGACACAAACCTCCTGTTTTCAGGGGTTTTATTTTTATATAGATCCTGTCTGTACTGAAACACGTGAGCCATTTTCTGAAACAAGTGTGACAATGCCGTATAGACACTATATGAAGATTTTATTGGTAGGATTTGAATTTTAAAAGTAATGGTTAGAATCTAAAAGGATGCAGATGCTACAACACAGAGAATTACAGCACCTCTGTGTTGGCCTTGTTCTATTACATGTCACCCTTTGCAAAGTGTGTGGAAGGTTAAGTGATGTAGCAGGCAATGTGTTGAAAAAAAGCACCAAATTGCAAGGAAAACACTGAGGATTTTGTTTTCTGTAGGTCTTCCTTTTTTTCCAGAGCACTGGCTTCCAGCTCTCTCTGGGATAAGTGGCCATCATTCCTCAGCATTTCCTAAAGACTAGACTATGCCTTTCTCTATTCAATGCATGTGTTCCTGTGGATTCCACTCCACCGGACAAGTACCAGGAAAAGCCTCTTCAGAGGCTTCACCCACTCTTAGAGACAGTAGGTCTTCAGAAACTCACAAAATTCCATTTTCAAAGGCATATATTTTACCACTTTGCCAATGAGAAGGCTGATTGCCCTAGTGTTTGGGAAACTTCTATCTAACCTATATTTATTAATGGTCAGTTTGTGTTCTTTTTTTTTTTTTTTTTGGTTGAGAATAACAGTCTTCAGCTTTGTTTGATGTTTACTGCCATTGCATATTCATAGACAGAAATCACATTTCCCCTCACTCCTTATTCTGGTGGGCCAAACAGGTCAAGTTTCTTTAATTTTTCCCATATAAGAAAGGGTAGTACTGACCACTGTAATGCATTTTCAGGGTTTCTTTTTCAGTTGTAATTGACCTTTTTAAATAGCAATGTCCTAAATGGTAATCAGGATTGTGGATGGGATGATTAAAAAAAGGAGCTATAGAATGAGAAATACAAAACTTAGGAAAGGAGATTTTCCACATAGCTTTACTGCAATTTTATGATTGTTTTCTCCAGACAGACCTTTAAGTGTACACATCTGTGAGAGACATCTCCTCTCTGACACCGAAGGAGGCTTTTTGCAAGCACTTTAGCCACTCTCTAAAAGTTCATTAAACTGTTAATTGAATCCAATTCATATTATACAAAGCCTCTGTTTTTATTTCTGTTTCAATCAAATAGAACTCTGGCTTTTCCTGCTTCCAGATTATAAATTGCCTTGTCACTGAAGCATCAGAGAGGCAACAGGGAGGATGGAGTTTTTCATTTTGTCCCATAGCCTCTGCTGGAAGGAACACTAGCTTCAGATCCTAAAATCTTTTGACTACCCACGGAGAGGTAAGTGCAGAAAGAACATCAAGCAAAGCTATTCCTGAAGCAATTTAGCTCTTTGTTTATCGAATGGTTGAAATAATAGAGTACATTATGCAGAAAGGCCTTGATTGATATACAGAGGCATTATATCTCAGTGCCACAACTCAGTCTCACCCTCCAATACAGGCTGATGTGGTTTATTTTTGTGTTACTTATTCAGTGAGCTTTCTGCCTTATCATCTGGTATTGAAATATGACTTCGAGAACAAAAAGGTTTGAAAATAACTTTGAGAGTGAATTAAAAGGGACGAATCCAAATCTGTTGAAGTTTTATTCAGCAGTGAATAGCTTATGAACAAATTTAATGGCCCTGCCTGCAATCACTTCATACTTTTTGGTAAATATCTATGGTTTTTCTATGGAATTCCTTCCTAATATATTAATAGTGTGTTGGTGAATTTCTGTTTTGTTATTTAGTTGCACAAGAAGAATGTCTGGCATGGAAAATTTTGTCATCTGATTTGGGAAGGCAGCCCATGATCCCAGGATAATTCTTCATATTTTTCTCTTGCCTCATCCTTTCATCACAGAAAAGGAAAAAATACTATCTCACTCTCTTGGATGATACTTCTTTCTTCATATATTACATGTAAGGATTATTTTCTGTTTTTCTGCTGTGTCTATGCAAGGATATTGAACAAAGCCTATTCAAAATAATATAAAAAATGAATACTTAGATATTAGTATTGAATTAATCCTTATTTGAGTAGTTTAATGGCAGAATGAATGCTGAACATAGCTAGGTATTTTTCCTTTGCTTTGAAAACAAATACTTGCTTTGGTTTCAGCTAAAGTAGGCACGAGGCAGAAAAACACTACAGGCATGAGAGAGAATTGTTTACAGGTTTAAGTCTTTTCAACACTGCAGTCCTACTCATAGCATGTATCTCCTCTTGTTTTCAGAATTACTGTGTAACATCAGGACAAGTTGAGAACTAAGATCACACTGTAGTGGTGTTTTTCTACAAAACAAATATATTTTTAAAGAAAACTATTGTTAGCGAGGCCAAACCAATATGTATGGTTTTATATTTCAGTACA
Organism: Corvus cornix cornix; assembly: GCF_000738735.6. Lineage (NCBI taxonomy): Eukaryota > Metazoa > Chordata > Aves > Passeriformes > Corvidae > Corvus > Corvus cornix. Next base: position 124,329,507 of record NC_046333.1, on the reverse strand, counting down.
TTTTACACAAAAAGAGATAGCAAATGCAGAGTTTTTGTATGAAACTTGCATGTTTCAACAGGTATGATGTGACAACTGATGAATCTTAGCCATCAGAGATGGTTTGGTAGGAAAGATCGAGATGGAGATGTTGATGTTGAGAAACAGAGAAAATAAGATCTAACTTGTAATCTCTTTCCCTTAAGTAGCTGCAGAGTTATGAGTTAAATATGGAGCATCAGTTTTGTCAGATTAAAATGCAGCTAGGTTACAAATATTTTGAGACAGATCTCAAGGTCTCTCTTATAATGTCTCAAAATCTTCCCAGACATAATTTTCAGGACGAGAATAATAAACAATATGTGCATTGGCTAATACATTCACTGGCAGGGATACACTCAGCAGGAGTGAGACACATGCCTTCCTGATTGTCACTGTACAGTGTGTAAGTATACTGATAGGTGAGAAACATTAAAAAAACCCCAACCAAACAAACCAAAATGTGCTTTTTCATTTTACATAGACATTCTACACTAAAATTACTTGCACTCTGAAAATAAACACATACACTGTTGATTCAAGCTCTAATTTACATTCAGGTATCTCTGCTGCTCTTGAAAATAGTTTCCTGCTCTTACCAGAGAAAACATTTCTACACCAAAGAAAGGATGTTTGTATTAGAGAAAGCAAAAGACACTGTATTCCACTGTGGATAATTAACAAAATGTTTATTTTTAAAAATTGATGGTAGTTTACAGATCTATTAACATTTTAAATGGCTCTTATTAAAAAAAAAAAAAGCACCAAATTATTTTATAGATGCCATGAAGCAGCTATGATCTATTATACAGGAAGACTTATTCTGCTGCAGTTTGCTGGTATGCACATGAAGTTGAGAGAGCTAGACCGAAATAAAAACTGTGATTAAACCAAGGAAAAGTAATCATAAGAGACAATGTTGCAATAACAGTGCAGGAAATCTCAACATGAAACTGTGTATAAGTGACAGATGACTTTATTTTAAAATTAAATGAAACTTGAAAAACACTGTGGTCCTCCCAGATCACTCTCTCATACTCACATGTTCACAAACACCAAGATGCTGGTATCCAGGTGATCTGTCTAAGAGAAGATAGGAGATGAGACATCAGTTTGTGGGTTGTCCTCTTGAGGTTTTTGGATTCTTCTTAGGTTAATAACCATACACTTTCCTTGAATTGGGCTTTTTGTTCCTTTAGAAAATAACCACAATAACTCTCTTCACCTTGTCCCACCTCTGTGAGCACCAGGATTTAATCATTGTCTTTCCTGTCTCCACCTGAATGCCGTGTGAAGTCCAGCCTGAATGTGTGATAGGATTTTAATGATCTGCTAATACCACATGCATCTGTGCCTGCTCATCATATAGCTTTTTCCTGTCTTTATCTTCCTGGTGTTTCCACAGCTGTGTTTTCTCAGCCATTGTCCATTCATACTAATTTTAACATTTCTATTAAAATTCTCTACATAATTAAACTGTAACTATAACACATTATAATTAAACTGTAACTATAACACATTTACAGTATATGTTATATAGTAACATATACTGGTACTATAACACATTGTGTCTCTCCTCTCTGGTGTCTGAACTCCATGAATTCAGGTTCATGGAACTTGGATGCTAATTTAATTACTTTAGGCCTTTTGTGATTCTTACAACATCAATATTTAGAATCTAGAAGTAATAAATTACAGCAAACTTTTCTTGCTTTTCTTGTTTTTCTTGCTAACCTCTAGGCTGCATGAATAACAGGATGCGTGCCCACAGTCAAACTGCCATGAAACTGTTCTACAAACCATAACTGTGTCCAGGGAGACAAGGTTAATTTTGTACAAACACATACAGAAGAAACTGGACATTTTGTCAAGAACTTTTCCTATGTATTCTTCAGAACAAAACCCCTTCTAGTGTATTTTTGGATGCATTGGGCTGTTTCTGTGACTGGTGCTTTCATTTATAGCACAGCCAGTGTGCTGTAAAGATGTCTTACTGTACATGAGAAATGGAACTCTATTTTTATTCAAGAAAGTCCATTCAGAACAAGTACCATACCCAGTTCATATCCATGTTTATCCTGTCCTAACATAATGTATAGGACACAGGTAAAAAGAGGAAATACTAAGACTTCAAAGAATCTTCCATCTGTTCTAAATTCTTTGACAAAGCCAAGAAACCACAGTAATTGCTCAGATTGTACAATCCAGTAACAGAAGACTGTCACTAGCCTTGCATTCCCAGAATATAAACAGTCTTTCACACTTGTGACTTTTTTTAAGTTAAAAAGATAAAAAGCATGGGCTTCTTTGTATATATAGATGTATTTGGAACCAACAGTAATGCTTGAATTGAGGTCCTTTTCTTTTGAAAGAGGCTTTTTGCCTGTCCAATTTACTTTTCCTTTCTGAATACACCACTACCAAATGTACTGATTTTCTGCAATGTACTGCAAAGCCTCTTTCATCCCTTCCCCTGGATACAAGAGAAACTGTGCTGCTAGTGCATGATGCATATTTTAGAACTTTATTTGATACCTGGAACATTGGAGGAATGACATTTCATTGAAAGGATGAGAAATATATTGCTGTTTTGTTGGTGAGATTGTTACTTAAAGAACTGTAAGGGCACAGGCTGGTCACCTGTTCAGTTCTGTAAATCTAAATAAGTAAAATAAAATTTAAAAAAATAGTCTAAACATGCCACTACAGTTTCAGAAAATCCTTCATATACATTCTGGGTGTAAAGGTTCAAGCCAAACAAGTTTTTTTTTTCTTGTATTCTGCTCAATTCAACCATCAAGCAAATGACCAAGTCTGTCACAGCATAGGTATCACATGCATTCATACATATATTATTTTCATATAATGCACTACTAATAAATACTTGTTACTGTGCCTATTTAGTGTGTATATGTTGCATAAATGTAGTCTGTAAATACTCACATTCAATTTAATCAGTACAAATCTGAGCTGCAAATTCCAGATCTAAATAAATAATTATTAAATTGGAAGCAAATTAGTATTTGACAAGAGGTAAACAGATTTGATGTTTTTACGTTGTCATGCCATTTAAGCGGCTTTATATGTTAATTGAATACCAAAGTTTTTTTATTTACTGCTAAATTGATTGCTGTTACTCTATAGCTTGTCATGAAGCATCTCTTGGAGATCTTTGAAAAACAGTCAAGGATAATTTAAAATCAATTAGCTGAATAGAGAATAATTATCCTTTTTCCTGTCTAGAAAATAAGGTTCTACAACCATGGAAATGCATCATGTTTTGTAACTACAATCTATTCCTAGAAATGGAATGCTAGTCGCACAAGCAAGGAAAAAGAAATTTGATCAAGGATAATTTTATAATATTAATTTATTGGATGACTCCTCTTAGATCTGTTGTGAAAAGTTAGATGATGAAATACAAACACTGTCCACACTGATGCTGACATCTGATCTGTAAAGATATGTTTTCCTATAAGAGGGCACTCTTTTCTTGCCATGCTCTCAAAGCCTGATGTTGTTTCTACATGTAATGTAACCTAACACAACTACCTGATCATAAATTGTAAGTGGAAACTTTTTTTGTGATATCACCTGCTCTATAAGGTAGTGACAACTCAAAGTCTGCATTTTAGAGAAGTAGATATCTATAAGAAAAAAAGGAAATTTTGTTCAAAAATCTCAGCAAGGAGCTTATTATTGCAAATTTTTTATTAATGAACTTCTCTATATAAATAATTTTTCAGAGTAAAATGAGAAATAGATATGTAATAGAAGGGTAGAAATAAAATCAGATTTAAATATGCAGTGAGATTTCCCTTCTACCTCTTCTTAAGTAAAAAATTCAAAAATAAAAGGCAAAACCTCAAAAAAAACCCCATATCAAAGCAAAACAAAACAAAAAGGAGCAACAGTTGAAGCAAATAAAGTTACACATGTAATATAAAATACAATATCTTTTTCATGGTCTGATCTTATAGCAAGAAACCTTGAAAAATCATTATTCTAGATTTCCAGGATTTTACATCAGTTCCAGCACTAGGCTTGAAGTTCAGACTGTTAAAATGAATAGGTGTTAAGCCATCTCTGAACTGTAAAACATAGTTGTATTCATCCACAGAGCCACAGCAGGATGTGTGTGAAAAACACACGTGTGAAAATGTGTATTTAATGGAACCCACATATATAAATCTTTCAAATACAAATAGGAAGGAAAAAAACCCTCTTCTGTGTATTCCTAAATTAAATCTATATAAAATGGAATCAGACTGAGAGGATGTATCAGTAAGGTAAAGTGAAATACATTACAGGAATGCTACAATTTCACTCGAAAGAGAAAGAATAAATTCTGGAAATTTAAATTCAAGGCAAATCTTAATAGAAATCTAAGCCTCAGAAGGACACAGCTAATGCACTCAGATAACCTTAACTCTGCCCATTAGGAATCCTTTTAAACAATCAGGCAATTATTTTCCTGTAATTGTTTTTGCACAGTCCAATTAGATGAAACCATTTCTGTTAGATTGTTTTCATTTTTATTTTCTCTTATAGTGTCACTATAGTGTGAAATTAATGTTTCCCATATCACTCTGCATCTTAAGTCTTGTTTACACATGGGAAAGTTTTGAAAAAAAAAAAAAATCTCTCTATTGATGACACCAATTCAACTGAACAAATGCTGGCAGCACTGACAAAAGTCTTAGACAGCTCGCTGACTGCCAGCATCATTTCAGTCCTGCCTTAGTTAGGCTTGCTCCCAGCTGGGAGACCTGGCACCATGATGAAAAGGGTGTTTATTGTCTAGATCAGAGCTTTCTACTCTGCTACATTTAATTGCTGCAAGATGTCCTTTTTAGATAGGTGTCTTCAAAGTTGTTGCCAGACTGGTGATAGACAGTGATGGGTCCAAGACAATTTGAATAGTTTGGGCAACATAAAGAAAAACAGTAGCCTTCCCGAGTTTTTGAAAGTCTTGGGGATAGGTGTACACTCTGAAATAGAACATGATAATTTTCTGTCCTGCCTTTTTTTCTTGACATTACATTAACCTTTGAAGGAGTCCATTAAGATTTCATGTTAAAGGTGATGGCATATTTCCCATTCAGACTCTTATGTACACTAGGAATGCAAGGCTTACATTCAGGAAGGGTACAAAGTAATTTTGCTATTTCGTAGTAATCACCATAGAAATAACTACACTATTTCCTGGAAGCAGTTTAGCTAAACTATTCTCTGAGCTTCCTATTTTAACTTGTTTCCTATCCCAATGCTTTCCTCAGCTCATCACCCAGGATTGGATTCTCCTAAGCTTGCTTTATCACTGGGCTCCTTACTCTTTATTCTCCTTAATTCCTATACCCACTCAAGTTCCCACCAGAAGTTCCTGTCACCCTGCAAAAACCCCCAACTTCTGCTTCCTACTCGTCCTTTTCTCTGTCCCAAACCAGATGAGATGGAAAGGACAGCATGCTTTTAAGGAACCATCCATGTGTCATCCTTTCCATAAAGAAAGGATCCATCCTTTCCAATATGAACGATTCTGTAAGCATGGAAAACAGATGACCTGAAGCTTTGTTGACTTTTTTAGGATGCCATTACAAATGCACTTGCCTATTTTTCATTTCTGTGCTTGTATTTGTGTGTCACAGCTCCCTGGGTTGGTATGACAAAGCAACCATGTTTCATAGCTATTAGATGAATGTCAGAACTTGCAGGACTCACAGGAAAGTTTTCATTCTGATGTTTGCAGTGAGTATCCAAGTTTTCCAGTTTGTTGAGGTTTCCTAATTGCTGTCCTTTTTATGGTGTGGATCAGGTTTTAACATCATTGACTATGCCAAGAAATCTGTAATTCCACCATTTTTGTCCTACAGATGTCTGTTCTTACATTGAATGATGTAAGTAGGTATGTTATAATAAAACTAACTATAAAAATTCTTTCAACTGTTTTAAAGTTCACTTTCCTAAACAAAAATAATAAATACAACACTTTTATTTCCAGCAGCTAGAACTAATGAGTATAATTTACCAAAATTTTCCATGAATGATAGATGTAATTAAGTGGATTTGTGTTCTGCATACACACATTTTGACCATATTTGTCTCAGTTTTTCCTCATGTCCTGTATGATCTCAGTTCTCTTCTGATGTGAACTTCCAGTTTTCCTCCATGTGTCAAATAGTCTATCAGAGTAACCTCATCTCCCTGGAATGTTACTGCCTACACAAGAGAGAGAGAGAATTACGCCAAGCTGATTTTCAACATCTTGTGTTCACGGCCCACTTGTGCTGATTGGTCAGAGACAACAGATAACCCTTTAGTTCATACTGGTTTTTAAAAATTATTTTCTCATGCTGAGCTCTTTAAGTCTCCTCAAACACAGATACTGTTTTTCACAAATCTTGTATAAGCTTCACAACTGGGAAATTTCTAAACCCCTGTTAAGTCTAGCCAACTGAAACCAGCCAATGATTTGAAAAAAAAACAAGCTGGGAAATTGACAGACAGACAAACATCTGAATTGCTGGAGTCCTGGGAATGTAAGGGGGTTCTCTGTACCCACCTTTCAGGACAGCTTGTCTTTCACTCTGTGTGTGAGATGGGAAGATGTACGGTATGGTTCTACACCAGCTTAAACAAAGACAGTACCAAACAGAGTGATCCAATTGCTAACCATTTGTTCTTGCTATGACCTTGTGCCAGGTCTGGTGTTGAAAAACCCTGGTCCATCTGGGAAGCAATTTTTAGTATTAAAGAAAGCAAACAAACAAATGAACACCCCCTCCAGAAAAAAAAAAAAAGTACACCTGTGGTCTGCTAATTTCATGGCTTTATACGTTAAGTCACACCTTTGTGTTCATCAGTGAGGGATGTGTGTACACACATATACACGTGTGGACCTCATGGATAGGAATTCGTCAACAGCTTTTTCTTTTGAGGGAGTGGCAAAGAACGAAAAAAAAGAATGAGAAACAAACTAGTCTTTTCTAAACTGACTCATCCTTATTTGCAGTCAACAAAAAGAAAACTGAAGCTCCTAATCAGGAGGAAGGCCAGCATCCCACTTTGTAGGGCTATTCCAAAGCATGCATGAATGGAAGAAGAGAAAGTGAAATTTAGGGGGAAATGGAGAGTGGGGGTGGTGGAGGGGGAGAGGGAGAAGGAAGGAGGGGGTTATAGTTGAGACTTATGTGAATCAAGAGGGTGCTGAATTTAATCCTTTATACAATAAATTTTTTTGTTTTTACATGTAGCAGACTTAGGGTAACAAGAGCTTCTGAGTGGTCCTTGAACTGCTGTAACATTCCTTAATCTTTACATATTTTATATGTTTGAAAAAAGAAATAGTATTTTAAAATGTAGTTTTTTACTGTTACTCAGGTGAACTGATTGCTTAAAAATAAATCTGTGTAGATAAGTTCTGTCTTTTGGTTTGACAAATTTAGCCCGATAAGTTACAATAGAAAAGCAACTGTCATTAGTGTTGTGTAAAGAACAGTACTTGTTCCCAATACTTGAGATAAAACATACAGAAGGAAGCAAATCTCTTACCTGGTTAGCTATTTGAAAGCTCGGTGACGCAGCATGTTGTGCCCTAGCCATGTCCTTCCACAGTGTGTGATGACTGCATGGGATAGAAAATGCTCCAACATGATATACACTTCATCTTGTATTGGGTGGGGATTATTCATAACTGCTCTGAGCTTTGTGAAAGCTGACTGTAAATGCCGTTTGATTGTGTAAAGAAGTTTGATATCTGGCTCTTTTTGTCTCTCTTTCTCTCTTCTTCTTTTTAATAGGTTGTTGTTTTTTTCATTTAAGGCTTTATGCTTTCTCTTCCCCATGGAAGCCTTTGTGTTGGTTTATTTCATGACTCAGGGTTTCTTTAGCAGGGACAATCAAAAGGAAAAAACAGAGGAGGTAATAGCAATCTTCCCTTAGCTGCCCCTGTTTCACATTCTAATATGTAGGATATATTTTAAGCTATTCTTAATTTTTTTTTAACTGGAAACAGTTTCCTTGTGCAAAGAGAATGACCACTAATTGGTTGTGTCATAAATAAACAGACTATCTCCAGACTCTTGCTATTTAACACCCCTTCAGCACCCCTGCCCTCAAATCTAACAACCTGCAAAAAACCTGGGGAATTTAATTGATCTTTTGAAGAATTTATACATAATATGAAAACACCTGCATCTTAAAAAGGTGTTCAGAAGTTCTTGAAGCATTTGGAATAATGTTTTCAGAATGTTTTCAGAATGTGTAGTGCTTAGCAGGTGCCAGCTGAAGCAAGTTCTACAGGTATTAGTCCAAACACTGTTCACCTTGTTTGTGCATTAAAGTAACTCATTATAAGCCAAGGTACATGGACTGCATGCTGCTTAAATTGGACTTAAGGCCAAATGAATTGTACATATGCATAATATCCTAGAACTTTTTTCTTCTAATCTTTGCTCCAACCAATGACTTGCAGATGTTTTATATGCTTCTATCATATTTGGAACTAGTAACTGATTAGTGTTGCTATAATTCCAAAGTCAGATGTTTCCTTTCCTTGCAACATTATTAAATCTAAAAAAGGGGAACATGCTAAGAGTATTGCTGGAAGTTTTTCTATTGCAATTGCTGAATATATAAAAAATACACTATGTGTATGTGTGTATACATATGTAACTTAAGATAGTAGAAATACAGAGATTTTTACCCAAGTTTATTGGTTTAAATTTGGGCAAATGTACTAATTTTCAGAGATAAAATGAATTATTAATGTTCACAGAAGCACAGCATGGCTGAGGTTGGGATCCCTGAAGATCGTGGGGTCCAATCCCCCTGCTTAAGGCAGGGCCTCCTTTAGCTGGTAGCTCAGAACTATGTCCAGACCTTTTCTGAATATCTCCGAGGATGGTAACTCCATCACTTCAAATGTTTGCCATGTTTTCACAGAATTAGGGAATATAATTAACTGAAATGAAGAAAAAATGAGTGTCAAGAGCCTTGGGTGTTAATCTTAGCTCAGCCCCTTTGCTGCATACCCTCTGCAAGTCCATTTATTTTTCTGTGCTTCTTCTGTTACTTTTTGAGGACTGTCTGTATTTAAACTCAAAACTATTTGGGAAAGGTCTCTGTCTCCCACATTTTAGCACAGTGGACCTTATGATCTCAGTTCTTCAGCATAATTGAGCAATACTATTTGTAGATATGCCCCCTCTAACTGACTCCTTAATGGGAATATTTAGAGTAAAGGCCAACAACTTAATATATAGAATTTGCCTAGTAGCAGGTAAGAACCTTCTTTGGAGCTTCCTTGAAACCGCTGAATCTGCTGTAGAAATATAATAGGACTGAAAAAACCCCAAACCATAGTGGTTCAAGGATCACTGCCTATTGCCAATTTTCCTTGGGGAGCATAGATCCAAAGACAGCCTGGTACACTATATACATTATATTTCCTGGGTTCTCAGGGTCCTTACAAACTGCAAAGTGAGGAAGGCCAGGTATTGAAGCCAGGAACAATCTCTAACCCCAAAATTGACTGGTGCAGACTCAGCTGTGGCTGTACTTCTCAGAATTAGCTCCCACTAGAATAAATTGACCATATTTGTACTACCTACTTGGACATTTTGCTGTGTCCATTGTGATATTTTCCTCACTCGGAGAAAAAAAAATGATTTTAATTCAGAATATCTGCAGTATTCTGAATTAATTTCTGATTTTAATTTCAGAATATCTGCAGTAATATGAGGTTGTATTGGCAGCCAAGATCAGGGTCAGATGAAACTGAGGGTACAATGGGGCTGTGTCAGGGTACAAACCCTGTTATGGTACTATCGGAGGAGGTATTATAGGGTAGGAAAGAAATCTGGTGAAATCTCAACATGTGATGGCTTTTAGGAGCAGGTCTTGGTGAGAATTATTCTTGCAAAGAAGGCAACCTTTCACCAGCTCTGACTAGATAGAAGTGTTCAAAGAATGCTGAAATGCCTCATTGTACTAAGCATGTATTCATTAACCATGTATACAGCGCAAAACACAGGATCCCCAGTTACTTTGATCTATCAGCATGAATGCCAGTCTCTTTTATCCCTTCACTAGAGCCCCTGAATTATTTGGTTACACCACCATCATGCCATTCACCTTTTTGGTGCAGGAAGATTGTATGTTTTGCTGTGACGTGGTTTGGCTTTCACACATGCACTTTTTCTCTTGAATCCAAATATTGTTCAGCACGGCAGTGTTCATTCTACTGGGAGTGCTTCTAATAACACAAAACAAATTCAACTTGCTACAGTATTAATCCTGCAGAAACTTTTAGTATGTACTAAAGCTACATATCTAAGTGATAGAATGACACACTACTGTGTGCCAGTTTCTCAGAAGTTGTTTTTGAGACACTGCACCATTATAACTACAAGGAAATATATGACACTTAGTATTTCATATCATGTTTTCTTTAAAAAAATGCACCTATTATTAAAAAGAAAGCAGCCTACCTGTTTTGCTGACACAAAGCTACTGACATGTGAATACCCTGACCATAAGAATTTGAAGCTTAAACTCGTGGGATATCCAGAAATACATTAAAAAGGTATATGCACATAAATTTGCTTAGGTCACATAACACCTTCCCATAATCTGAGGGTTACGTTACGTAAGAGAAATTTATAATGAAGTGTTACAACATCCCTCCATGCCTCAGCTTCCTTTCCTGGAAAATGAAAATTGTGACATTTCATTTCTTTCAAAGTAATTTGAGATCTACAGATTAGAAAAGGTAGCTAAGGAATTGCTGTTCCCAGGAAGTTCAGGGGTAGTCCAACCTCTATCACAGAATATTACAATAAAGCAACTTACTCAGCATACTAGTCTATTTGCAGTCCTGATTGGGCCTTGATTTTTTTGGTGCCTATTATGCTTTTTGGGGCCCTGACCAGCACAGTGTGACATCTATTGCAAGCCGTGGTAAAAGGTTTGGGGGTTACTCTGTGTAAGGGCTGTTTTATGTTCTGAGCTAGGTTTTCATCAGTCTAATAAAGCTTTCAGTGGACTTTTATTGTCATTCGTAGCTTTATTAGTCTTTTATCTGACTGTTGCTTTGGCCTTTCCCTTGATTGACTGTGCCTATATCAGGAATGCTATGTCAGCTGAAATACTCTTCACTCTTTAATTGCAATGCTGCCTTTCAGGGAATAGAGTTTCCAGAGAACAAGTGAGCTGCTGTTATAGCTAAACTTAATGCTTTGCTATAGACAGCTCCATGACCAAATTGTCCCAGATTATGTAGGATATTCTTGTGTCAAAATGCTTCACTTTGATTTGTTAATACAGGTATTATTATAATTGTCTCACAATGCTTTGCTTTCCAGAAGCATTGGGTTCTAATGGCCCACGGCATGGAGGAAGTACGTTTACATATTTAGATAAATAACATGGAGTTTGCAGGTCTCTAGAATCAGAAATGTGGGTCTCATTGTTTTGGCACAATGTACACATTTTTCCTCACCATGGACTCCTAAACACCAGCATGGAAGTCCCATACCCAGGCAGAATGGCTGCTACTTTGTATGTATTTGGGACAGAGAACAGTGTTAATAAATTAGCAGTTAATTGCATAATTTATTTGGTGTTGGTTTACTAACCTTAAAATTATATAAACTTTATGTGAGAATTTAGTGTTCAAATCTGTGTTTATCTTAATCTGAGGACTATGTGGGATGTGCTTGATTCCCCTTGGTAGAATCAGCTGTTTAAATGGTTACAGTTGGCTGATATTTATTTCTTCATCACCGCTTCTCACAGGTTCTGAGGCCTCTGCCAGGATTCTCCATCAGCAGTTCTTGCTCTTCCTCCCCTCTCCTACTGGCTTCAGGCTCCAAGTCCATGTCCATTTGGGAGAGGACAGTTCCTACTGCTGCTCTACTCAGGGTACAAAACTTTGCTTCCATCCTTTCCATCAGACCAGCAAGTTCACAGTTCATCAGTGGGGAAGCCTGTGTGCTCTTCCAGGCTTCCCCCCTGACACCCATGATGAGCTCACACAGACTCCTTTTTCTCCCTTGTCTTGGAAGAAATCGATCTTGGCACTGGTGGTGTCATATGTTGAAATGATAGGAAAAATAGAAGATAATTTTGATTCTATAGGTACACAATGTATTATTAGGATGGACGTACTGGGTGACCTTTGTCAGTATATTTTTACGAGATTCCTGAGTAGATTCAGTTAATGAGATCAATTATATTATTTTAGCTGCTCTTTGCAGAAATCCAGATGCAGAAACCGCTTTCTTATTGGACATTTTAGGAACAGTTCTTGTCTTACATGACCTAATATTCCCTGATTTACGCTGCAGTGCGAGTGATGGAAGACCCTGAAGTAGGACTTTCCTTTAGTAACATGATGGAAATTATCATTATCCCATGATCTCAGGGACACCTCCAAAAGAGACATGAAGTCCTTAATTCTGAGCTTCATGCCTGCATTTTTTCTGTTACAGAGAAATACTTAGGTCTGGGATTCACATACCAAATATATTGATGAGGCAGGGAAGCCAGTGGGAAACAGCAAAGTCAAAGAAGGATTTGAAACACCTCTTTGAGATGATTTGCTTTTGCCAAATGTGTAATTAAATGCACATAATATATGAGTGCACATGGTTGTATGTTCTTATTTCTGCATTTACAGTATTTTTTTAACAGCATTTGATAGGTTTTTCTGTGACTTCGCCTGTTCACTGTTTGAATTAATGTAAACTTTGAGTGCTCTTTTCTTGCCAACATATCTAGAGCCAGCTGGATGGCTTTCACCTCTGAAACTAACTCATGAATGGTACCAACTTCTTTTGTGTGAAAAACTACTTCCTTTGTGTTTTTTTTTTTATTTTGTGGGTTTTTTATCTGTTATTTTGAACTCATCACTTGGCACTGTCATCTGATCTCCCTCAGTTCTTTCATTGAAATGACACATTAAATAAAATGCATTTGCATAGCAGCAGCAGGCACAAAGCAGCCCTCAAGGGGCTTATCAAGACAGGTTCAAAAAACATACGGATGTGGCATTTGGGGATATGGTTTAGTGGTGAACATGATGGTACAGGGTTAATTGTTGAACTCAAAGATCCTGGGGATTTTTCCCAACCTGAGCTATTCTGTGATTCTGTGATATACCATGACCACATGCATTACATGCTGATAGAAGCTCAGGTTGTTCTTGGAAAGTGTCACCTGAGACTCTGGGCAGCCTCAGCTCATGCTTGGCTCAGCTGGCTGCAAATAGCAAGGCTGTATGGTGCTCCCAGACCCAGCAACTGGAGCTGATGTGCAGCCTGGGTGTGTGTAAGGAAAGGGGCTTTACCTCGGGGGCAGGAAGCTGCAGAGGGAATTGCCTTAGAGCTGAGCTGTTTTTCAGACCTTGTTTCCTTTTTCTCCACCGAGCTTGTGCAATCCTTGCTTTGAAGCCCTTAAAGCGAGGGATTACTCTGGAAATGCCAAAACAGGAAGACATGCAGTGGCATTTGCAGACAGTGTAAGAGAAGACAATGAAATCTGTATATCCTTTGTTCATGAGAGTTTCAAAATATTCAAATTGCAATCACTGAGAAAAATTCAGAACCAGGCTGCTAACTTTGGTGACATTATTAACATGTGGATTTGGTCCAGCCATGTCAGTGTGATGAGATTATATGGACAAAAACCTGAAGCAAGGGAGGGTACTACAAACAGTTCATCAGTTTCCTACCAGTTGTGTTAAACAATACTGATTGTTAGATTCTGCCCAACCCCACACTCATTTCTGTAATATTTACATTGTCAATTTGTCCACAATGCTGGTGCACTAGAGCAGAACTCCGAGACTTAGTGGTTACTGGATACCAAAATTATGTTTGGGGTTTTTTTCCCTCTGGCACTTAAGAGGCAATGCTTTCCCACAGAAAAGCAAGAGTATTTTAGTAAACAAGCACCCTAAAATAAATGCTGTGCTAAAACACATGCACATAGAGAGAGAGAGAGAGAAAGAGATGCTAACCAAATTTTTCTTGTAAAGGTAATTCTTTCTCACCTTGGGGAACAAGGCAGATCTAACAGGTGGAAGGTTATTAAAATCATAAGAAAGATGAGCAGGGCACAAATTTGTCCTGCAATATTGTGCAGGATAATCAGAAAAATCGTATAGGTCAAATTCTTACATTGTTTGACCTCAGGAATTAAGGCAGGTGCAAACAGAAGTAGTGCTAAGATTTCAATATTTAGCTCTGTTTGGTATAGGTCACTTTTTCATTTAGCACAAACTATACTTTACTCAAAATTTGTGTGATTAATGCATTGATTTAGCTTCCCAATGTGCATTGCTGCTAGGCAGATTCAGATATTATTTATTTTTATTAGTTTATAATATGTCAATTTTTCTTGCTTATCTGTCAGCTCCCACAAAAATACATAAATCAAAAATATAGCAATGTGGACACTAACAAGGCATAATTATTGTTGGGTCTGTCCCCTTTTAAAGAAAAATACAATTACCTACCAATATGTTGCTGGGATTAGGTCAGAATTTGCATAATACTGACTCATATTTTCTTAACAATTTTAACATCAGACAATAGGTTTTGCAAATCTATATGCCTTTCCTGTTTTTCAGTTTTATTTTTCAGGCTAAAATAATAAGAAGCTCAGTCAAAACAAGATAATTATTGCAGTCTATCCCCACAGAAAACTTTAATTACTCCATGGCATGTTTCTAGGATTAGGTCAGATTTTTATAAGGCTGATTTTTTTTTAAATAACAATAGGCAATTAAGTCTGCCAAACTATAATTTATTACAGTTAAATTTATTCATTTTTCCACTGATAAATATTTAATAGAAAATAACTCAATCACTGCAGGAGATTAAAGAAGATTTGTACCTCAATATAATCTTAGAAAAACAGCACACAGTTTTCTGTTCTTGGCTGTAATACCAAATAGCATCAAGTTAAATGACAAGATGAAAATAGTTGAAAATTTTTAACTTCAGTGAAATAATAGCTGTTAATGTGTAGGATTATAAAACCCCCAGTAGCAGACTATGTAACAAATAGATCCCTCCTGAAATACTGAAAACTATGGTTGGGATCTAGGGTTAAATAACCGTGATATATTTATAGAGGGCAAGGGATCACCATAAAATAAAGCAGCAAATAGTAAAGAAGTCAATGTAAAAGAGAGGCCGGGGATTTAAGGTATAGACATCATAAATTTTCATCGATATAAACAGTCCATGTACCTCAGGACCTGAGTTTTAGCTATAATTTCAGGTCTGACCTACAGGCTTTTGGTGTTCACAGTGCATGCACGATCAAGATGCCATCTGAGGAGGTGAAAAAAAATGTTTCAGATCCGTGTGATTTACTCATTTAATCATCCCCAAATCCACCCCAAACACAACAATACTGTGTCGAATATCAGTACTTGAGAAGATTTTATTGTCCCACTAAATTACATTTAATTCTTACTATAACATCTCATATAAACAAGTATAGTGAATGATTTCCTCCCCAGTGTGTTCTTCGGGAGACAGGAAAAGACTGTTATATGGAATGCATAGATCTGGAAAAGGTCACCTTTTCTCTATCCCTTAGATCTCCAGAATGTGCACAGATACTTTCAGTAGCAATGGATGGTTTTCTTTTTCTGCTTTAAGGTGATATTTTCTGGTTTAAAATAATAATTATGAAACTACCACAAAGAACCATTTGAGGCTTTTAGCTTTTTACTAATTGCTCTGAAAGAGAATTCTAAATGATTTCCAAATGACTTAAATGATTTGGCTAAAGAGCATCTTATTACAAATGGGCTGAGTTGAAAACATTGTGTCAGCACTAAATGAGGCTTTTTTTCCCCCCTGCCTTTCTCTAATGGGCAGATCAGAACGTGTAAAGCACCCTTCCTGCAATGACTTTTAAATGGGCTTTGGATCAAGCCTTTATTTAGACAATGCTTTCTTTTTAATGTAATTTACCACACTGTGATATTTGCCATTACTGCACTCCTTGCAGTATTCCCTATCCTTCGAATCTGAAGTCCTCTAAACAATGTGGGCAAACTTAACACCAGTTTGCAGTAAATACCCGTCGGGCTTAGAGCAGATGACTTCAAGCCTGTCAGTAGCCCTGCTTTGGTACTGATGACAGCTTGCCGAAGAATTTCTGACTTGGGGACTGGTCCAGTAACCCTTAAGCAAGAGAGAAATCCTTACACGCGTGAATAATCACATTAGTTTCATCAAAACCAGTTGCATAAATTACGCAACTTGAGTAATAGACTGCAAGGCGCAACCCAACACCAACCCACCATTTACCCTCCCAAAGTTCACTCTGTTATGCCAACATTTCTGAGATTCTGAAATGCTGTTGAAGAGACCTCTGTCCTGTGTCTGTGCTGACGAAGTAGGCGAATGTGTGAAACAAGACTGTTTGATGCAAGTACTGTTTTTCAAGTACTAAAATATCAGCAAGAGATGCCAAACAGCTTTGTGGTTGAAGGGCAGAGCTTTTATTGAGAGCCACTAGGTTGCACTGTTGTATAGAGAACCAGCTCTCTCGTGCCGGGCTGCAGACGGGCAGCCTCATGCTGTGCAGGAGCTTGTAAATACTGTTTTACAGTTTTCACTAACAACAGAAGTATATGAGATCAAGAGAGGAAGACCGGCACTTGGAAATCTTTGCTTTCTCCTCAAAGGCAGGTCCAGGTCCTGGTTTCAGTTAGGTGTTTTTGTTCTGTGTAAGGTGCCCTGAAGATAACCACACTTTGGAATTGGATTTTTTTCCCCCTGGAGGGAGGAGAAGCTGCTGGGGGACAGGTTTTGAAGGGCGAGCCAAACAGTTTTTCTTGAAGAATTCTTGACTTGACACACATGTTCCTGGAGATCTGTCTAAAGCTGCAATGGGCCTTCCTATGTGCATAAACTCCAAACACATGCTTCCCCTTTCCTCCCCTGGTTTGGCACTGTTTGATGGCACAGACAATACAAAAGCACACATCAATTACTTCCCTATGTACATTACACACTGTGGGCAATCACAAACATTATATGCTGTTCACGTGTGAATAATTAATTACAGTTATATTATATAGTCATTCTTTCCACTACCATTGTCCAAAGTAAATTTTTCCTTTAAGAGTAATATGGTTTTAATTTAGGAAGCAGGGTTTCTTTAACCTATTTGACATTATGCAAACCATCTTAAAGGAGGTTTAATGCTATTTCCACTCTGTCTGCTAACATAGCTCCCCGCCCAAATGTGAGCTGTGTTTTATCAAGCAAATTACTTACAGAGGATTTGGTTCAAAAAGACATTGGGTTCATTCCTTTACCCATATTTACTCAGCTCTGGTGTAAATCTTTCTGTGTTTTGCTCTGTGGATTAGCACCTCTCTCATCCTCCCACTACCCCTCACTTTAGGGCAGTAAGCTAAGACAACAATAATGAGGAACAGAGCTGGTGACTCTCTCCACCCTGAAGCTTTGAGAGGGAATAGGTCATTCCAAAGGACCTGAGTCTGTGCTGGGTTAGTTTAGTTTACTACAAGTCACATGTTTGGGAACTATCTGCTTCAGGTTTTGAATCTTTCAGTAATGATGTTTCTGGCTGCTAATTAAATTCTTACTGCTCCAACACCAGAGAAGACAAGCGAGTTCTCCTTTAAAAGGGCACATAGATGAAAACAAACTTCACTGATTACAAGAACATGTGTTGCATGCAATTAACCCATTACTCGTCCCTGGAAAGGCGAAAGCTGATCTGAGGGGAAAAATGGGCAAAAAAGAAGTTGAGAAACCCAGTAGGCTGAAACAGAATTTATCTTCTGGCCTTTTTAATTTGGGGCCAATCATTTTGCTAATGATCAGCTGTAGTTGCCTCTTTCACTTTTTCTCAGATGAAGCTGATGATTCTACTTCGTTTCACCTAATATAAGACTAATATTTTTCCATAGGATTACAAGCACACATGGTTCTTTACTGCAGAAAATAATTGAGGTGAACAGACATGGCAAATATTCTGCAGTGGGTTTGACTTCATATTTAATTGCACTTGTTTTCTGATACACACGTACAATTTCATAAGTATTTTACCGTCAGGCTGCCTTGCCTGTGTATTTGCAGAAAGTGAATCTGCAGTTATATTGGCAAGTATTCTTACATGAAAATTCAAATGTGCAAGTGTTTATCTTAAACTGGATGCTCATCCATCCAGGCAAACAAAAGACTTCTATAATCTTTCTGGCCAAATGTAACCGAGCACTAGGGACAGACTGCTGCGTACTTGCAGAAAGAGATTTGTGCTCAGCCCTGGAACTTACACATTTCTCCTTGGGAAAAAAAAAAGTGCTTGATTTGGCACAGCACATAGTCTAATATGTCCAGTTTGAATCATGGGGTGTGTTGTAATAAAACTACTTATAAGGGAGGGTATCTTCTTGCCCAGAACATTTTCTCTATTAGCATGGTATGAGTAAAATAAGAGGACGTAGCAGAATTGTCTGTGCAGTTTGCAGAGGGAGGGAGAGTTTAGTCCTTAGGATAAAAGGAATCTTCTTCAAGTTGTGTTTATTTCAGTAGGAGCTGCACATGAATGCAAGTATCTGTCTTTACAGTTTTCTTCACAGGAATAAGACCTTAGCTAGAAATAGCTAAAAGAATACACCATTTTTGCTGCCACATTGCTGGCACTGGTCTTTGCAGAGCCAGGTTTTCTATACTCACTTTGAGAAACCATTGCCCATAAAATAAACAGTAGCATTTTCTTTTCCTGGGAAAACATTACTCACGGTTTCTGTTTTCTGAATGAACAATAAATACATTTTTTTCTTCCTCCTCCTAAATTTCTTCCTTAAACACAAAGGCATCTTAAGGCAGACTGTATCTTAATGGTCACACAAGTTTTGTAGGTGAATACACTGCCCTAATACAAACAGAAGCAGAAGGAGCACATGTGTTCACAGCCATGTTTATCCAGGGATCAGGCAGATGTCATGGCAAAGTCTTTGTCTGTATATATTGTACTACAGGAGCCAACTGTGAAGGACAAATCTGAGGTGATGAATACTCCTTCCTTACCCAAATGAAACTTCTGTAAATAAGCTTGTTTTCTTAGGTAATGCATACATCTATGCATATAAGGAAAGGCTGCACTCATAGCATGCATGTCTGTGCTGTCCTGCCAGGTGGGATCCTGGCTGTAAACACTATCCAGGCTGCAGTCTCTGCACATGAGCTCTTGTGCTGTTTGGAGCATGTTCAGCTGTTGTTGTGAGTTCAAAACTGTATGCACCTTGTGGGAATGACTGAGATTCCAGCCTGGCCAAAAGGCAATATGGATGCAACTAGTTCAAGGCCCTGGAGTCTGAGAGCCCAGACATATACCTTTCAGATGAGTGTAAGCTTATTCAGTGATTCTTTGTGTAAACAACACACAGAAGACAGGGTAAACACACACACACACAAATACACACTGTTCATTTTCTGTCTTTGAAAGAAATGTGAAGGGAACTAGTCAGCCCACAATGATACACAATTTGTGCTAATTACTCTTCAAAAGCTAATGGATACTAGCAATGTATGGAAAACACATCTCAGAATATAATGGTTATGAGTTTGGACAACAGTTCCAGCAGCTATTTGTGAGCATTTTTTATATAAAATGTTGGAATACACTTATAACAAGTGGATGCAGAATGTATATAACTAATTAAAGTAAAAGAAATGGAGTAGATCATATCCATTCTCTACTATTTCCCAGTCATTTTGATACAGTTTCTTTTGTCTGAAGGTAGTTTATATTTATTATAATAATTCTCTATCTCTTTTGCTTTAATTTTCTTTTAATATAAATAACTGATTGACTGTTAGAGAATTAGCCCAGGGAAACCACTTTAGTTTGCACTCTTTTGTCTTACTAAACTAGTGAGCAAATTTAACCTGTGACTCTCTCACACAGCCATCATTAGATGAATGTGTTTCCACCCCATTTTTTAGAGCAAGTTTGTGTAGGATACGACTGCATTTTCATATTAGAATTCAAGAGGGGACGTGTGTGTATACAGTGCTGTATCTATTATGCATACAAAGTTATTGTTCAAAAGACTTCTATCATCTATTCCCTTGTAACACCTCTATACTTGAAACATGGTGCTGTAATGTGCCTGTACCAATCAGAAAACTGAGCGATCATAACCTCTTGCTTACATCTAAGCAAAAGATATTTCAACTGTCGCATCAACAGAGTAAATCCCATTTTATTGAGTATACTTGGAATATAAAAATGATAAATGTTAACATTAGATGTGAGTCATGTGTGTTTTGCAGGGCTTTAGAGTCTGAACATACAGGATTCTGTAAGTCTGACCTTCCAGAGTCATCCATGGTATATAGGGAAAGCTATGTAAGCAGGTTACGGAAATGTGTGATTAACCCTTGCAAACGTGGCCAGCAAAATGAATGCATTTTGGCTCTCTCATTAATCTCTCTCAGTGAGTAGGTCTGACTCACTTAAATATTTATTCTCTCGTCATATAAAAAGAACATGGAAAAGCGTTGTTGTCTCAGAAATTCTATACACAAGTTTTTCTTTAAGATTTGGTCAATATAAGAGCAGGCAAATATTATCATTGAAAAGCATGCTTTCCCCCCAAAACCAGAACTGTTTTTCCAGGTCTAAAAAGACTTGACACAGAACTTGACCTGATCAAGGCACTTCTCAGGCATGCTGCATACCGAGGACCAGTTATCCTTCTTTGTTACAAAGGAGACAAACACCAAGGCCTTCTGATGTAAGTAGGAATACAGAGGACTCTCTGCCTTTTGTTCCTACTGATCTCACATTTTGCTAGCTTGTTCTGCTTGTGACCATCAGCAAAACAGAAAAAGACATCTAGATGCTAGGCGTAAAAAAACCCATCTAGACACCAGGTAATAGTCTGTTATTAACAAGAAGTACATTTGATGAAATCTGGGGGAAAAAATATTGAGAAATTTGCCTGTCTCACAGGAAGGAACCTTGGATGCTGCCCTTGGAGGTTGTTAAGCTTTCTTTAGTTTCGTATTGCCCACAGGCCCATTCTGTGAAAATTTAATAATGCAGATCTTTATGTTTCAGTAATTCATTGCTAGAAAACAGAAGGATTCTTCTGTTGTATTCCTCTTCTGAGTGTAAAGCTGTTTCAGCACACTGTGTCACATAAATGACAAAATAGGGGGGCTAGCTGTTAAAACAGAGAGGGTAGGAAATCCCTTTATGTACTGGCCTGTTAAGATTTTGCTAATTTAGCAAACCCAAAACTCAGTTCCTTGTATTTGGCCAAAGAGGAGAAAGCCATATATATTCCTTCTTTTCCCCTAAACTCTGCTTTTGTACCATCTGTGAATGTGAGTCCTCATTTATAGTTTACCAAGCAGAAGGACACTGCCATGGTGCGAATTCTCAGTTTTGCTACTGTCTACAAATTCTTTTGGTTTGTGTGTTATTATCCATGCTTGAATCATAGAAGAAATAGGAGTCAGAATCTCTTCTGATCTGAAAGGCTTGGCTCAAGTTGTAAGAATGGATGACTTCAACATCACAGCCCAAATGGCAGATGTTCTGTTGAAACGCATGACTTTTAAGTCCTGCATTTAAAAAAAGTGAAACTTTACAGAGTGTCTTTAATTTCACCCTCTGGGGCCTGCCAGGCAAGCAGCTGCTGAGACACTTATGCTGCTGCCACCAGGCTGGGAAGGGGAAGCCCCATGAGCAGGCACTGGCACAAGTCTGCAGCTTGCTCGTTGGCCTCTGAGCACATGCGAGCAAAAACCTCCGATTATTGCAACAGACCACAGATACTTCCAAGCAGCTGAAGGACCGTAGTGTTCCCATACTTAAAGTCACTGTTCCCTCTGAACCATGCTCCAGTCACAGCTGAGACAAGGTTTTGCTGTGTCTGAAGTGGCAGATTGTAGTCTCTGCAGTGTCTGACAAAACTGTTTCAGGTGTCCAGGTTAAGCCACTGGTTATGTCCTGAAACAGGGATTTCTCAGGGCATTTTGGCATTTTGAGAAAAAAATGGACACAAGCAGGAACCCAACTCTCTTTTGGAATGCATCCAGTCTCAACTAGCAAAATCTTGCCAGGCCAGACAATAAGAGGTTGTTTTATTTTCCTCTATTTTTACTGATAGCTCATCTGAAGATGTTTTCTGTCTTGTGGGGATTAAGATGAGTGGCTAGTGAGAATCAGGTTGGGGAGGTGATGGATACAAAAAAGGTGGGATTTCTTGTTAAGCAGTGGGTAGGGCAGAGAGAAGATGCTTGATACAGACTCCAGTTTGACTTCCCAGTAAAAGACACTTTTTTCATTAATAGCTACATGTGGGCTAACTGTATCTCCTTTTCTAGATGTCCCTTCTTCATGCTAACGTTCTGTACCAATGAATATAAATGACTAATCAGTTTTCCTTAACCACCTCAACATATCTTATCTTGAAATTGAAATGCCTACAGCCAAATTTATTTCAATGGTGACCCCTACCCTTTCCAACATACCTTATTTTGAAGCCTAATATGCTTTTTCTCATAGCTTTTATTTATAGGCTTTATTTTCTATCATATGCTTTCAAAAAATACCAGATGCCCTTTTGCATCTCCATTTCTCCTCATTTCATAGGTGCATCTTGGTGCACACAGAAGATACAGGCTTTGACCAAGATTCCACAGGATGTCAGGGAAAAAAAACCTGAGCTTTCAGACATCCAAAACTAGTATCCGGCATTACTCTGTTTGGAAGCTGGCCTAGGGTAACATTTTATATAAAGAGTTATAATCCTTGCTGTTCAGAGGGAAGCTCAAAAGCCCCTGAAGCCTATGCTCATATGTACACTATTGGGCTGTAGTGTATGTGTGTGTGTCTATCCCCAGGGAATGGGGGGGAAGTTTTCAGTTAGGCATAATAAATATTCAGGCTGGAAAACAGACACCTTTCCAGAAGGAGCAGTATAGGGAAGAACTGATGAGGAGTTTGGATGAAAGGACTTTGTATGAATGTAAATATGACTACAAGGTAAAGGATGACTGGAAAGGGTGGAAATACCCTGTGGAGTCTTATAAATAGTGTTGTCAGGATGTGTAGTGTTAATGGAGGCTTTGTGATCAATGTCATATTAGTGAGGGGGATGTGAAAGGTATTTTTTCCTTAAAAAAGGGAAGCACACTACAAATTAGGTTTAAAAACTTCATATTTCTTTGACAAGATCAGTTTTTCATGAAACTGGTGGACTTTGATTGTGCTACCATCCCTTAATTCTTTATTGGCTTCATTTTCTATCAGCATTTCCATGACTTTGAAAAGTACTAATTGTACAATAACCTGTCTAGCACAGTCATGTCTGCTCCCTAAAAAATTTCTTTTTATTTTCTTCTAAAATTACTCTAAGCTCTAAAAATGTTCTTTTTTTGGTAAAGAAAAATATATAGGGAACCTTGGGAATATTTTTTTTGTCTGTATTCAGCTTGTGGAGGCAGATTTCCAGTGCCCTGCTAGTTATCCAAAACCTTTCTTTTAGCAAGGTGAGACTTCCATCCTGAAGAGATATGAGAGTGCACTTTCAGTCCCTGAGGAAATAGGTGTATAAGCTTGATAAAAACCCCTATGTGAGAACTGCAGCCTTGGACAAAAGTCCCCTGAGGGAAATGTTTCCTCCAGTTCATGTACCCCTACTTAGTGTTAGAAGTTTTTGAGTGAAGATCAATAACCTGGAACTAAACCTGAGGAGTTTAGCTTTGTATCAGGTTTTGTTCTGTGTACGGAAAATCAAGAATCTGACTGTGGAGCATGGAATACATCAGATAGATATGGATTTTATTTTAGATCACTATTATTAGAAAAAAACCCTTGTCTTTCTCTGTTTGTCCAGTCTAATTTGGATCAGTAATCAGAGTCTGAATTACCATTAGTACTGCTGTTTGGGTTTCTTTGTCTTCATTCACTCCTTACACTTCCAGTGTACAGCTAAATAGAGCCCTCATATGCTGAAAGCATTTGGAAAAGCTCATACATCATTCATCCAGAGAGCAGAAATGAAGTAAGAAGGAAAGGAGTGGAGTGTCTTTGTTTCTTCACAAGGACTGAACACAGTACTGAAAGACTGATAATAAGGTTACCATTTAGACAGACACATTATTAGAAATGCAAATTTTGACAAGGAAATGCTGAATATCTCTCATTCTAAAAAGTCATTTTTACTAGATTTACTTATGAATTCGTTAGAAATGTAATCCCATTAATGACACTACTGGTTCTTATGGATGGCAATGACAAAATGCAAAAGAAGTCTTTCAGACCTTCTTTTTAAGGAATGCAGCCATCTTTTCACGCATGTATGTGTTCTTATTCAGTGTTCTCATTCAGAAAAGATGCATTCATATCATCATATGGCAGAGCCTTGGCAATAATAACATCTCAATTGCCAGGATATACTTACAGTGGGTGGCTCTGGCTCTGAACAGTCAATTAAATGCATTTTTTTCCTACAGGGTCCCTGTGGTACATTAAGTTTTACTGATACCTAATAGCTTCGGCATCTCTAAGGAAACTGGCCTTGATTTTATTAACCTAAAAGATTGAAGAACAAAAGGCATGTATTGCTGACAGGTTAAAAATTCTTTAACAAAGGTGTCTTAATTGCTTTCTTATTTCCCTTATTATATGCTGTGGTAGCCTCCACTGATCATGCAAAAGGATTTTATATTTGGACTCAGTAGTTTTCTGAGGGATGTCTTGAAAGGTTTCATAGTTGTTGGGTTGTTTTGGGTTTGTTTTTTGTTTTTCTGGGGTTTTTTTTGATCAAGAAATATTTGAACAATGTTGTCAACTGTATTAGAGGTTAGAACCTTTCCCTCTGTCTTTGAAAATCACCTGATTGTCTGCCACACTCCATCTCTCTGTCAGAGTGACTATTAAAGCTAAAGTAGTGTGTAGTGATACATACGTGATAACCAACAACTTTGGCCTAAGAGCTTATCTGTTTACGGTGTCAAATGCTATCTGATAATCAATATAGCTGCTCTGTGCTATGTGTCCGTGTTTCTGGAGGCGTGACTGTTTGCAGATGCAGGTTCTGCTTTCTATCCTTTAGCCTCTTGGTGGTTGTCAGCCTCCATATCTGTGTCTTTCAGCAGGTTTCATTAAAACCTGTCTATAGCAGCCAGAAGAAACCTGCAGATTTGGAGGATCCCCAAGCCTTAGCGAGCTGTGTAAACTATGTAAATCTATTTAAAGCTAAGAGTCTTACAAAAGAACCTCCAAACTTCTGCTCTGTATACTAGGGAATTGTGGATGAAAGATTTCTTTAAATGAATATGCTGCTGTTTTCAATTCTAGTGACTACC
Organism: Corvus cornix cornix; assembly: GCF_000738735.6. NCBI lineage: Eukaryota > Metazoa > Chordata > Aves > Passeriformes > Corvidae > Corvus > Corvus cornix. The sequence continues at coordinate 124,304,098 of NC_046333.1, read as the reverse complement.
CTGTAGTGGTCCTGCTTTTTTATCCTTATCATGCACCTCTGTTTTGCAGAATACAGACTAGGAGTCCTTTGTTCCCCAGAGATGGAAATAACATCAATAAATGACCCCAGGATAAAGGGATGAGTTATATAATCTTGCTGATTTTTAAGATGAAAATTAACAGGTGTAACAGTAAAAGCATTTATTTTTCTCCACTTTTGCAATTTTAAGGCACATCAGAACCCGTGTGTATACTTATGAAAGAGAAAACATTTTATAGGGCTTTGTAGCAATAAATACCTTACAACAACACAGCCAACTAAGAGCAGGCAGTTTGAGTGTCAAAGAAAACATTAGGTATTTCTGATATCACACCTCAGTGTGAGCAATTTGCAGTTTTATATATTTTTTTTTCAAGTTTCATTGCTCCACTTAGAATCATGGAACCATTTACATTGAAAACGACCTTTAAGATCATTGACTCCAGCCATGAGCCTAAAACCAAGCGCACCACTAAGCCATGTCCCTAAGTGCCATGTCTACATATCTTTTAAATTCCTCTGGAGATGCTGGCTCTACCACTTCCCTGAGCAACCTGTTCCAATGCTTGACAACCCTTTCTGTGAAAAAAGTATTCCTAATATCCAATCTAAACCACCCCTGGTGCAAATTGAGACCATTTTCTATTATCTTATTGATTGTTACTTGGGAGAAGAGACTGATCCCCACCTGGCCACAGCTGTCTTTCAGGTAGTTGTAGAGAGTGATAAGGTCCAGTCTGAGCATCCTTTCCCTAAGGAACAACCCCAGCTCCCTCAGCCGCTCCTCATAAAACTTGCACTCCAGCCCCTTCTCCAGCTCCATTGCTCTTCTCTGGAAACACTCCAGCACCTCAATGTCTTTCGTGTAGTGAGGGGCCCAGAACAATAGAGAGGATTTGAGGTGAGGCCTCATCAGTGCCCAGTACAGGGGGACAATCCCTGCCCTGGTCCTGCTGGCCACACTATTTCTGCTACAAGCCAGAATGCCATTGGCCATCTTGGCCACTTGGGCACACTCTGGCTCATGTTCAGCTGCTGTTGACCCTAAGTTCGACATTGCTGGGAAGCTTCCCAGCTACTCAGTAGCTCTGCACCGGGTTGGTGTGACCCAAGTTTAGGACCCGGCACTTGCTTTGTTAAACATCATACAGTTGGCCTCAGCCCATCAATCCAGCCCTTCCAGATCCTCTGCAGAGCTGTCCTGCCCTCCAGCAGATCAAGAATCTGGCACAACTTGGTGTCATCTGCAAACTGACTGAGGGTGCCCTTGACTCCCTTGCCCAGATCATTGAAAAAGATTGTAACAGGACTGGCCTGGACACTGAGCCATGGGAACACCACTTGTGACTGGTTGCCAGCTGGATGTAATTCCTTTCACTACTGTTCTCTGGGACTGGACATCCAGCCATTTTTCTTTTACACACTAAGCAGTGCACGCTTCCAAGCCATGAGCAGACAGTTTCTCCAGGAGAATGGTGTGGTGAACTGTGTCAAAGGCTTTGCTAAAGTCCAGGTAGACAACATCCACAGCCTCATCCACTAAGTGGGTCACCTTGTCACAGAAGGAGATCAGGTTGGTCAAGCAGGACCTGCCATTCACAAACCCGGGCTGGCTGTGCCTGATCCCACAGCTGTCCTGCACGTGCCATGGGATGGCATTCAAGCTTATCTCTCCATGACCTTCCCTGGCACTTGCCTTAGGCTGAAAGGACTGTAGTTCCCTGGATCCTCTCAACCCTTCTTGATTTAAATATTTCACCCCTTGCCTCTCTCTTTCTCCCTGTGTGTATGTTTCAGGTGCCAAAGAGATGACTGAGGAGCTGTTCAGGAGATACAGTGAAACATAAGGAATTCTCAAATTTGGAAAACATTCCACAAAAGTCTAGAATAAATCTGTGTCCTCTGATCTGAACAGATCTGAGGCACAGGAGTCTGATTTGGCTGTGAATGATGCTGTGCCTTCCAAACTTTTGGACTCAGGAGCACCACCCATCTGATCTCTTCCCCTTAATACACAACTTTGGTTGGAGAGACACTGATCAGTGCATGGAGTGCATGTTACAGCTGGCTATATCATGATGAAGCAGCTGGTGTGCTGAGAAAAATTCAGGTTTGCTGTGTTGTGTAAGTAACAGAAAATTAATTTCCTTAATAAAAATGTGTTGTAACCTTTACAAATGCAGCTTTAAGGTCTGTGACAGAGCTGTGTCTTTCTAATGCAAAAGTAGAAGTTTTTTGACTTGTAGCAGAGCTGTCTATCTTCAGGGTTGGGGAATCCTTCTCTCCCTCATTTCGAGGGTGTTGCTTATTTGGACCCTGCCGTCTCACATTCTGCACTCCGTAAGGGCTCCTCATTCTTTAAAAATGATCATGTGGAGGATTTACTGGCATAAAAATCATATAAAATATGATGCAGAAAATAAAATGCAGAAAAGACACTGTCTCCTATTTGTTAAAAATCTATTATTCACTATTTTCTAAAGATACTTGGAAGCTGCATATTTTTCTGTAATGAAGAACATGAACCTTGGCTCTCGTGAGGACAGTGGCAGCACTTTAGTGTTGGTGAAATCTGGGGTGCTTTTACAGGGAAGAAGGCAGCCTGTGGGGAGGCTGTGACTGGGAGGGAAAGCCTGGGAGGAGAAGTGCTGGTGATGCGGCTGCAGGGTTTGGGAGCTGCCCTGGGCCAACAGCTGGGGAGAAACGAAGCTCTGCTTTCCTCCAGAAACGTTTGCTGCAACACATTCCCATGATTAGTGTGGTGGTCTTCTAGCACTGACCTCTACTTAGTGTTCAGCTTGACATATTAATCTTCACCGAACTAAAAGTTAATTCTAAAATAAACCTGTTAACCCTTCTATTTTCAATCACTCCATTTGCTGCAAATTATTCTGGGACAGATTCTGCTGTCATGAAGTGGAGGGCAGGCCTTGTCACCAGCTGGAGTGGGAGCACAACTTGGCCTTTTCTGGGTATTAACTGGCTTCTCTCTTTGGGAAGTATATTTTAGCATCCCTAACAAAAAGTTGTACCACAAGTATAAAGATGAAATATTTCAATGGTGTGCAAATATTTTTAATAATAATACTATTTTCCTCTGGAAGAACGAGTTACATGATCCTTGCCTTTTCTTTGGACTGTGCACCACCCTTTTCAGTGATCACTTTAAAAACACTCCTATAGAAGGAGCAGAAAATAATATTTTAATAGGGTTGAACTAGCTTAGAAAATACAGCAGAAAAATATCTTTGTGACTCCTATATAATTACACACAAAGGATTCAAGTGTATCAAAATTATGCAATTTTTAAATTTTCCCTTTCCAAGTAGCAAAGGCTTTCTGGAAAACTTTTGTGGAATTTTACCATTTTCATTCCTATAGATTTTATTTGAGATTATTCCATGAGGCTATTTCAATAAATTGGTTTGGGGAATCTTAGAGGAAACCATTAGTCCAGGAAAAACACTTCTGGCTCTCTTGTTACCTGTCCACATCTTCAGAAGGGACAGGTCCTTTAGAAGAGGGCCAAGCTGCTTCTCTGGAAAGTCTGCCACTGCTTGTCTTTGTACTTTTCATATTGCCCTTTTTGGCTTCTTTTTCTCTGTTGCATATGGTGATGGTGAAGTGAGGGTTGGCTCTGTTTTCGAAACAGCGAAGCACCTGAGCATGTTTGCACTCAGCCATGGACAAAGCAGAGGTATGCAAGCCTGACAATTTCAGTAGTGGACAAGTCACCAATTTTTTCTCTTTCCAGCTGAAAGGAAAAAATAGCAACAATCAAATGACTAATTTTAAAATTGCTCTTCCTAAAAATTAAATCATGCAAATATATGAAGGCTTTCACTTTGCGTTCTAGAAAAGAAATGACACTACCAAAGACACACAAATTCAAATGCAATTTATTTTAGCTCATCTTCTTGAAATTAATATTTCTATGATCTGGATGTATTTGAATTAAAAAAACCTTGTGCTGTCGGATTCCCTGCTACAAATGCCAACTCCAAAGAAATCTCTTTATACACTGTAACCTCCACTCTCTTCCTCATACCCCACACTGTAATTTGTATCCATGGTAATGCATTACTGTTTCCAGCAGCCAAGGGGTTTGGGGGAAATTATGGGAAGAAAAATCTTTCACTGTTAAAGTTGTGGTAAAATGTCATCAGTTTGACAGAGCAATACAACAGTCTTAGTATGAAGCTCCAAACAAATTGGAATTTGGTTTGTTTCACGTTTCATTATAGACTTTGGAATACTGAACCTAGGCTCATCAAAACATTTTCTTGAGTTTGCTTTTATGCAGACCTTAGGCCCAATTTCAAAAGAATCCCGGACCAGTTTTGAGCAGTTTATGGGCTGACTTTAACATAAAACAGATCACAGTTAGTGGACTTGGCTGAAATTCACCCTGAATGTTTAAGTGAGGTTGAACCTGGAAGTGAAATTTTGTGAGTGAGAACCCAAGCAGACTGGAAACAAAAAAAAAGTTAGAAAAATACTGTGCATTGATCCTGTGGAACTTCAAACAACAGGATTTGACATCCTAAGAAGAATTCAATAAAAGCTAAAGAACCAGTTAAACTTTTTATTTCATTTGGGAATTTAGCTGTTATTTTTAAATAAACAGAGTAACCACTACATCAAACAAATTATTGAATGCAACCTGAGATTCTTGTGATGCCTAGTATAATTCAAGTGGCAGGAGAACGTAGTATAAAACCTTTAGGAGAAGATTTTCAAAAGCTCTTAGCATTGATTTAGCTTGTCTGCTTTAAAATTAATGGGAGTGGTATTATTGACTCTAGAAACAGTATGAGCCAAATCCGTAACATTTATGGAAATCCTGTGACTAGTATATAAAGACAGTGGGGTCCTAAGTGAAGGAGTCTGTAGAGAACTTCTGGCTGAAGTTCTCTGATTGCTTTGTAGCTGAGGATGGACCTTAGGTTTCTACCCTAAAATGAGTCTGATGCTAATTTTTTATTTACTTCCCAAAAATCACCATTTCTCTTAAAAATGGAAATGCTACAATGTGTTCTGAGGAAGATTTAATGAGCTGGATAAGACTGGATATATGGGTTTTTTTACTATAGTTTTACCTGTCCCTGAACTGTACTTTATTTCTACAGTAATAGTCAAAAGGTAGGCAAGATCGTTAAATCTCAGACCCAGAATTCTTATGTTAGGCACTCTCATCAAAGTCTGTATAAGCAGTCTTTCTCATGTTATTTCTTTGATAAAACTGGCCAGTGAGTGAATGTTTCCCTCTTTGTTTCTCTAGATAGGATTCTGTCAGTCCAACTTGGCAGTTGTTTTTTTGTTTGTTTTTGTTTTTCTTTTTTTTTTTACTTCAGGACACCAAACTGTTTCTAATGTTTTCTTTTCCTGCCACACTCTTTTCCTGCTATTGCTCATTTCTGATATTGATACCTTGCTTCCCCTCTTCTGTCTAATGATGTACATGTCAAAGCAGACCACCTTTCAAAGCTCCCTATGAAAGAATGGGGGAGGGTGCAAACCAGCAGCAGTCAATCTTTGAAACATTGAAATACGGAATTTTGAGTATGAGGACAATGGCAATTGTCCAATTAAGACAGAAGCTATCAGGAATTGGTATTAAAGTAGGTTCTGCGTTTTGTGACAAAGGGAGCTGAAGCTTCACAATTTACCAGGTTAATTTTTTTTTTTTCATTCTTATTATGTTTTTTCAAGTATTTCTTTAGCCTTTGTAGTCTAATAGGCAAGTTTTTTTGCATCCTGTCTTCATGGTTGACTTCATTTCCCTAAAAATATTTTTATTAGGCAATTTGTTAGTAGGTCAGCCTTTCAGTTTAGGAACATCCAACTGTTGGAATGCACACAAGGTCACAGCCCATACCTTCCATGTTTAAATTAAAACATATGTAAGAGAGAGAACTTTTGTTTAAAATATAGTTTTAGCATCATGAAACAGAGGGCCCAAGGGTCCTATAAAATCTATAAGCTCTTAGCATACAAGATCACTAGCTTTATACCTTCTTCAGAAAATTGTAGTTTTACAGTATTTTGCCGTTTGAACAGCATTAATTTAGAGAAACACCAATATAACTGTTTATAATGTCACATATTACTTTAATTAATTTGGCTTGAAGACCTATTTTCCTAAGTACTGTACACAACAAGGGCCCACACCTGGGGCGTTTATTCTCCTGCCATCTGATTTATATGGGTAAAACAGGACTAGTGCAGAGCATCACTGAAGCTATTTGCGACTGCAACAGCTTAGATGGAAACCCAACCTGAGGGAGAAGATAGGCAAAGAGAAGGAAGATGCAAAATGTGGTGGCTTCTGAAGCAGCTTTCCTTTGGGAGGTCCCAAATCTTTTGGATTTAAAATAAAAGAAGAAGTGACACCCAGAATTAAATCACTTGTCTCTGAGAGCTAACTTTTGTAAATAATTGTTTTCTTCAGAGTGTTTTTTTACCTGTAAGAGTAAACTTTCTTAGTAATTTGAAGGCTGTAGCTAAGGTCAGGATAGGTAAGGTAAAGAAGACATTTCTCACTATTGGGGAAGAAAGTTGGGGGGAAAAGGGAAAAATGAAAAAAAAATTGCACAGAACCACACAATCACAAAATGGTTGAAGTAGGAAGGGACCTCTGGAGGTCATCTGGTCCAATACCCTGCTCAAACAGGGTTGTTGGGGTCTCCCCCCCTGCCATGGAGCCCTGGGAGATGGGCCCTGGGGGGGAGACACGGGGTTTCCCTGCCCCTGGTCAGCCTCATTCCCCATTGGTTGGTTTGTGTTCCCCTGTGTGGGAAGGTCCCTCAGGTCCCCTGACTCAAGGAGTTCCTGAGCAGAGCCCCGGCCATGCGGCTGGAGAAATAAACATCTCTGAAATATCTACCAAGAATCTGTCCATATATATTTCCTTTCCACGGGACTCCTGGTTTGATATATGAGTGTTACAGTAATCCCCGCTGTAACAAACTGGTGGGAATGAGGGACGACACCAATCCCTGACGAAAACTCGTGAGTAAAAGACCATTCTAGACCTCTCTCTTCTCATCTTGGTTTGGATATTCTCTCTGGACTATGGAAGAATCGTGGGAAATGGGGCTCTCTGAGCCACAGAAAAAAAATGTGTCTAGAAGTGAAAGGAATCCTTGAACAACAAAACAAAAAAGTATTGGAACCGGGAGATCTAGAACATTTTTTTATCTGACTTTTCAAAAGGTTCTCCTATATTTCTCGAGACTTACTTTTTGATATTGAACCGCCTGGATCTTGTGAGGGGTGTTTCTGGGACGCGATCTGGGATAAGGTAAGGGATCAAACAGAACATGGACTAGCGATAGAAGCTCTCCGTGCATCCCTTGTATTCAGTGAAGCTCTTGAGGAGCATTTGTATGGTCCCATTACCCCTAAAGCAGAAGATCATACCAATCCCGTGGCCGAGAACGCGCGGCCGCCATCCCGGGAGCACATGTCTGCAGCCGTGCCGGCGGAGGTGCCTGCGCTGGATGCGCCCGGCCCCCTCGGGAGCGCGCGCCTTACCGCGGACCCCATCCCTGTCTCGGGGTCCCCAGCCATGTGACCGCGAGTGAGGGAGCGATGCCGCAGGCGCCACGGGTGCCATGGGCCACGAGCAGCCAGGAACCGGGCATCGGCGTGGCAGCCCGCTCTGAGCACACGGCTCGGAGAGCCCTGCGGAGGGAGAAGCGGCGGTTTCCACAGCGACACGAGAAGCCATGCAGCGCAGCACCGAGCCGAAACGGGGCCGCTCTCAAAGCAGCGTGGAGTTTGCGGAGCGGAACCGCTCACAGGGCACGGGGCCAGTGGCGATGGCAACGCGGGGCCGCACAGAGCCCAGACACGCGCCAGAGCAGCGCCGCTCGGAGGGCGAGGAGCAGCCGCAACGCGGGGGCCTGGCCGAGACATTGGAGTTGGCAAGGCGGCGGCCACGTGGGACCAGCAGCCACGACAAACACGCAAGCACGTGATAGGAGGAGTTGTAGCAACGAAAATCACAGGAACTGTGAAATGGTACAATGTAAAAAAACAACTATGGATTTATAACACGAGATGATACAGGAGAAGATCTATTCATCCATAGAACTGCCATTAAAAGGAATAACCCTGAAAATTACCTGCAAAGTGTAGGAGATGGGGAAGTTGTACAATTTGATATAGTGCAAGGAAAGAAGGGTTTACAAGCAGCAAATGTTACTGGGCTTGGAGGTATTCCAGTCAAAGGCAGCCGTTATGCACAAAATTATAAACAATATCCATCCCAGCAACTTCCTTACCCACAGCCTACTTTCCCCTTTTACCCTATACCCAATATGAACCCTTTCCTAAGTTTACCCTATCCCCAGTTTATTCCTAATCCGTTTTTCACCCCATGGCTTCCCTATACAATTCCATTTCCCTACAATTTCTCTCCGATGCCGAAGGGGGGATGAAAAGGGGGAGGGAAGAAATTAAACCCTCTCCTGCCTCAGTTTCCCCACAAAGCATGCCCGGAGAGTTCTGTCTCCCTTCTGTCAGCCCTAAGATGTTCCACAGAATCTGTTTGGACATTTAAAGACTCAGGAGGGTGGCTTGTTTTGTCTTGAAACTGTTCTTGTTATGTTTATCCAGTTGTTTTCATTCTCCTTTTATTAAAATAAAACGGGTGAGATGTTGGGGTCTCCCCCCCCTGCCATGGAGCCCTGGGAGATGGGCCCTGGGGGGGACACACGGGGTTTCCCTGCCCCTGGTCAGCCTCATTCCCCATTGGTTGGTTTGGGTTCCCCTGTGTGGGAAGGACCCTTGGGTCCCGTGACTCAAGGAGTTCCTGAGCAGAGCCCCGGCCATGCGGCTGGAGAAATAAAGATCTCTGAAACATCTACCAAGAATCTGTCCATATATACTTCCTTTCCACGGGACTCCTGGTTTGATATATGCGTGTTACAGTAATCCCCGCTGTAACACAGAGTCACAGCTACAGTAACAGCTCATTGTCCAGAACCACGTCCAGATGGGTTTTGAATGTCTCCAAAGGGGGAGACTACACAACCTTCCTGGGCAACCTGTGCCAGTGCTCAGTTACCCTTACAGTGAAAAACCCTTTCATGATGTTCAGAGGAAGCCTTCTGTGTTTCAGTGTGTGCCTCTGGTCCTGTCACTGGCCACCACTGAGAAGAGCCTGGCTCTGTCCTCTCTGTACCATCCCTTCAGGTACTTATGTACTTTGATAAGATTTCCCATGAGGCTTCTCCTCTCCAGGCAGAACAGTTGCATCTCTCTTAGCCTTTCCTTAATGGAGAGATGCTTCACTCACATAAACATCTTCATGGCCCTTAGCTGGTAAGGCCAGTATGTCCATGTGTCTCTTGGGCTGGGTATTCCAGAATGGGACCTGGAACTCCAGGTAGGGACTCATCAGTCTGGATAGGGGACTAGAGAGGGTGAAGGATCGCCTGCCTTGACCTTCTGGCAATGCTTTGTCTAATGAACTCCAGGTCTGGATTCATCAGGTCTGGATAGGCGACTAGAGAGGGCGAAGGATCACCTGCCTTGACCTTCTGGCAATGCTTTGTCTAATGCATTCCAGGGTAGCATTCATCTTGTTTGTCCCAAGAGTACAATGCTGGCTCACGTTCAACTTCGTGTCCACCAGGACCCCCAGGGTCTTTTTTTCCAAACTGCTTTCTAGTTGTGTGGCCCCCAGCATGTACTTGTGCCTGGGTTTATTCCTCCACAGATGCAGAACTTTGCACTTTCTCTTCTTGAACTCCATGAAGTTCCTGTCAGCCTGTCTCTCGAGCCTTTTTAAGTCCTGGATGGTGGCAGGATCCTATGGCATATCAGACACTCCTCACAAGTTTGTGTCATCAATAAACTTGCTGAAGGTACACTGCCCTATCATCCAGATCATCAATGAAGATGTTGAACAGAACTGGATACAGTACTGAGCCCAGGTTACACTGCTATTTACTGGCTTCCAACCAAACTTTGTGCCACTGGTCCCTGGGCCTGGATATTCAGCCAATTTTCAATACACTTCATTGTCTGCTCATCCAGCCCATACTCCCTCACCTTGTCTCTGAGGATCTTATGGCAGACAGTGTCAAAAGCCTTACTGAGGTCCAGGTAGACAATATCCACTACTCTCCCATAATCTAAAAGTTAATCAAGTTGCTCAAGCACAAGCTCAGCTATGTGTGTTCTTTTCAGGGTCTGGCCGTGCTGGCAAAGCAGTGGTTCTGGAGAGTGAAGTAGGTAACGTGCACAACATTAAAGCAAGAAGAAGGAAGAGAAGCACATGCTTATTTTCTGATAAAATGAAGGCACAGCTCTCTCAGAACTCTGTGAGGAAACCCATGTCCCTTCCAGCTGGGCCTTTGCTTTAGTAAGATTTTCTCCCTCAATGTCCCACTACTGTTGACCTGTGTTGACCTGGTTTGTGTCTTGTTACCTGCTTGTCTGGGACAGAGCTGTGCAAGCTCTCCTGAGAGGATTGTAAATGTGAAAGCTTTCCAAATCAGCCAGGGAGGCCTGTTTTTTTGCTGGTGTGAAAGAAAAGAAAGTAAATGAAAATATTAACAATAGTACATGTCCCACCAGGAACCCAAAAATTGCTATCATGAATTAAACCATTCTCTACCAAACACATACTGGATGCTATGTACTACCTTGAATTAAAGTTGTGAACAGTGGTAAGTTATAGAACTTACACAGTTCTTATAGTGACAACATGGTATATGCTTAGTCTTACCATCTGGTCCTGAACAAAGGGATTGATTCACATTTTAGTTTTCTTGCAAAAGAGTTTTAACCTTTCATATTTATCACTGCATCATTGTACGATATGCTGTTTGTAGTAACTTCTCTGAGGGAAATTAAAAGTGGAAAAATATTATTATTTATCACCCTTTTTATTCTAATCTTCATGGTTTTGTCCTAACTGTCCTTTGTTGCTCTCTTCTCTGCTTTCCTTTTTGTTCCATTTTTTTTACTGACAATCCCCAGGCCTCTACCTTACTTTTGCTTTTTCATTGTGTCCTTTGCTTCATTTTAAGCTCTCCTGTTTTCTCTAACTTTTTTCCCTTTTGTGTTTTTATTTACTTCTGCTTTTATGTCTCATTTATTTGGTTTTGGCTTTGGTTTGTGTTTTTTTTTTTTTAATAATCTCTTTAATTGCTCTTTGGTTGCCTTCCTTTTCCCCTTCCTCTGGCCTCCTTTGTTTCAGGTATAGAAAAGTGAGAAGTACTCTCAGTTCCCAATGAAGATCAATACAAGTTGAGGAAGCAAAGCATTGTCCCTGGTTGCTTACATCCTTGCAGAAAATTTGCTTTCTACACCTTAGAAAGTTGATATATGAAATTATCTTTTTGGATACTTGAAGTTTCTTCTGAAGCCAACAGAGGAATGAATATCTGGGAGAAGTTGGACCAAAAATTGGAACCATATCACATAATCTTTGCTCTGGTATTTAACCTAAAATAATGCAAAGAGAATCTCTTTTTCATATTATGTTAATATATGTCTATAGTACATTAAATTTTATTTTTATCATCTTTTATGCAAAGATCTCCATGTGTTTTGAAAAAAAAATTAATTTAGTCTCTCAGTCTTTTGGTAGGAGTTTTATTATCATCTGTATTTCACTGATGTGTACATAGCTGGAGCCTGTGTTCTGTGTACTATGCCTATAAATCAAGGACATCTGCCTTCTTGCACATTGTTGAGGTGTTAATAGGTTGGGAGGCACAGATGGAGGTAGTCACCAGATGGAGGTATTGTTAGTTTAACTGAATGCACAGGAAGATCATGGAGAAATATTTGTTATTACTTGTGGTGCTGATTTTTTTAATATATATAATACGGAGATTAAAAAAGTGATATTCTCTGCCTGACTCTTCAGTTGTTGCCAACTTCAGTGATTTTATCAGAAGTCTCATGATACTGGTATTTTACTCAAAGTCTAGTCCTTGGAATCAATTATCATCTGATAATCTTAGCTTTCATTTAAAAATAAAATTGAGTTTCTGGGCTTCATGAATATAGAAGAAAACTTGAAAACATGGATTGAATGCACAAGAAAGAGACAGTAAGTAAAATAATCCAAGCATATTTTTTTAAAAATTATGTTTTAAAATAACTGTATCATCTGAAGGTGACTGACTTGTAATTTTGTTTACGTTATAGTACGTAGTGACTCAAGTTTAGAAAAGGTAGGCACCCATGTAGGTAACAAATAACATTATGTGACAATACAGAGAAAAAAAGAGAGCTATGAAAGAAATCAAGATGGATACTCTTGTAATGGAAAATATGTTCAGATTTCTCTATCTTGTACATTGATTTTTAGCAGGATATTTTCTTATCTCAGGTAGGTTATGTGGAATAGTCACATTATGCTAAGTTTGTTTAGGAAAAAAATATATATAGTATACTTTAATGGCAGACACCATGCAATTCTAAAGGTCTTTCCCAAGTTATATAAGTCTAAGTTAATAGCAAGACAGTATTAAAAAAAAATTTGAATGAACCACTAGAAAAGGAGTAAGGAGTTTATAGGTTGTCCTGAGATGTGTTCCCTGCACTATTTGCTCTCCCGAATTCCCCCTGAAAAAAATGCAGTGTTCGTATTGGATTAACTTTCAGCAAATGTTGCACCATTCTAAGTTCATGGTCTGCCCTGCACTCCCATATTGTCTGTTTAGGCTGCCTGGAGTAGCATTCAGGGATTACTGCCAAGCTGAAGAAGAACAAAAACCAGAGACTGGCACACAAGTTCAAGCCTCTCTTTGAGCAGCCAGTTTACCATCTTGTTTCTCTGGCAGACCTCAGAACAGGTCTTCCATAACTGGAAGAAAATTTGCATGTTGCTCAGGTTTTGGAATATATTTCTTGCTGAACAGGACAAGAGGTAGGCTGGGGGAACCTTTTCATGTGTTCTTCCCAAACCTCATACAGAAAGTGTTCCATTCAAAATGAAAGCTTATTTTTTGTTGCTTTACAAGGTGCCATATAAAGAAGGCAAAACTTGTTTCCTCTGTTAGCTCTTATTGCTGTGTCATATCAAGGTAGATTTGGGATCTGAGGACCTCCACAGCACGCTACTGCATCGCAGATGCTAGAGTTGGCAGTGCTGTAGCAAAGCCTGTAAATAGAGAGAATCTGAATGATCAAATCTTATCCCTGTTTTGAAAGTTGACCCTATGTAAGGTAAGGCCATTTAAACAGGAAACACCATATCTTGTTCTTTTTTTTTTTCCCTTTGAAAACTTAATTTTAGTAATGAGGAATATGAAGATTTCCAGTACAGACTGGTTACATTCACAGTGGGAATACCAGCTATTCTCCCCAACATACATTTTTGACTGAAAGATTTAATATTCAGAGTAAAAAAACAAGCGGTTTCTCTCTAGTTAATATAAGTCCCTGTTTTATTTTTTTCACGATAAAGAAAAATATCAAAGGAAAACTGAAAGCAAAAAGGCAGTGCACAAAAAACAGGAAGATTCCCAGAAAAATGAATCTCGCTAAAATAGGTAGAAAAGTATAACCGTGTACTTGTTAGGTTGTTCCCTATGGATTTTCTTTTCTGAATTCTTTGTTATTGCAAGTTAAAATCAACTACTTGAACATTTTATCTAAGAATTTAAAATACATATCTAGATATCTTTAAGTAGGTTACCTGTGAACTAAAATCAAAAAAATACATTATCTATAGAACCATGACTTTAAAAATATGGACTAGAGTTCAGATCTTGCAGGTCTGAGCTGCAGTCTTGTTATGAGTGTAGGGAAAAAAGGAACATGGATAAAAGAAATTGAGCAATGATTAAGAGAATGCATGGGTCCTGAGATCCTAGTATTTTGAAAAGTAAAAAAGGTACTTATTTGATCATAGAGGTTAGCCTAGGCAAATGAAACTATCTAAAAGATTACATTTTAACATTAAAACCCTGTAACCTCTGGAAATAAGAAATAATGAGGCCTTGCAGTTCTGGTATCAAAAGTGGAATCTGCAAACATTTATTTAAAAAGAGAGAGAGTGAGAGGGATATTATTACATGACATGCAGACATTAAAATATTATACAATTTTGAAGCAGTGAAAATATGTATAAATATATGAGCTTGCACTTTGAAAGAACATGTGTATGTAAGAGGGAGAAGAAGGGAGAAAATGCACTCATGGCTTTCCAGTGTGATGTCTGAATGCAATTAAAATCTCCAGTTGTGATACTGTAGCAGGTCTTTGACAGTCAGACATCTGAATATGATTTTGACAGCTCAGACACCTTTTTATGGTCACACCGTAGGAAGAACAATTATTTTGTACCCATGGCTGGGAAAAAACCTCACCAGAATCCCTTCCTCCTCCTGCTGATCTGAATGTTTTGCTTGCTCTGTCATAATCATTTACCCCTTGATATGTGTGCTAGGGAAGCCCTACAAAATTGCCTGCTAAATGCTATATTTTACAGGAACAGAAGAATCAGCAAGATAAGCTTAAAAATATTTGAGATGGAGAGGGAAAATAGAACTGTATTGTCTAAACTGTTACTCATGGAAGCCATTTCAGAGTGGCTTGACAAAAAAAGTTAAACTGGGTAGGAGATTTTGAACTGAGGTCCTGAACCTGGTCCCATTAAAATCAATGGTAACTTTTGCCACTGAAATAGGCAAAGCAGAAGACCATCCTAAATGTTGAATTGCTACACATTCAGAATGATTAGTGAGGTTCTTCCTGGCCTGATTACCTCTGATATTATTTTCAACTATTCCATCAGCTGTTATCAATGTCTGAAAATAATTGATCTTTTATTATATACTGGTACAATAGACACTCCAGCTCATCAGAGTTTTCACAGAACACATACGCTCTTAAGTGGCAAAAAATGACTAGCAAGTATTCCTTGGTTTTCACCTTTTCTAACTATCAGCAATTTGCACTGATACAGTGTCTTTAATGCAGAAACCATTAAAATACAAACATCCCAGAGATTTGATTTCATCAGTTCATTCTTGCTCTAAATACAGCCTTCTTAGATATGAAGGAAACTATGCTGCAGCATCTAGAAAAGAAAAGATCATAAAATTAGAATTTAAAAATGATCAAGAGACTGGATTAAATTTCTTCCATTCCCTTTCCTTGCTGAAGCTTTTGTCACTGAAATACAAATGTCATGAATGTAAGAATAAAACATCTCAGGCATTAGGATTCTGTGATAGCTCATTCACATGACAATGACTGCACTGAGAACAGAACATTTCACAGAATGTAGCCATTCTTGTGGCAAAGATTATAATGACAGGGAGAAACGGTGCAAAATTAACCAATTCTTGCATCTTCCAACAGTAATATAACAAGCCTCCTTGTGTTCTGTATAATGTGTTATATTAGACCCAAAGAGAGGGTGAGAGGGTGAGAGAGAGAGAAATGAAATAGTGCACACCTTGAGTCATAATTAAACTTATCTGCTTAGCCCAACAGTAAGAAATCAGCTTTTGCCTGTGCCGTTGCCAGCAGGTGCCACTGTAACAAATAGGAAAGTATGCTGAAGATTTTGGAAGTATTAGATGTTGCTGGGGCCGAAATATAAGAAAGCTCATCCAGTCTTAGGGAGCAGTAGCTGGAGCCCCAGGGCCTTCTGGGCAGCTGTGGGGAGGTCACCTCAGCTCCCTGTGCCTCATGTCCCATATACAGGGTGTGGGTGCCAGCATAGGACTTTAAGGGTGTCAGACGTAGGTGTTTGAGGGCTGTCAGCATGTTGTTCAGTGGCTCTCATGGGTGGTAAGGTCCTCCCCAAGACTATCCCATGAGCTTTTGTAATTTCTTCAGTACGAACTGATATATTCAACCTATGTTCAGTTCAGACCTTCATCTAATTAAGCCACTATAGTGGTACCCCCAGGTACCAGCGGTGGGTTTTCTTTTAAAATACAGCCCATTCTGTATATTTGACCAGAGAGTATTAGGGTCACAAAATGAATATTGCTTCTCTCTTGGTTTAATTGCATTTTAGCTGTTGGGAAGGTGTGTAACCCTTGCATTGCCAGCTTCCTCTGGAGTGGTGTTGCAGGTTGTGGGTCAGCCCTAGGGTGTGCTTGCAGCTGGCTGTGCTCTCCTGCCTCCACCACGGCTCTTGCTGAGGGCCCTGGGGATGCTGTTTTCAGTGCATGTGTGTTTACAGGCATTTCCTGGTTTGGCGAAACATCAGTTGGAGCCTTTTCTGTACAGAAGTTTGGTTTCATTTAGGTTTATTTTTTGTGAGCCATCGATATTAAATCTTGTCTCATGAGACTATTTCATCCTGGCTGTATCTGAAAATGCTTTACCACAAAAATGTACGGCTTTAGTAGTCTGACAACCTCAAGCAGGTTTACTGATATAACTGTACGCCCACCTCCGGTCTCAGGACCCCAGAGTGCCATTTTTTTTGGAATTCAAAAGGGAATCTGCCCTTCTGTAGTAGAATTTGGGGAAAGGAAAGCTCTGTGTTTACATTCTCTTCTGCACTCCTGGAGCTACGAGAATAGCAGGGGAGTGAAACCTGCGCTGGTTTTGAGATAGTGCTGCATGAGTTCATTCAAGAAATTATACAGTGACAGACTCTATAGGAAAATGGATCGTTCCCAGGCTACATTCCTGTAAACAAACTGAATGCCACCACTGACATTCATTTCTTTCCAATGTTTGTGTCACTTCTGCAAACAAATGTCCATCTGTGCAACAACTGTGGGCTACTGTACGAGCCACAGATCTTGGTTTTCCGGCATCACAGTCTGATAAAGATTTATTTCTCTTTGCCATCAGAACTTACTTTAAAGAGATGAGTTTCACTACACAGAAGTTGCTGCACAATTTCCAATTTCCCATTGCATTAACTTTTAATAGACTTATTGCTCCTTGTGAATGATACGAAAAAGTATTCCTGATGCATAGCCTCTAACCTGAATCATTTTTGGCTCTCTAAGTGCTGATGAAGACTATCCTTCCCTGAGACTTTATCTGAAATATTGCTAATGTGAGCCTTATCAGAGATACACAATAGGCCTTGTCCTCTAATTTTCCTACTCCTGCTCTGATATTCAAGTGGCTTGTACTGTTAATTACCAACTAGAAATACTCCGGTGGTAGAATTTCTATGTTGTATGAGTTACAGGTTTCTAACATTCCTCTGTTAGTGCATATACATTCCTAACTTACAAGGATGCTCGTGAGTCAGACAAGCTGAAGCTTGTCCCAAGAATGCACAATTTTTTCATTGTCCCTAGAAGTGCTGGGAAAGGTGATAAGATAACAGTTCCCCTTTGTTTCAGTCTCAAAGTTAGTCATTTCTATTAGGTCTTATTGCTCTTTTCTGAGGTATTGACCCATTTTTCACTCATGAAAAACTGTCAAAATATTTACTCCCAAATGTGAACTAAAGTAAAAAGATCATATTGTTTGATGGGAATATCTGCTGTATTGTTTAATCCTCTCTTAAAGCTCTTCTTTCAGCTGCTGTGCCTAGAAGTCACAACTGCTTGGCAATGGTATGCTTAGAAAACAGTCAGCTTTTCTGCTCAACCCATTTTATTTTTATTTCTCTCCTTTTTCCAGATAACATGAGCTTCATTGTCTGCTTTGTTCACCTGCAGCATCCTATCTGACAGCTTGGCGGTGAATCCTCAGGGACAGGGAGATTTTTCTACTTGTCTGTGTTGTACCTATCACAAACCAGCACAATTCCTTGGCTGCTACACTGTAAATAATGATAACATGACAAAAACATTGTGCAGAAAAAGAACAGAAGTAGAAAGTAATATTTTGGTAAACCCTACTTTTTTTTGCCTCCACTCTTCATGAATCTGTAACAACAGGGTTCCCAAGTGAGCAATTGAAAACTCAGATCTATCTGTGGGCACTATTTTGTTTCCATCTGATTTTAGGCTTAGCTTAACCCTAGCAGGGTTTGGTCAGAAAGTCATTGACCTTAGAACATTTCTTTTAGAGTAGGTTCTGCACTTACAGGAGGATCAGTGAAAAAGACAACGTTCAGTTTTTCCAGAAATACTGCTCATCATGTGGAACACTTAAAAGAAAAGAAGATCAACCATCCAGCCAAACCCTCCAAAAATTTGGTGGATTTCTGACTCTGTACCTTTGGAATTCTGCAACAGGAGGGAAGATTCTGAAACAAGGGATTCCTTTCTCTCTTTTCTGTGTGCCCTCAGAAGACAGAACTGAGTGTTCACTGGGAATAGGAACCAAAGTTGACACAGGGCACACATTCCTTAGCAAGAAGAGGAGGAAAAAAATTTTAAGTAAGAAAAGATTGCTTGAAATACATTTTATTCATTATGGTAGAAGAGCTGGATATGAGCAGTGGAAAATATACAGCCATGTCTTTTAGCTTTAATTCTTTTGCAAGTTTACCCATTCATATGCTTCAGAGTTCCAGGAGCTTGTGTGTGCAATGACTTCAATTAGTTTTTGATCTGTCACTATAAAGTTCTAGAAAAATTGTTGGTTTTGAGAGATTTCACTGTTCACTTTGACATTTTAGATTTTCTCAATTCAGGGTTCTTCATAGCTTTGAATTTATTCATGTATCCTTCAATCCAGATACACATATATACATGCATGTATGTATTTTGATATGTGTGCATATATTTGCATGAATATGAGTTTACATACATGTTTGTATATATAATTGTATATCTGATTGCCAGTAGTATTCTATTTTTTACTTGCTTTCTGTTGAGAATTAAATTATATTTATTCCAGAGGCTCAACCATCTATTTTTCTAGTTACTAATCCTTGGCCTTCCTCACTGGAGAGAGACTGTTCTCTATTTTCTCATTTGGTTTAGCCTTTCATAGTTAAGCTCTTTTGATTTGTGACAGATTGCCATAATTAAAAATTGTAGCTCCTTTCACAATGCAGAGACAATGCTATGCATTTATACCAGTTTATTATTTTAGCCAAATATTATTCAGTTTCATAAGTATTTTTGTAGAATTAGATTAAGAATGCATTTCAGACAAGAATTTTGGATTTTCAGATCACAAGTGAATGGATTGGTGCTCCCCATGTTCAGACAGTGGCTATTATATTGTGGGCACTTTGGGTAATAAGCAGTGAGCAAATACTATGCCTGAATCATTCTTCAGAAACTTAGAAATTGATTTGAGTGTGTTGAATGATACTGTTCTTTTTTTTTAATGTTGTTTGTGAACTAATCAGTTGTTGCAGATCCTTCCTTTCTCCAAATTCTTCTGATGAAAACATACTCCAACAATGGTCTTTATGACATTACTCCAGACTGGTTTCATTCCATGTTTAATTTCAGCATTCATAAATCAATTATGTCTTGCTCTGTAATCAGGTACCTTAGGGGCTCGGCCCAATAACTGTTTGGATTTATATATTTTGCTGAGCTTATATTACACATGGATTTAGAGCTGGATTCCACTTTCTATTACAAATGGGTATTTGAAGTAACTCTGGTGAGATTAGCAGAGTTACATTCATGTAAATGAGAGGAGAATCAAGCCCATAATCTGTTGAACTGTATATATTTCTATAACATGCAGACCTTTTTCTGCACTCTAAAAAAATGTTTAATGATACCATTCCAATGTGTCTGTTTGGCTGATTTACAGTATTGGAAAGCCAGGGAATTTCTAAAACTGAATCCATATAAGAAAAAATTCCTTTGATTGGACCTTATTCCCAGTCCGTCAACACTCTTCTATCACTTTTAAAGTTGGCAATTCTAGGATAGCATCAGTCCCAGGGGTGGAAACCCTGGGTTTGTGTTTGTCTTGATTCTTTCTCTTCTGGACTATGTAAATATAAATATTAAACTGTCATGTTTAACTCAGAGATATACCAAACCTGAAATCAGTAATAGTTTTTGAGGATAGTCAAATATTAGAGCAGATCTGAAAAGTGCATGAGAGAATGTTTGGACACGTGTGTGTTAATATATGACTGGACCACTGATAAATGTCTTCTTATGAGATTAATTCTTTAGCAGCTTCAGAATACACTGAGTTGTTTCATGCATCTTCTCAACATAGCAACACCTGATCTGTTCATTTCTCTGAACTCATATTATCTATCCATAAAATGTCATATTGATTTTTAAATACCACTTGCAAACTTCATGCTGTCCACATCCTGATCTCAAGTGGCTTTGGGAACTACTGATAGCTTTTGTTCTGCTTCACTTGTTTATATATCAGTAGTAATTATTTTTCAACATTATTTGGATTAATTTTAGATCTCAGTGGGTCTGGATTTCAATGAATTTACTTCTGTAGCTTGGTTTATTTTATGATAATTCAAGCAGTTGGGTTTTACTGACATATTAGTGAAGAAATGCTTTTGTGTCAAAAGAATGTTTACATGGAAATAACATCATATGGGGTTTCAGGCTAGCATGCTTCTGGAAGAATAATATAAAGCACCTTAGGAATTAGGTAATCAGTCACACCTAAGCAAGAAAAGCCAAACTTAAATGCCACAGATTCTTAAGAAAGGTATTTGTCCCATACATTTGATAAATACTTAAATGGCAGTGAATTGTCCTTGCCCCACTGATAGTCTGCAAACACAAAAGAAAATTAAATTTAGTGGTCACTTTATTCATGGTTTTTCCCATTCAGATCTAGTAGATACTGTTTTTTTCTGGCGTTTAATTTTTTGAAAGATTTTAATGGCATAAATGTAAATTTTCTTGAGAAGGAGCTCAGTTCTTCACTCTCCTAAAGTCTCCCATTAATGTTTTTTTTACCTGCTAAATTCTTCGTTACTTTGGCCTTACACAATTTACATCATTTCTTTTGAGCCAAACGTTGGGAAACCATGACTCCTGGCATACTCCTCTTTCACTGTCACTGCCTTGCAGTAAATAAAAACACTGGAGAGGCTTGGTGACAGCAGTACCAAGTAGAAAATATAACCTTGGTATCACTTGGAATGAAAGCAGATGCAGCAAGGAAATGTCCTAGTATTGAAACGTTAAAATTAAATCCCACTTCAAACAAAACTCTTTAATTGGGAAGCATCCCAAGCACAAAGGCTTCACTTCCCAACAAAGAAACTATTATGCTAATTGGTGTGGCCCCCATACAAACCTTGGGTGGATCTGAAGTTAGCTGTTGTTATTCTGGCCTGACTTCCAACCACATTCATTTTGCTAAATTGCTTTTCTATGAGAGAGTGGGTTGATATGCTGCAAGTGTTACTAATTCTATTGAATTACTTTTTTTCCTTTTAAACAGAAGATCAAAAACTCAAACCACTTTCTATTTTTAAAATGCTATATTTCCATAAACAAAAGTAGTCATTTGAATAACCACCTTATTAAGATTTGGTGTTCCTGAGGAGTCCTGTTTCTTCATGTTTATTACTAACCACAGCACTAAAGTATGCAAATCTTAAAAGTATGTTTCAAAAAAGATCTATATAATTTAGATGGCTGAGATTTTTATTTTTAATCTGTGGGTGTGATTTTAATGCTGACAGAGGTAAAGATTAAAAATCCATTACAGCTTCCACAAGGCATTCTGAAGGGTTTTCTTAAGGCCCAAAGCAGAGTTGGACCCATAAGCAGCCTCTAAGATGTGTTCCCTCCAGAATATTCTGGAGCAGGTTTAAAATCCCATGGGGCAGGAAGGATCTAGTACTTCTTGAGCAGAACTTTTGCTTTCACAAGGCTTTGCAGAGCCACAACCCCAAAGGTGCTGCTTAGAACTTTTTCAATGGGCTGCCTCTTTCTAGTGGGAGTGGAGAACATGGTATTATGTAGAAAGGTGGATGCATGGAGCACGTAGCACCTTAGATAAAAAAAGCATAAATATCCAGTTCACTCACATCTAAACTTTAGAGAGACCAGAGTACACTTTTAATGAGGCACTTGACAGACACCCAGCCCTTCCTGATCCTGACTGGAGAGCCAGAAGTTGTGGACTCCTGTGTTTTGGAAAGAGAAGCAATGCTGCTGCTGTCACTAAGTATGCTGATGAAAATGTTTTTCCTTGGTTTAATGCCCTAAACCCAAGTGATTTAACAGCTCTGTTATGTATTGAATCAGAATCTTGGCCACTGTTGTTCTAAATACAGAGTATATCATTCATACATTCCTGAATTCACATAACTTTACCCTTTTTGTGGCGAATAGACTATGAAAAAATACCACATTAACACTTTCCTTACTTTCCTTGCATGCTTGTTTACCTCCAGTCTCCATATTGTAACTCTATTTTTATTCCACTGGTTTTCTTTTCCTTTGTTTTTTTCCAGTCTTTTTTCTGTTTTTGCTCTTCATCTGTTCCACATTAGATGATGTTTTTACTTCTCTCTTGTTTTGGAAAGGCTTTTCAGATTAATTTTTGCACTTCATCTTATCACCTTCTTGCTTCTGTATCTCCTTCTAATGTATTTTTCTCACACTGTCTTTGCTTTTACTTCCATTTCTCTCCATTTTCTCACTCCCCATTTCTGAATTTTCTTTCTATTCTCCAGAATTACACTAGAACACTGTGCAAATAAATGTCTTTGTGGAGACTTTTATCTTTGAAAGTGTCTTATAGCCATGAGATGCTGCTCCCCAGCACCCTTGCAGAGATTTATATACAGACTGTGTGCTCAGATCCCTAAATGCACATTCAGCTGCTTAGCATTTATGCCATAATTTAACAGTCTGAACTTCATTCTTGGGTTTAAGTACAAGAAATGACCAAATGTTCTCCTGTACTCAAATCTGAAAACTTATCATTGAGGAGAAAGTCTGGTAATGAAGCTTTCCTTTGGAAAACTGAAAGTGATGGATCTCTTTTCCTGTGCTACAGCAGTCAGGGCCCTGCTGTTCTGAGAGTTTTCTATCTTATCTTGAATGCTAAGCCAGCCTGGAAATGGAGAAGGTACTCCTGCACAATTACACTGCAAGCTCTCAAGCCTTGTAGAGGTCCTGTGAGCTGGTGTCAGTCCCCAGGAACCCTGGTCACCTGTGAGGTGGTGGGTGATGGCTTTTTACCAGAATGCAGCTAATCATATAGAGTCCATTTACAGAAGAGGGAGTTTGCAGTGTGTTTGCTCCTTTAACCTGACACAGAAGAAGAATAATCCAGAAAAGTCAGAATGGTAGAGTTTTGACTTAGTGAGAGGACAAATCCCTTTTCACAATCTATCTTAGAAAAGCTCTCATCACTGTAATGAGGTCTGTCCCTGGCAATCTCTTGCTTCAGGAAATAAATCCTATGTTGTAGTAAGGATTTTGCATCAAAATTTCTCTGCATTTTGTGTGTTTTCTGTCAGGCACCTTTCTGTGGTGCTATTTTTTTTTTATTCTATCCTCTGTGTCTATTCCCTAATCAATAATCAAAGTGAATGCTGGTTTTAGGGTTTTTTTTTCCTTTTTTAAATCTTCTTTTCAGTTCTACTTCTCCAAGGGTACTACTGCTCACTAATTTCATCACAGAGAAAAAACTCCAAACGTTCTGACAGATGGAATGTGTGGTTTTCCTTCATTATCTTCAACCTATGTCTGTGTCCAGAAAAAGAGAATTTCAGTGCCTCCTAGAAAGCACAGATCTTTCACCAATTTCACACTAGCAAATGTCTGCATATGTTTCCTTGGTAAGTGGGTGATTTCATAAGAAGCTTTGTGGACAGGCAGTGGCTCCTTCATGTGTGGCTAAAACATTTGTTGCTTTTGCAATTTGCAGTGATTGCTTAAGAAAGGAATGGTTTGGTTTTGGAAAGCTGCTTTGAGTTCAGTGGGTTCTGTGCATAGTTAACAACAATGCTTTAATTTTGCGGTGGGGGTGGTGATGCAGCTTGTGCTTCTTGGAGTCTTTGCTGCGTTCTTACAAATTACATGTCACAGGAAGCCTGTTTTTGGTTTACTTCAAATTTAAAGTAATCCCCTCCCCCTGCTTTTATTAGACAAGGGGTCAGTTCCAGGAGCTCTGGTGGCAAAAAGCAGCTGAGCAACAAACATGTCTGATCCCAGAAGATTATCTGATAAATCTCCAGTGACTAAGGGCAGATGTTCTGGCTTGTTTGCCATCTCCTTCCAGTGCATAGGAACTGGGAGTGCAACCAGAATGTGACTGTGTTCAGAAGATTTACATTTACCAGAAAAATCTCTTACTCCTACTCATCATTTTTGGAACTCTATCTGGGGTTAGGTTGGCACAGTGGTAGGAGGGTGACAAGTTGGATAAAAATCTTCTTTGTTCTCTGCTTAATCAGATGTGAAGATTAAGAAAGAATCTGATCTTCTCACATTTTTATTTGTTTTCTTGTTTTGCTTCAAAAAATCACAAGAGTAATAAATGGAGTAGCAGATAAAGTATTGCATGGAGGCAGAAAATTCTGAGATATAATGACAGGCTAAAAATTAATGTGAAGTGCAGCTGACACAAACATGCCATTTTTGAAGCCCATGATGAATTTGCATAGCACTACCTCCATCCAGCAGAGTTTTAACTCCGGGATGCCTGCACCAGGTACTCCTGTTGTTCTGGCTTGGTTAGAGCTCACACAATGCTGCACACGGATGTATAATGGAGGCTGAGAGCTTGGAATACACACATGGCAATGTGCTCCATATGGTAATATGTGTGTTGGGGAGGGGGAGAGAGAGAGAGAGGGAGAAAATAACAGTATCCATAGCTGTGTCCTAAATGAAAAGCATTCAGTAATTCAAACTGAACCAGGGTCGCTGTTTGTAATAATGTAGTGTTGAAAATTAACAGCTAAGTTAGGGATTTGTTTTGTTTGTCTGTGTAATCACTGAAAGTACATAGAGGAAACAGGGCTGCTGTTGGAAAACAAAATATCTAAAATGCTTAGATGATTAAAAGACATGAATTAAAAAACAGAAAAGCTTGTCATACAAGATGTTACAAGTCAGTAAAGCAGTACTACACCATTATGGAAATAAAAATGATGCAAAAGTCTTTTAAATTTTTTTTTTATTTACTAGCTGCTGCTATACATTTGTTATAAAGTGATTAAAAGAACACATAGTGTCCTTATATGGGATGTTAAGTGTTCACACAATGACATGCTCTATTGTAATTCAGATCACTGCTGTCAGGTCAAAATCCTGTCGTCTAATCAAGAGAAACATTTTTAAAGATGAGAGGTAAGAAAAAGCTTCTGAATGTTGTCCACTATCTCATAAAGTGAGAATGTCTCAAGTATTTTGCTGACTTCCCAGAAATCAAGATATCTCAATGTTATTTTTACATTCCTATGTTTCTTTGAAATAAATTACTCTGAATGAATGAAAAGCCTCCTCCCAGATGCACTGTCCTTTCTCTCTCAGCAGGGGCAGTCATGTAGAGTAGGACAGTTTCAGAGCCCATTATGCAATGTAAAAATGCTCAGGGCTCAGCAAGCTTCTCCATATTGTCAGGTTCTCCCCAAACCCAAGGTATCACTTGACAACAGACAGGATCTGGTCTATAATAGAACCTAACAGCTGAAAAAACTCTTGGGAAGTCATCCAATCTATTCCCTTACACATGACAGGATTATCTACAACCATGTCACTTCTGACAGATGGTTTTTTTTCCAGCCTACTCTTAAAAGCCTTTAATGATGAAGACGTCACATTCTGCCTTCTTTTCTGAGCAAAATAACTCCAACTTGTGTGGTTTTTTTTCATTTTCCAGCATATTTCATAGACTTCTGAGCTTTATTTCATATTTATTCCAATCTTTTTAGCAATGTAGTGCCCCAGAACTGGTGTAGTATTCCAGATGACTCCATTCTAGAAGAGGCAAACAAGTGAGATTCAATGTCCTGTCAAAAACTGACTTTTTGTTGGAGCTACCTAAAATCAGTTTAAATCCATGCTGTGCATCTTGATGGCATCTCAGAAGCAAACACATTACCAGTGAAAGCAACACATTGTTTCTTCATTAAACATTAAGAGCAATCATGCAATATCTGCTTTTTCTTACTTTCAGCAGTTGAAAAGATCTTTCGACCCTGGTACTGAAACCTCAGTGTACCAGTCTCTTACGCAGTTTGCAAATCTTATATGCTTCTACAGTATTTAACACCATTAAAATCTTGGAAATTTTTAGTTTCCCTAATTAATAGTAATGGAGCATTAATGGTGTTCTCTGTAGTCAGCACACATGGCCATAAAGACCACACAATTTCAAACTCCTGATCCATCTAGTGGGCAGTAAATAAACAGCTATTGTAACTGCTGGACTCTGCCTAGCAGGCTGCTGCTCCCTGAGAGCTCAGCGAGGGTTTCCTGGGGCCATGCGATCAGTCGCATCCTGCAGTCCATTTCGGGCAGCCCCACGATCTGGCTCCGGCAGCCAGCAGCGTTACAACGCAGTGGATGGTAAAGAAGGTAGAGAAGGGTCTCTCTTGAGGGTTTGAGATGGCTTTAATCACATCCTGTCCCCACGACGTTCAGAGGTAGAGAGACAATGTGGTCTGGGCGCGGGATGGCTTTTTCAGGGGCCCAGGGGCGGTCTCTGGGCGGGGTTGGGGTACAGGAGCAAATAGGGAGAAAACGAGGGAGTGGCCAGGGCTAGGGCAGGGAACAGGGGGAACATGTGAAATAGGAAAAGCAATGGATTAACAGATCCCCACATACAGCAATTATTAAGCATTGGATAACAGGTCATGGTGGAGAGGACCAACCTGAAAACAAAGGCCAGAGCTACAGCTATGATGAGATCACTCTTGGCAGAGGGTGGAGGTGTGTTTTCTGCAGGAAACACAAGCTAAAGTATCCCCAGTGTAAAGTGCTGCAGCTATCGGAGGTTACAGCTACACCAGCACATGCGACTGGAGCCCCACCCTGTCCTTATTGTCAAGAGCCATGACTGTCTTGCCTTCCAGCCCTCTGAAAAAAACAGGGTGATCATCCCATGTTTTTGCCCTGAATAGCTTTTTCTAGGAAAGTATTGGTCAGCAGAGCCCTACACCATGCAGGGCTGTTGCTAACACCTAAGCGGCAGGGATTGCTGTAAAACAGTGTTGTCATTCTGGTAGGGGTGGACAGGCTGAGGCATCCTGAGCAATGCTTCTTCCATCTACATGCTGTCCTGCTTTCTACCCCTGTCCCAGGAGAAGAACTGGTAGACATAAGGCTATCTGCATCCAGTTTAGTCCACCTTGGTTTTTCTTTTCTTCTTGGGAAATCTCAGCTGTAGGCTTGAGTGAGTTTATTGCCTTTTCTATCACTGCAGAAGTAGAAAGGTAGTACAAAGCCAAAGTCCTTTTCATATTTTTCAGCTTAACTAATGGTATAAAATTAAATTGTGGTCTTTTTAGGCCCAATTTCTAGTAAAATAGTCTCTCTGAGTTTCCTGGGGCAGACTTGGTTACATCATGCCCAATGACATGCTGTTGGCATATGGCAGTAGACTGTAAAAGGGGGAGAAGTGAATCAAAGGCATGTTAATACATCCATGTTGCTTGCTGCTCGAGGAATGCAGTAGAAAGGGAGTCATATGTAGTTTATAGAAGAAATGAATACATTCCAGATGTTAATCATTCGACCAAGCCTTGTATATACAAAAAGGGTTTTCCCAGTGCCTATACTTAATCTCCACATAAAGAGATGGTTTTTCTAAAACCCTTCCCACTATATGTCAGCATAAATCAGGGATATTTTTCATCTTCAATCACAAATGTAGTAAATAATACCCATTTACTTTAGTATTTGTTTATTCATAAACATTTATTTATTAATGAGATACTAAGATGAAATGCTAGTGGAAACCTAATGCATGTGAATCTTCCAAACAGAGTTTCTGCTCTATCCACAGTTTCTGCTGCTCTTGTCAGATAATGCCAGCATGGCAGAATATCATAATGTATACTTGAAGGTGGATCTCAATCCAGCGGACATGATAATTCAGGGGTTCTTCAGGAGCTGTTTTTTGCTTTGGAATAAAAAGGGAAACACCAGTATTTAGGCTGCTCTATTGCCTATTCAGTATCAGAAAGTTGCAGTATGTATATTCTATTAATGTCAATTTAAATCAGAAGCAAGAAAATATACCGGTTTGTTCATCACTGTGAAAATGTTGTTCTGGTGAAGCTGTTTGAAACTTTTGTGGTGTTTTATCTACTCTTTTTGAGTCTGAACTGGAGGCAGATGAAGCCAAATAAAATGTCATGCTATATTATCTTTCTATGTTGACATAAATTAATGCCTGTCAATATTAAGTATTTATGTAGATAATGTGATCTCTGCATTCAATCTAAAATATCTATGGCAACTCAAAATTAACATTTTCCCTATACTTGTCATAAAAGGTTAATAAACAATCTGTGGACTTGAAATTTTGTCTCTAAAATAACCAGTGGTATAACTCTGAATGATCAACACATTCAAGAACATTGTTAGCTGCTGCCAGCCAAATTGTGAATGAGAGAAGAGATTAAATTCTTCAAGTTATTCACTGCAAATTATTTGCTCAGATTTTATTATTGCAGTGGTGTTAAAATATGCAATAAGCATAGCACACCAAAATGTAGTAGGTACCTTAAAGAAATGAAGGCACCAACTTGGAATGCAATTTGGTTAAATTAAAAGGCTGGACAACTCCTGTTCTCTTATATTTGAAAGTCTGTGGAAAGAGAGACTTGAGAGTCATAGGAGGAAGAAACGTCTGATATTTTCCGTGCTGTAACAAACCTCTAGGGGTTTTGGGATGGATCACCTGTTGGATAGGTTCCAAACCAGCCTCCAGACTATGAGCTCCAGTCCAGGAGAGTCAGTCTGAACCCGGGGCTCTGGAACATGAGGCTTATCCTAGCAAGGGTGACTTAAGTAGCCTCTGTCTTTTCTGCCTTAGCCTGGCCTTTCCAAGGACCACTGTGCCATATGACATCTTTCTTCTGACACAGAAGTTTGTGGCTCCTTGTTAAATAATAAGCTCAGAGACAAATAAAAATAAAATCAAAAAGTCAAAACCAACCAAAAAAAAGTTCAGAATACACCTGAATGGGAGTAGGTTGGCACAGTCAAGGCTGGTGTACATGATAAAAACAAAAGTGTAAGAACAGACTGACTACCTGCACTGAGGCCAAGTCCCTTATGGTGCTGAATTACAGCTCAAATCCATGCATGTGGAGAATGAGTATTATCCCTCTTTCTAACTTCTAGGACAAATGACGCCCAAAGTTATCGTGTTGTCAACATCTTAATTTTCATGCAGAAATCACTTTGTGCTAAATTTCTTAGAGGGCATGATATGTCCTGCATGATGATATATGTCTGACATTCTCCCATTAGCTTTGCTTGCTCTTTTGGTGAGTGACCAGGCTCTGGTGGACTCAGCCAGGAAGAATGTGGCAGGCCTTGGCATTATTTCTATGGCCACATACACCACGTGCCACTTTTTACCTGTCTGCTGCCTTTCTGCACTCAAAGTGTTAAATCTGAGCTACAGCTTGCCCGTAGGCAAGAGTCGCAGGCAGGGATCTCAGATAAACCCACTTACCACATTCAGGATGAATATGTGAGTTCTTTGAAGTCAGTCCTTTCAGTCAGGGTCTGGTGGGAAACACTGGGAACAGGGAGAACCCTTGGGAGAGATGCAAAGTACTCCTATGCAGAGTGATGGAAGACTTAGAGAGGGATGGAAGCAGTTTCAAGGGAAGTTCTCAACTACTTAAAATCTGGTTTGTCACTTGAGGAAATGCTGGTCTCTAGGAATTACAGACCTGGGACATTTGCTTGTGAAATGGCCATAAGAGATTAAGGAATTACTACCTCACAGGTGGGTTTTTTTTCTATTTGCTGCTCAGCAGGCTGATATTTGGTTTGGTGCAAAAGAAAATGAGGCTGCTTAAACCCCTTTGGATATAGGCTCCACCTGTTTTTTTAAAAGCATTTCTCCAACTGTTTTGGACTGAGAAATAACATTTTTGTAAATGTGTCTCCCTTTTGACCTGTACACACATGCCTTCTTGATAGCAATGCTCTCCAGATGGCCTGATTTGGTCCTGGAGAGGACACCCATGGCAGGATGCCTGCCAGAGCCCTGCCTAACACCCACTGAGGGCTCAGGCCCATCTCATTACCCAGGGCTCTGGTGAGAGGTGGCAGAGGCTGCTGGCTGACATGGGACAGCTGTCTGGCAGACTGGGTGCACTGCTGGCTCTTGGGGAGCCTCAGCATGTGCTTCCTGACTTGCCCATTCCTGTGGCTCTGACAAGTAGCCCAGAAGTGGATGCTTTTGGGTTTATCTGGGAATGACATACATTATTCATCAGACTCTGACTGCTTAGCACCTCCAGACTCCTCCTGGCTGTTTATGTTTAAGAATAAATCCTAACAATGATTGTTCAAAACAAGGGTTGACAGCCTGCAGCACTTTTGTTAAAGAATGCTGGGCAGAAACTGAAGAGAACTGAAGAGTTAACAGGTGTTTGTGAAACAGGCAGGGAAAACCCTTCTGATCCATGAACCTGCACCAGTGACAGCTTCCATGTCGGAGGAGAAGAGGAGCTGAAAGGGCAAGAGCCAAAGGATCTTGCTCTAAATGCAGAATTTGACAGGAGACCAGCAGGGTAGGACCTCAGGGAATGACTAAGCAAATACTTATATAGGAGGTCTGTGAGGTAAGCAGGACTAAATTAGCGCGTCACTTTGAATGTCAGCAATGCAGTTTTGCAGGCAATACTAGGATTTAATGTGTATCCATGGAAGAGCCCAAAGTGCAAGAGTGATATGCTGAGAAAACTCAGTACCAATACTCAGGATACAGTACCTTCTGGGAGGAGCTGAGGCTTCCAGAGACTGTCAAAGAATCATGGAATCATAGAATCACTCCAGAGGGGTCTCAGCAAAACTGCACTTCTGTGGGTGTGTGGGCTTTAGCTGAATGCAGAAACATCATATGGCATGAGGCCTCAGTGTCTGCTGACACTTAAAACAAGAGGAATTTATCTCCTGCGTTATAGTATACTGAAAACTTAATTCTTTTTAGTAGCATTCTACAATGGGTATCTCTGTTCTCTCTCATTTTAATCCCTGAGCACAGAAGTGTTTATGTTCCCTTAAAGTATGCTGGAAGTTTGCAACTTGCAAACATTTGAACCACAGTAATAATGAAATTATTTCAGGAGATTTTACCTGGGATACTGAAATATTTTTAGACCCTGTTGATCTAGTTTTTGGTGGGTTCCCCCACCCCCAAGACCTTATGTAAAAAAATGTTAAAATGATAGCACTAAAACTTTTTTTGTCAAATCTGAGTAACTTCACTAATCATAAAAAAATTAATATCTCTGACTATATCCTGGTAGGTTTCTCTCCTGTGTCAGTTCTTTTTCAGATGAGATGACTTTTTTGTCTATATATAAATAAATACATCTGCTCAAGGCCCCATCTTTCCTCTCACTGGCAGAACTGATAATATTGTATTTGTCCTTCAAAGTCATGCAAATGGAATCCTCAAGCTCTTGGTATTAAATGCTGGCTAACCTGATTATTTTCTTTAAAACAAAAATGAAATTATTACTATAGCCCTCCATTTTCACACCCTTTATAAACTCCTGGCAGAAAAAGGAGAGATAGATAATGAGATACTCGAATCACTTTCTTACCCTGTAATTAGCACATGAAAAAAGGACTTATTGAAAACAATAATTCCTCAGTAATTTGTCTTTAATTTTGCTTTGAAGCCAACATATTTGCTCTGAGATTTCATTAGCAGCCATTTTGTAGATGAGATTCTCAGTAGTAAGAACCAAGTTTGAGTGCTTTACCGCATTAAAATTTAACATTTTTCTATGGCTTAATATAAATTCTTCTTAATGCAGAGAGTCTTTTCTGCAATGTTCATAGTTTAAAAGGCTGGATCTAATTAAGAGCATAAGTGCCTAAAAGTAAAGTGCTTCAGTACCTAACTCTGAGGCATTTGGCTTCTCAAACGTAGTCCAAAATCTGAAGCTACCAATCAAGGGTCTGCGCTTAAGGGAAAATTCAAGCATGTTACAAAAAGATTCAAAACAGCCAACAAGGTATAAGAGCAACTTCTAACAAGGTTTTAAAGCCTCCTACATGGGCTGCTTCTGCCAAGGGGAAGTACCTTAAATGAGTTTTTAAATCTTTCCTAAAGATAGCTCAATTTCTTTGAAATAATTGAGTGTTACTCTTTCCTCTTTAAAAGGATCAGTCAATGGGGAAAAAAAAATCCAGGCAACCCAAAAAACACCATTAGAAATTGTCTTTGGAATAAGGGCTAAAAATTAGGATGGTGTGCTGATGCATCACGAGCTTTCTGCGTTTCTGCTAAGAGCCTAAGCTTTTCTATCCATCATACTGCTTGTGGGAAGTCAGGCCAGTTCCCTGGAAGGTAAGTAAGAAACATGTTTTAATACTCTGAGAAGTGGCTTAGCTACTTAGGTCTCCATAGAAAATGGCCAGGACCTGGCCTATAAGCGTATTTGACGACTGGGAGTTCTGTGGTTTGATATGAACTTACCTTGTCTGTCTGTGCTAGGAAAGTGAAACTTCTTAGTTACAAAAGCTGTAGTTGACTATCTAAATTCCCTAATTTGCTTTAGGCCTGAATTCTTACTCTTTACCCAAACCCTATTTGTTGCATTTAATTAAAACTAGGGTCCAAAATGCTCTCTGGACTGTTCTGCTTTCACACCACAGCTCTGGAAACAGAAGAGACCCTTAGGATTTTTGCTGTTCTTGAAAAGTGAGGAGAGAAGTGTGAAAAGGAGCCATGATTTCCAAGCAAAGCAGTGACTTGCTGTTGCTTGAAGATCTGCAGTGATATTCAGAGACTCTTGAGAGTCTTGGAAAGAAATGTGTCCACATGGAGCTGTTTTAGCTATCTGGGACCATCCCTGACCAGGTGAATCCAAGTGTTGTTGATGCTGTATTGGCCCCAGATTTGCTCAGGAGAATTAGCGTTGCCCTCTTACCCGAGGAGAGGCTGCAAGATAAATATAAACATATATATTAATAATGACTTCAGAATCCTTTCCAAGAAAGCTCACAGGGCAGAAAAGCCCAACCAACCCATCAGTGTGAGGTGGAGTAAGTTTCTGGAGATTCAAACACAGCAGCAGTGCTACCAAGCAAACTCAGTCTTGCCCTGACTCTTTAGTTTCTTTCTCATTCCTCTCTTCCTTGTACTGCCTCTTTTGATACAAAGGTTTAGTGATACACTAGACATAAGCAGTGCACATCCATGTGCACTGTGAGGAGTACTAGAGGATTCATGTGTTTCCAAGGCTGGATTCTGTCTATAACTTGTAACTACACATATTTCTGCATGTTAGTTTGCTAAGTTTAAAAGTGCAGTTATATGAACAATAAGCATTCAAATCATATTGTTATGTGCTCATGGCTGATTAGCTGATTTGGAGTGTAAATGTCACCATCAATAAAAAGCATAATGAAAGCTTGTTAGTTTTAAACATATTTAAGTCAAAGGAAAAACAGTTCAGCATGACTGTAGAAATAGTAATTGGTTCATTACCTGTAATCATGTTAGCCTGCTCACATTATCGGAGGCTAATTGGAGAAAGCAGAGAAAAAGGGAGTATATCACTGCATACACAGGTGTGATCTCTATATCTACATGTCTTTCACTGTATTATATGTATTTCATTAATAACTTTTTAGATAAAACAGTATAGGAGGAATATGGAAATGCAGAAACAGAAGTATTGAGAAAATTTAAAAATTACATTGGAAGAGCAAGAGAATGATTTGTTCATCAGGTAAATTTAAATAGAAATAACTTATGTTGTTATCCAAAGCACCAGGAGCGACACCATATTTTAGTAGAAATTCTAGTATAAATAATTTTTGAGAGAGGTAAGGTATGTTACCAGCACCTGTCTTTTCCTTGCAAAGAAATGACGCAGAGATGTAATGGGAAGACCTTTACTGGTCTCTCACTACATTTTTCAAGGTCTTATTCTCAAAGATTCCTTTCTATTTCTGTAGAAAACGAATGAAAAGGATTATCTGCCTGAAAATATCCTGTTGGTTCTGACAAAAAGCTTGGTCTCTGGTGAAGGTTACAACATTTTATACAAATATTTCATAAACTGCTTTATGGCAGCAACTCCTCTAATTTGTCCACTGCATTTACTACTTGTTTTTGGTTTATAGGAAAATATTGTACTACAGAGCCTTCAAAGCATTAATAAGACATCATATGGATTCAGCAATCAAGTAATAGTATCATGACCAAGTCTTTGGGTTATCAGGTTATGCTGACGTCGTGCAGCCTTAGGGACACAACGATGTCAGAGATCTAGGTGTCATC
Organism: Corvus cornix cornix; assembly: GCF_000738735.6. NCBI lineage: Eukaryota > Metazoa > Chordata > Aves > Passeriformes > Corvidae > Corvus > Corvus cornix. Next base: position 124,269,803 of record NC_046333.1, on the reverse strand, counting down.
TTCTTGGCTATAAACATACTGTTTCAGGGAAGGCTGAGATACTTGCATTTCTCTAGGAGATATATGTCTCAGCATGGTAATGTCAGAGTTTGGAAAGGGCGGGAATATTAATTGATTAGTGCTTCTTTGCTTATTATTTCACTTTTATGTATTGTTTCTAATTCTGTTTTTATGGGAACCAGTTGAGATAGTTTATATAATGATGAGAAGATGGGTAGGACAGAGAGCAGAAAAAATGGAGTACTTTGTTATACACCAATTTTTTTTCCTAGGATCTGGCAGCAAGAAAACAGCCAGGTTTCCACCTTAGGCAATACTTATGTATTTGTCAAGGGGACACCATGGCCAAATGACCACCATCTGGTTAAAGGCTGAGCTGTGGAGAACAGATAGTTAGGATAGATGAATCCAGGCTTTGGTCTGACCCAGTAAAGCATTTCTTAAACTTTCTTCTTACAGATAGGGAGGGATCTTGAGAAAATAACCAAGACAATGACAGAGAGAGAAAGACCTGCTGAAAATTTATGTATTTGGTTGAAGCCCTCTTGCCTTTGCTTTCTGTGGTAGAACTTGGGGATCTGGAAACTAAATATCTCTCCAAAGTTTATAGCATGTCAGGTGCATGGAAATTTTCGTGACTATTAGTAGGCTGAAATATTTGAAAGGCCACAAGGACCAACTAATGTTTGAATAAGGTAAGACTCCTTTTAACTTGGAGTATTCATGTTTATTTTCACTGATGGTTTATAGGAATTATTCCTTCTGTGACCTGCTTGGGAGTTTAGATCAAAGGACCAAAGTCTCCTAGCTCTAACACTGACCCTTAGGGAAAGAACAGAAAAAATAAGGCAGTTATAGAGCGATCCTTCCCATGGTATAATTTCTCAGCTCCCAGCAATCAGCATTTTAGTGATTTTTTTTTCTGAGGCAGAGGTTCCATCTGGGCTTTCATGTTTAATATCCAATGATGTACATCTCTTCTATGAATTTCTCTATTTTTTTTTCCAGATAAAGTTTTTACCTCTGCCTGTTCCTGTAGGCAGTAGGTTTCACAATGATCTGAATGTCCAAGAGTAAAATGTGTACAGTTACATTTGGGGAGAGAAAAAAATGTGAGGAAACATGATTGTTATATATCAACTGTGCACAGAAAGAAGATCAGGCCTTCCAACTCAGTTTTTCAATGAAAGGACCCAAAGGGAAAAAAAAAAAAGAAAAAAAAAGAAACTTGGTCATTTAAAGTATTTACTTAAATCAGTTTTGAATTTATTACCTCTCAGCAGAACTGATATGGACTAATATGCACAGGTTTTTGTGTGATACAGAGAATGCTCAAGTGTATTGCATGAGTGACAAATAATGAGGTACATGAACCTACACCCCTGTCCAGTGTAAAGATGAGATGGGTTCCAAACCTTGTGGCTCCCTCCCCAGTAAATGTATGTGACTCTAGCAGGGACAGTGCCTTCCTGGGTCACCTCCGGGCCTTTAGAAAGAAGCTTTCTCCTTTTTGGAGATTTGGTATTGCCTGCACTGGAGTTTGTTAGCATTTCTTTTGAATGGTAGAGGCATTGGGTAGCCTTGTCAGTGAGAGGATGCTGAACTATTTTCTGCTGTGGTCTGAAAATGTCTTGGTTAAAAAAGAAATATTTAAAGGATTTTGATCACTGCAAATAATAAGTAAAAAGTTAAAGAAACAGAAAGCTTCTCTAATGATAGAGGTGTCTGTCTGTAAAACAGACTGTGGCACGTGCCTTGGCATGCCCTAGTGTGTGTTATGCTGTCAGCTAGACAGCACAAGAAAGAATTGCTTTTCGGCAGAACCTGCACATGTAAGTGAACACAGTCAGCTTTCCAGAGCCAAACCTCTGCAACTCTTACCAAAGGTTGTACGTTTTGGATTGTCAGATCAACTTTGTGGGTCTCCTGAATGGCTGTCCTGGGGATAGCAATGGTCTAACAAGCAGTGCTTCTGTGATTTCTAGCAGGACTGTACCTGAAGGGAGGATGTGCTGTATTCTTTTACAGAGACAGAAAACTGGAGAGACTGCCAGCAGAGGCAGAGGCTCTGCACAAAAGCATTTTTTAAACCTCTTTTTTTGAATGATGATATTTGCACTGAGACCAAACATGACAATACCTGATATTGTAGTATATCTGCCAGATAACTTTAGGTATAACCTGTATATCCTGAATTAAAAGAGAATATAGTGACACCTTTAGATTGGCTGAGCTTTCTGGATAGAGCTGCAATGTAATGTTCCACCATTTGTTTTTTAATGCGCTCTTGCTTTTTAATTTTTGTTCGTAGAACAGATATCTTGGACCTTTATTGATACTTCTAGACTGCTTGACACAGAAGCACTCCACAAGCAGATTTAGAAGCTATAGTGTGACTTTGCCAGTGATCTTCTGTTCTTCAAGTCTGAGAACAGGGCGTTAAAATAGCAGGAATCCTGGATGAATGTCTGCCATTAGCAAAGCTGTCTGCTTCCATTACTTGCATTTTGTGTCATTCTTTGAAGTCTTTTCTGAGGAAACGTGCTGTCTAGCTCACAAAAGCACTACTGAAGCTTACCAAAATATTAGCCACTTTTACTCTCCCCTTGTTTTGCTCAGCAAACATAGGTTTTTGAAAGCTAAGAAAAAATGAGGGTATAGTGGAGAAGCAGAAATATGCAGAACTGGCATTTGTTTTGAAAGGACAAGGAAACGGAAGAACTCTATTAGTTCTGAGTAAAAGCAAGGTATAAATATTCAAGGTAAAATTATTCACCCCTCAGACATGTAGCTAAGCAGATCCAAGAACTCACTGAATTTAAATTAGAGCAAGATTTAAATTACTAAACATCTCTTCTTTTCCCCACTGCACTGAATGACTGCTTCTGAATACTTTCAGCTGTGTAACTAGGCAGATCCCATTCTGGCTGACTTGACCAGATTGAGCAACTAAAATGGAAGATCATGCTTTGTAGTTGGACTCTCAAGGTGTCATCTGGTGCTTAGAGTGGTTCTAACTGTGAATACTCCTGATGCCATGGTCGACACTTGATGGTCACTACCAAGTAGTCCATGTGATTAAGATGATAGGCAAAGCAGCACTCTTTTATTTATAATATTGAGCTATTATTAGTGTGTGGTTCTAAGGAACCACATGTGAAGCTCCATGATCTGATTAATCAGGTATTCCAGTTGCTTTTGAGTGATCCCAGCACAGACAACTGAAAGCAGGAGGAATTTTTCTCCAGTATAGCACCATTTATGACATCCTGTTATGCAGTCTGAAATGAGCTCTGATGTTCCAGTGAAAGAAAGCCGAACAGTTTGTGAGGGAACATACATAATCACTAAGAATTTGGCAAAGTCAAAAGCCAAATCCAGGGCCATTGATTTGACAGTCGCATGTCTCATCCAATGTCTGCTGTTGTGGTGTTGCTCCTTAAATTATGAGTATGTTCTTGGCCTGATAGAAGGTACAGAGTACAGATCTTCTGAAGCATAGCTGAATTAGGGGAAAACAGAACTCTGGTGCAGTTTCTGATTTTACGGGTCACACGTATGCTCTGTTCTCTGCCTGCTCAGCAGTGTGGATGATTAGAATTTTTTAAAGAATTTTTATTACAAAAAAAGCACCTCAGGTGTATTTATTCCTATCGCTAAAACTATATAAAAGCTCATGAAATAATCCAGACTTTCACCTAAAATTATATTCACACAAACCTGCTTACAAGGGAAGGAACAGATAACACAGATTACATGTTAAGTGGGACCCAACAAAAGAAACAGACATCACTGGCATTGTGTTTTACAGGCTTATGTGTATATTTGTGCTATGTTGATTTATGATAAAAATGCACATGGTTGTAAAGCTGGACAAAACATTCATTGCAGATACATGTGGAGTTGATATCAAACCCACTATTTTCATTATTTGATCAAAGGAATTTGATGATTGAGTGACAAAAGGAGCAGGGTATTTATAGGACTGAAAGAAAGTGTTCAGCCAGTGATTCTGCTCCCCTGCTACCTAAAGCAAAAGGGTCATATAATATTATTCAGTGGAAGCTGAAACTACTCATGATTAACATGTCAATGTTATTGGATCACTTTTCCTTATATTGACTATTAGGTCTGAAATGCTACAGAATAATTTTGCTTCAGGCAAATTAGGTTAGTGTTAATGGCAGTCCTGTTCCTTCCATTCCAAACTCAAACTGAACAGTCCTCCTTAGTCCAGCATATCCTCAGCTTCTCCAACCTTTCTTTGAGACAAGGCAGTGCCTATTTATGTTCTCTAGCAATCCAGTTTTACACAGAGGCTGATTAAATAAACATAACCGTTTCTGCAGGTGGTTGTGTTTAAGAAAGCACATGAAAGCTGTAGGATGCAGGAGATAACATGAAAGTGAGAAGTCTGTCTCCTAGAGTAAAGATGTGAAATCTTGTTCAACAGCAAGCTACCTGAAGAGCTCAGCATTATCTCCAAAGGAAGAAATGAGATCATCACAAATTCTTTTGTGACCACTACGTATCTTCTTGGTAGTTATAGGAGACTAAAACAGGGGGAGAGCTCTCACCATTCCAATTAATAAAGAAAGGTATTCAGAAAGTGTATTGTGATTCCAATAATCATATTTGACACTGTTAAAAGCAGCCTGTTTCACCTGATGGCTACCACTTTGGATGCTTTTATTAAAAACGTGGTTGAATGCAGAACCAACTCCCTTTTTTTTTAGTGCAATAGCTTCATTGCTAATGAAAGTTTTGTTGGTTTAGGTGACATATAGTTCTTAAAGGGAAACACCCACTCTTTACAGTTCTTCTGTCAGATCTCACCTGAAGATGCATTCATTTTGAATTATTTTATTTATTCAGTGTGTAGCATTCCATTAAATTTTTTTCCTCATTTTTATTGTATACCTAATATATATAGCATACGTATGTAAATTTGGCAGGATAAGTACCTGCAGACATTTTGCATGCTGTAGAAGTAGATACTGGAAGGAAATGGAAGGAAGAAGTCAGTAACAAAATTAACTTCACAGCCTTTTGCATGTTTTGATCCACAACTTGGACATCTGCAATGCAGCCAGAACTGCAAAGCAGACAAACCTGATGCCTGCCCTTTAAAAAAAAAAAACCTAACAAAAACCCCCAACAGTTTCACATATCTTCATGTTATTTATGCATTTATTTTGGGAAAAAAGAGCAGTTTGTCAAACATTTAAGGTTGACAGGCAAGTCATGTTGTTGCAATGCAGGTAAACGCTGTCATGAGTGACACTGGCTGTGTCACTATGTGCAGCATTAGCCTGGGAATTTGAGAAGACAGGCTCATGAAAAAAAAATGAATGTTGTCAGACAACCCTGCATTTTTTATTATTAAAATCTTGAGTGAATTTAGTGCTCATGAAAGTGAGGGACTAAGCTTCTCTGCACATCCCTTTCAATAAATCTCAGTTCTGACCTGCAGCACCCTTGCTATTCTAGTTATGGGCCTTGAGCTGAGATTGCTCCCCATGTCAGATTGTGGGATATTTCTGATATAGATAGCTGAAGACTTAGATGAGACCATTGAACATATTCTTATTTTTGACCCAACCATGGCTTAAACCTAGACCCTCAAAGACGATGGGCGGCCATAAATTAAGCACATATCACACAATATCCCCTTGGCAGTTAAAATAAAAATTTTTCAGTTGTGTGTTGAAGATGCTTTATTTATAGAAATTGAAAACTCACATTCTTGTGGGAGGTTACTTCTGTGAACTGGTATTTTGGGGGTTTATTAATTTGAACAATTGTCCTGAAACAGCTGTCCAGAAAGCTGTGTCCCTGCGTGCTATGGAAACATCTTTTTGCAAAATGCCATATTCAAAGCATGAGTTCCAACAGCACTTTAGTATCCAAGTGGACTCAGTTTCTACTACTAATTCAACAAGTGCTATTCAAGAGGAATGAAAAGCAAGAGGGGCCGGTGGCTGCATAATGCAGGCATGGGAGGCTCCAGTCCCTGCAGACACTCCTGGGAAATGGTCGCAAGTGCTCTCGGCAAGTCTGAGTTTTATGAGTTCAATCTGCTCTGTGACTGTGAGGAAAATGGGCTGCAGTTAATCAAGGATTAGCAGCATCACCTCTTCTCTTCAAGCGAACATCAAATCCCAGTCCCTTATGAGAGAAAACATTGAGCAGATGTGTGGGTGGCATTGCAGGCAGCAGCCATGAGACTGTCCCTGAAGAAATCACAGCTGGGGGATCACTGCTGCTGTTGTTTTCACCCTGGAAGAGCAAGCTCTAAGACCCTGCGACACAGAGGCTCTGGCTCATACTTTGTGTGTTTCAATGCAGAGCCTAATCCACTTAGGCAAGCACAGAGTAAAAATATCATTGCCTTTGCAGTGAGAGCCGAAGGCTACAACAAATCTAAATGCCATAGCTCCATCAAAAATAAACACTCAAAGCCATCTTGACATCGAGGGTATGGAGTTGAGAATGACATCCAGAATGAGATTTTAGGAAGAGTTTATTTCACTCTTCATGCAGATATAACTGCACTTTAAAAGGATTCTAGTGCCTTTATAGTGTTTTTGTAATCTTTGGAAGGTTGAGAAACTTTTCTTCTATCCCCTGCTTTCTGTGTAGTTGTGAATTCTTAGGACATGGTCACTTTTTCTGCAGTGGTGAGCACATAGCTTAATTACAGTGTCCACCAAATTGGTAAAAGAGAAAGTCATCTACCTGGAATACCCCTAAAAACCTGCCTGTAAAGCAAAAAGGTACATGTTAGTCTGTGATGCTCAAGGCTAAGTATCTGCAGGAAGACGCTTCAATGTCCTCTTTAGTAATGTCAATAATAAGAACAAAACAGTGGAAAAACTAAATAAATGGTAGCACACTTTACCTAGTGCATATGTGTGCAGTTTATTTCACTGTAATCCTGCCC